>NC_133343.1:39599002-39932336 GCF_030506205.2 Paramisgurnus dabryanus | reverse complement strand
GCAGATCAGATCAACCGCTTCTCGGGGGATTTGTTTCTGCATTGGTGTTGTGTAAAGACAGGGACAGTTTTTGACCCAGAGCTCTGTAATATTTCATTTGAGATACTTATTAAAAATAATTTGATTTGAGTTACGTGTCTGATCTCCTCATTAAGAACATGCAGGACGATTAAAGTCCAACAATCTCTTCTACTGTTTTACTGAGAGGATTAATCCAACTATCGTTAAACTCTACATCTGTATACCATTTGTTATTTTCTTTTAAATATGTTAGTGCTGTTTTTATTTTATCAGTATGTACAAATTGATATTCATAGTGCCCTTTGTAGGTTAATTTCCTCTTAAGCTTCACTCGTATCATCAAATCATCATTTTCTGATCTTGGTAAAACATTCACAACATCTGTAACATTAGATGGAACACAAGTAATCGGACCATGAACCGAATTTTGGCCCCCACGAGGTAAAGCCACAAGTTTCATAAATGGAATATTCTTTGATATTAGATGTTGTTCAAGAGAGTTTAAACAACTCAATTCATTAGGAATGGGATCCAGAGCAAGATTATTTACTACACTTTTTGCAGGCATTTTACCTTCACATATTTTTCGATGACACGTATAACAAATCCACAAAGATTCAGCTGGACTGTTTCTATATATGCAGTGTTCATTACAGTTGCTATCACATTCATGAAGATAATTAAATGTTATACATTTTTCTGCAATATTTCCAACATTGACAGATTTTTGAAAGTATGTATGTATTTTGCAAGATTTCACCTGCATTTTAAAACAGCAGCGATGGCATACTGAACAAACATATTCAGGACCAATAGATATTTTTTCTTTAAATTGTTCAATCACACAGTCTATCTCCTTTCTTTTCATGTGTGCCACACATCGTGTTTCAACATTTCTCATTTTTATACTACTGGCAAAACTTTTATCATTTTTATATTTCTGTATATTGTAATCTATGACCATGTTTCTGTGTGCTTCATCTTCCTTATACTTTTTTACACTCAATGATTTGAGCCTCTCTCTGTGTGCTTCATCTTCCTCGTACTTTTTTACACTCAATGATTTGAGCCTCTCTTTGTGTGCTTCGTCTTCCTTGTACTTTTTTACACTCAATGATTTGAGCCTCTCTCTGTGTGCTTCATCTTCCTTGTACTTTGTTACACTGAATGATTTGAGCCTCTCTCTGTGTGCTTCATCTTCCTCGTACTTTTTTACACTGAATGATTTGAGCCTCTCTCTGTGTGCTTCATCTTCCTCGTACTTTTTTACACTGAATGATTTGAGCATCTCTCTGTGTGCTTCATCTTCCTTGTACTTATTTACACTGAATGATTTGAGCCTCTCTCTGTGTGCTTCATCTTCCTTGTACTTTTTTACACTGAATGATTTGAGCATCTCTCTGTGTGCTTCATCTTCCTTGTACTTATTTACACTGAATGATTTGAGCCTTTCTCTATGTGCTTCATCTTCCTTGTACTTTTTTACACTTAATGATTTAAGACTTTCTCTATGTGCTTCATCTTAACTGTATTTTTTTGTACTGTAAGCCTTCAGAGACTCTCTATATGCGTCATTGTTTATATATTTTCCAATGTTATACCCTTTTACAGACTCTCTGTGTTCCGCATCTGTATTGTACTTGTGGATGCTATATGCCTTTACATTATTACAATGCAAAACATTTGATTTGTACTTCTCTATACTATAATTCTTGACTTTTTCTTTATATTGTTCATTTTGTTTGTACTTATCAGTACCGAGTTTTATTTTTGACATTCTATATATTTCATTATCATTGTATCTTTTGTTCTCTTTCTTTTTTTCTCATCTTTTAAGTCATCACTATTGTTGTACTTACGTTTCTGTCTATTAAGCTTACATGGATCTGAGAGTGTATTTAAAGATACATTAGGAAGTGAACCTCCATTTGATTCTTTACAGCACAAAGAACAAGAACCATCTTTACTTTTTACACACTGAACAACTTCATAATGACAGCTATTTACATGTATCAGGTAAATTCCTCTGTTTTCACAGCTTTGCCTATTACTTACTACAGATGAACATGAATATTTAAGCCATTTACTTTCACTGTATGTAAAAATGTCTACACCAATTAAATCTGAAGTGGCTTGAATCTCAAGTTCTGTAGCCCAAATGCCAAGGTATTTCATTCTTGATGTGGCAATATACTCCGATACAGAACTGTAACCTTGTCTGAGATACTGTGTGTATTTTTCCTCATTGTGCAGTATGTGTGTAACAACAGCTCGTCTCAGTTTTCTGTGTTCTTGTTCACTTCCACTAACAGCATAAGTTACAGCTCTAAAGAGACAATTACCGTCAGCAAAAATACTTTTGATTTCACAAGGCTCAGACATTTTCACAATGTTAATTACACTATTCTGTTCTCTTACAATGTTAACAATATTTAGCTTTGAACACATCCTATTTTGTTGCTGCACTGTTAAAGGGTTAAACTGGAAAGAAACACTCTCAGTTTCTGATATCAATTAAACATCACTTTCATTTGCTGAGCATATAGAAGTTATTCCAGGTCTCTTTTGAGCATGTGTTTCATTTACAGATATATTATTTGTGCATATGTCATTAGTGCAAGGCAGACTGCAGCTAAGATCAATTTCCATTTGTAATTTCATACCTTTACTCACTTTCTCTGCTGCAACAGATTTCTCAATTTTAGAACATGACACCAGCTGATTATGTAGCTTGTTCCCATCAACAATAATTGTTTTTACACCCGTTACCTCAAAATCATGAAAATTTGCATTTAATGACAAACCAAGTTTTCTGAAATGAATGAGCAAGGACTCCATATTGGGATGCAACATCATTATACTCTTACCCCCTTCTGCACATGTTCCATAATTTGATCGTGAATGAGGATCAATTAGAGCATACCAAGAGCCTTCTCTGACAGCTGCACATGTGTTAATACCAATGGTTACAAAACATGCATCAAAACTCTGGAATGCTTTATTTACTGCTTCATCAAAAGACATAGCAAAACCTTTCAGCTCTTCATCATATTCATTAACACCAAATAAACCAGTAAATGATTCACCATAGTTTATTGAGAAAGTACAATTATTCAGTTTGTGTGTGTCAGGCAGTTCATGAACACGTATGTACCCTCGGTCTGGATCATTGATTTTCCCTCCATCTCTCATGGCACTGTACAACTCATCTCCTTTCAGCAAAACAGCATCCAAGTCACTTGTCCCCCACTGCATCACATTTTTCAATTTACACATCAAAATTGCAATTAAACTGTTTGCACCACATTGCTTATTATTATTTTGGCCAAAACGGGAATGACCTTCACTGTAAAAAATACTTTGCTGCCTTAAAATTTTTTGTTGAATCAACTCAGATTTACAAGTCATTTCAACTTACTATTATTTATCTTGACTATGGAAAGAACCTTTGATGTAGGATGTCTTTGGAAACAAAGCATTTATGTTCGAGACATTATTTAAACACATAGAGGAGTCAGTTTTTTTAGTGTGGGTTGTGAAAGTTTTTTCAGAAACATTTTGATACACGTTGTCTTTATCAAGTTTTTTCAAGAAATTGCCATCAGTTTTTTTCTCAAAATTTGAATCAGCAGTTTTTTTCAGAGAATGGTTATCAGCAGTTTTTCTCAGACAATGGTCATCAACAGTTTTCCTCAGACAATGGTCATCAGCAGTTTTTCTTAAAACCTGTTTAGTCTCGTTCACACAATGTTCTGTTAATTCTGCAATTTTCTTAACAGGTGGCAGAACCTCTGCACAATCAGCAGCCATCCGGTCTGCCATCCTCTTTTTGGCTACCTGCGAACGCAGGCTCTTCTTCGTACGAGGCATTCTGTTCACACACAAAAAAAACTACACATTACTGCATATTCATTAATTAACACAGTACAACCTTCAAAACAGGCATTTGTGATATTTCACATTACAAGGTATTACCTTATTTATGATATAATTATATTTGACTCAACTTTGTGAAATGTTTTGATAACAAGAATAGTATGTAGTACATGTACATTTAAATAAAATTAAAGTAACTGTATTAAAATCTACAGATATGTAGCAAAATATAGTGAAATGATGGTATTACAATTAAGGAACTATACCATGAACATATCAATTTAAGAGAATGTATACCGAATATTTATAAAATATTTTAAATACTTATAAGAATATGTTTTCAAAGTAAAAGTATTCAAAGAAGTTCAGAAAAGCATTTCTTAAAGTGTGTCAGAGAATATTATCTGCATTTTGGATTTTAACCATAAGGTGTCACTATTATTCAAATTCAATTTTGAAATTTTACAAATTATTAATGATTTCAGTGTTGTATAGTCACAAATCGCAATAAAAAAAACTTTAAAAAAGTATTAATTCAATTTTGTGGAAATTTAAATACATAACTTTTGAGATCTAATGTTTATGTATATTTCAACAGTTACTCAAAAACATTTAATATAATTTTAAATTGACATGTAAATCCAGAAAATGCTGATACAAAGTGTCATGTTACTATCCAAGCTGACCACAAAAACAGATTTAAATTTTACACCAATTATAACAGGTCTTGGCTAACCAATTTAAAGGACATAAACTTTGTAGTTTAAAACTTTTAAAGTGAAGAGATAGTTCAACCAAAAAAAAAAAAATCTGTCATCATTTTCTTATGCTCATATTGTTCCAAATGTGTACGAATTTATTTTTTCTAATAAATACAAAAAAATATATATTTTGATAAATTATGGTAAACACCCATTTGATTGTAACATGATTGACTTTAATATTAAGAAAAACAAATAATGGCAGTATTGTGATAAAATTAATTTTGTAAAATGATGGTAAGTACACCGCATCCCATATTGAATCCCATCACATTTGTTTTTCCTAGTATGAAAGCCAATGGTTACAATCAGCTGTTTGCTCACCATCATTTATCAAAATATGTATTTGTAAAAAATTTGTTCATCAGAATTTTTTTTTTATAAAGGTTATGATGATGAAAGAATTTACATAATTTTCTTTTTTGTGTGAACTTTAAACACCTTTCACCTTTCACCTGTCTTCTGAAACATAAGAATATAAAGATTTATTAACCAACACACAAAATTACACCTAAAAGCACATTATAAACTTCTTGCTAACCCCGGATTAACTTATTGTAACATTAAACTAGGGCTGTTTTCGACTAAGGATTTTCATAGTTGAATCTGATTCGTTAGATTTTGCCGTAGTCGACTGATAGTCGAACCTTTTTTTTAGATAGCAGCTAGGGCTGTACTGGTGAAGGAATTGGCTACATGTCTTTCCCATTATGAGAAAAAGCTCAACAAGCTATACTAAAGCTATATTTATCTTTTTTTAAACAAAAAGAAATTAAAGAACAATTTCTTAATAAGGCGGCTTTTAAGTGTAAATTTACAGAGCATGGGTAAATACAGAACACAGCAGTGTCTTAAATAAATTAAAATTAAGACAGTATTTATGCACCTGTACAGAAGGCAATGAATATTTATTTATGGCATTTTCAATAGTATATTAATAGATAAATTAATGTGCATCTATAAAGTATGAAAACGAATAAATAATTATTTTGGCTAAATTAAGCTGGATAGATAATTTTTAGTCAGAAAGATTTATCATTTCAGAACAATTAAAATGAACTTATATTACAAAACAACTTACATTATATCCTGGTGTTACTTGGTCAAAAATATGTAGAAATATACCCTATGCTAGTAAAAAATTACAGAACAAAAATGTTTAGCTCACGCGGACTGAACGAGAAGCCGTTAATTAAGCGGACTCTCTGCAACGTATTGGACGTGCTTAAACAGTGGAGTCGCAGGTGATTTTCAATGTTTATAATGTTTCACGCAGATACTGTTGATGGAAAACTTTCATATCTAAGTGTCCAGGTAAGAGTCAAGTGTTCAATCAGTTAATAATAAACCCACCGGCGTTTTTGGCTGCATCTCCCTTATTCACGGAGCGGACGCTGTATACAAAGAAAAAACCTATAAAGGTTTTTATTTTAAGTGGTTTTAATGCTGGTAAGCAGTCAGTTATATTATGGTGCTTTGTATTTGTGTTGATCAGTTAAATTAAAGTAATCTTAATCTTTAAAACTTTAAAAACGATACTCTAGATGCAGACAACGTTACAGTCTGTCATCTTAGTTTCACTTTTTAACTTTCACAAGTTACTCTCTTAACTCTTGACAGTCTATTTTGCCTTTATTATAAATATGATATGAAAAACAAGAAGGTATTTTAGGCATATAGGCATAGCTATATATGAATTTAACGTGAAAAGCGTGCACTATAAAAAATTAATGAAATGTTGGAAGGGCAAAAATATATAAGTTAAACCAATTTTCTTGTTTGGGCTTAGTTGAGTAGACATATTATTTTAAAGGCGGAGTCCATGATGTTTGAAAGCCAATGTTGATATTTGAAATCACCTAAACAAACAGAGATACCCCAATAGAATCTGGACCTTCTGTTGATAGACCCGCCCCACACAAATGCAACCCGGCATTTGATTTGATTGGCTATAAGTGTGTTTTGGTAGTCTGCCCGTCTCCTTTTCCAACGCGTTTTTCAAACATCGTGGACTCCGCCTTTAAGTCTAGATAAATCTGTGTTTAAAACATTAAATGAATGGTTATTTTTAAATTCAGTCAACATTCAGAATGGCTATGGTGACTGAACTAATTAAGACATATCTGGTCAATATGTGGACTTTTGACATCTATGTTTCCTGACAACAAAATGCTCATAATATTGCTGTTATTTGGTAACAAAATGTAATAAAGTTGTTCAGGCGTGAATGTATGTGCTTTAAGTTTAAATATGCGGTCGGTTAATAAAGATAGCGTCTATTTAAAAATGTGCTCGGACACGTTCGGACGGAGAAGAGCTCCAGAAAATCACATGCGCTTAAGCGCTCACACCCCACCCAGTGCAGCCTCGGCAAGCCCATCAGACTGCTGGCTCTGATATCTCTGTGGCGTTTAAACATGCAATTTAATTCATTTTAATTTCTTATACTCAATAATAAAAGGTTTACCTGTATGTTTTAAATCATATTTTAGTCATCAGAAACATCAGCCGTTTCCTCAAGTTTACGTCAGGTAAGTGTTTGTAATTAAATGTTAATTTTTGAATATATTAATCTGCAAAGATGCAAATACTCGACGTTTTTGTAATGATATTTTTGTAAAGATATATTTAGAAGTGTGTTATGTTATGTGTCCGAAGTAAAGTGGAGCTATTTTAGTTAAGATAGCCTGGATATAGGGTTGGTTTACCGGACAGGGTTTAGAACTCTGTCTTTATTATAATTGGGACATTTTTACAAACAAACCTTATAAAATTCAATACTGGCGTGCATTTTGAGACAAAACAATAGCACTCATATGTTAAGAGATGTCAGTAAGTTATTTTAGTCAGTGAAAAGCCCTGTCCGAGAAAACCGCCCAATATTGTTTAATTATGTGTGATGTCTGAAGGAAATTTGGCCTAACGTTAACGTTATTTAGGGAATAAAGTCTTTCACTGTCAAGCTTTATTATATTAAACATGTTATTAATGTATGTGTGTGTGTTTATATTTCTCTGTTTATTAAACCAAAGCGGAGATGATGTGAGAGGCAGACCAGAGGGCTGAAGAAAGTCTCCTAAATGGCCCTGCAGATGTTCTGACTGACTTTGGAGTGCTTTTTGGACTGTTTTATGCCCTCTATTTAAAGAAGACTTAATTCTGTATGTTCAGTCTGTATGATAAGTGAATAAGTGAATAAAAAGCTTTTGTTTTTATGTGACTGAAGTTAATTATTTTGTAAACAACATCAGCATAAATTATTTGATAAATAATTTAAAAATGTTATTTAAAAAATCCCAAATAATAAATATTAATTGAAGTAACACATAAAACATTGAGTAAATACTTAAATTTTAATTGACAGAGTCTTTGCTGTAAGTTTTTAAAGATTCAACTGATTAAAATATTTTAGTTGAATGAACTATAAAGCTAATTGAGCAAACATACTTTTTTATATTTGAGTCAAGTTTGGGCCAACTAAAAAACATCAATCCAGGAAACACTTTGGAGACAGAAATTGAGTGAACGTAAAATTTCTGTGGAACTAGTTACTAAAAAATTATTAATTGAGCCAACAATTTATTTTTTACAGTGTGGTTGTTGCGGTTACTTGTCATCCATGCAGTTAAGCTTCTCAATGCTGCTGCTCATTGGTTACATAACACTTCCTCACTATTCGACTATGAGGTTCATAATCGAATCACACCTCTCCGAATCGAATCATCGAATCCTCGACTATAAGAAGTCAGCCCTATATTAAACATATGCATGCATGTATATTTATTCAGAGTTTATACAGGTTTTTTCCCATGATTTTGTTGTGACTTTTGTATTACAAGAGAAGATTCCATATACACTGTCAGAAAAACAGTGTCAGTTTGACCTTTTTCTGTCGCTGGAGTGGTACTCTCAAAAGTATACAACACATTGAAATGTTACACCTTATGAAATAGAATATTATACCCTAAGGACAAATTGTGTATCTTAAGGAACAATTTTGTACCAGTTAAATTTAAGGGGTACAAAACAGTTAACTGTACCTTTAAAGGTACACGATAGATCCTTAAGGAACAGTTATGTACCCTAAAAAGGTACAACATTGTTTTATGTTTATATACCTGTAAAGGTACAAAACGGTGCCTTGGGGTACCACCCCAGCGAACAGGAAAGGTACAGTTTTGTACCTTTTTTCTGACAGTGTATACATAAATAATAAAACATTTTTTACTATACTAAAATTTATTAAAGTCTATATATTTTTTTTTCTTGAGCATTCAAGTTAATAGGACAAGTTGTCTTGAAAATGCTTGAGTGTTAAATTTTTTTTGTGTTTGAAAATTGCTTCACTCAAATGGATTGTTAAAAAGCTTATCAGTTGGCCTAACATCTAGACATCAGTAGTGAAACTATAGGTGAGCCAAAGAAGACCATTTTCCAGAGAAATGTGTAAATAATTTAACAAAAACAACATGAAATAATAATACGAAGAATAATTATCTTACCACACTGAGGTAGTTTCCCAGACAGGGATTAGATGAGTCCTAGACTAAACAAAAATTAAGAGTTGTCCAAAGTAAAAACAACTTGTGTGCATTTTGGGGTAAAAACAAGGGAGCACTGATGTATTTTAAGATACGCCACTACAAGGAATGTTTTAGTAATGCATGTTTGTTCAAACTAGTTAAATTTCCTAATTACACTGAGGCCTAGTCCTTGCTTAAGCTAATCTCTGTCTGGGAAACCACCCCTAAAACTTCATATATGTAATAAAAATATAAATAAGTTTAAGTTTCCATGTTCTGGCAGTTTCACAGTTTTCTTTTACCCTATAGGTGAACATGCATTTCAATATAAAACGTTAAATAAGACTCATCAGTCATTGTCAGTTTCACCTTTGCAGAATTTAACAGAATCTGAAAATAGCAATGGAAATCATGGAGTTTAACAGACACCATAACATCTGCTGTAGTGTTTACCTGTTTAAAACATTTTTGAGACAGTGACTTTTACATGACTCGTGAAAATGTTGGATTACAGTACTGAGGACATAAGGCTGGACAATAATACAATATTGATATATGTCGCAGTATATCATTTTTCAATAATGGTGATATAGCTTCTAAACACATTTCCGGTATATCGATATACATAACAGCGTTGTGGCCGTTTGCATGTCATATCTAAAAACACGTGTTAAACGCCGGTCAATGCGCTTCTTACTTCAGAGCTCATGGCGTCTTTCGGAGCCAAGCAAACATGAGCCGTGGATTCCGGAAAACTTAATGCCTGATCGGATTTAAATCGCTTATCTGTGCCTTAAGTCAAAATATATCATTGTTATTATGCTATCAATGAATCTGGTGTTCACCCAGAGAAGAGCTGTCACTCAGAATACGAGAAGGAGATGCGGGGTTAGTTTGCGTCAAATCACAGCTTCCAGTGGTGACACCATATGGGGATAGAGAGAACAGGAGATGTAATGCAACACAAACTGAACTACGGATAAGAAAAATCAGGTTCAAGTGTTAAAAAAGGGGGAAATAAATTTGCAATAGATAAAAGTATGTAGGCAGCTATTGGTCTTGTTATAAATATGTATGATGTAGTATTCTAGTATCTAATATACAGTATGATTATGTAGCTTGCTATGCAATTACAAATAGAGCTTTGATATAAATGTTTCTGTCCAACATCTTATGTATCATTAAATAGCCTACTACCATTCAAAAGTTTTAGGGTCCCTTTCACTTAGGCTATTTAATTATATTTTTCCACAAATTACTTCAATAGTAAATTGACCAAGATTATGTAATTATGAAAGTTAATATTGTTACTGAAGAATTTGTTATTAAAATGATCCATTAGTTTGAGACCCCTGCATTACAGCATTTATCACTGACTGACATTCAGATGAACCTTATTAATATTAAAGATGAGCCCTAAAGTCTGATTATTTATCAGCGAGTTTACATTTAATTTTGTATGACGGCTAAATACAAATAAATGAAAATAAATTTAGTTATAAAATTTTTATTTTTGTAAATATTATATAGCTTTATAGGAGGAGCCTTCTAAGACTTGGTAAATTAATTTGTTTAGAAGTTTGTGTGTATAGACATTCGTTTTAAGTATTCTTTGCAGTTTATCCCAAGTTTTTTTTAACATTCATACCGTTATCAAATTTATATCGTATCGACCTAAAATTAGAAGTATACTGTCGATAGAAATGTTGGCCATATCGTCCAGCCCTATAAGGACATATATTCAAACACCAAAAAAATAAAACAAGCACTTATTGCTTTGATAATGACTTCATGCTGTGTTGATCTAATTCTGTGTAGAACATATCAGATAAAACATATATGCTCCTCAATGATAAATGCTTGTCTTTATTTATTCTTTGTTTTTTGCAAAGTAACAATTCAAGATTTTGGACTTTGTTATTATGAGACTTAGGGCTGCACAATAAATTGCATTTGATTGTCATGCGCATCTCGTCAGTAAAACCAGTTTCTTGATTAATAGTAAATCGCAAACACCTGCTTTAAGATGGAATGGCATTTACTACCACGAGCCATAGTTCATTGACAATTGGGGCAATTTCGCATTTATTATCATGGTTGTATCACCTGCAATATGCATGTGATATGACCCAGCTGGTCAGGGAACTACAGCTCTGTGTAGTAAATGTCAGTCTATCTGAAAGCAGGTGATTGCAATGTTATTACCATTAATCAAGAAATCGGCTTTACTGACGAGCTGCACATGACTATTGCATGTGATTTACCGTGCAGCCCTATTGAGACTTGGACTTGTATATATCTCCATGGTTAACCAGAATCCCCTCAGACTAATACAGTTGTACGTGTAAAGCCTAGTTCAAAAATTTTATAATTTTATTAGTATCATTTATGGTTTATAGTCATTAATATTTCAAATCAACTCTAAATTTAGTGGGACAGATTCTGTGTTGTCCCATATGCTGTACAACCCATTTAGTTCTGTTAACGTAAAATGTACATTTAATTTACACATGCATAACATGAATTATATAATATTGTTTGGAACCATGGTAACATAACAACTTATAATTCACTTTATATTTAGTTCTATGTTTTAAGTAGATTAATATATTTGTGGGGCATTACCCAAACGCACAGCCACCTGCCCATATACTGTAGACAAGCCCCTCCTGGGTAATTGTATGTTGTTTTATCATTTTCCATTTTTAAACATTGTTCTACATGGCATCAAGATAACTTAGCTTACAGTTTATTTACATTATGCTTTGCCCACCCTGTTTAATAACAGCCCAACCATTTGGACATTTTTGGCCTTGCCACAGACAATAGGTGTTTAAACATTAAACGTTTGTAACCAAACTGTTCATGGACCCCATGATGGATAGATTTGGCTTGATAATCACAAAGACTGGCATATTGTAAACATGTGCTCATGCTTGTGAATTTTTACTGTACTGTAATCATAATAATGTTCCTGTCAATGTTCCTTTATAACAATAAAAGTAGTTGTTAAGACTATAAAATTGATTAGTTTCTATTTAAGATTCTTTCTAAGCTTCAATCGTTTGTTAAACAAACACATGTGTGATCATACGGCAACATAGACGAGCAGCTTGTAAACATGTGATTGCGAGTTACTGTTCTTTAATTGCATACATGTTCCTTGTATGATAATTTGACATATTTATAAGCACAAAAGTAGTTTTTTAAGACCATGAAATTGTTTAAATTCTAATTAAGATTCTTTCTCAGCATCAACCGCTTGTGACACAAACACGTGAACATACGGCAATGTAGACTATATACGAAGATATTATCTATCGATAGTAAACGCATCATAAATCATGTAAAAAAAAAAAAAAAAAAAACCATGAACAACACCAAACATATCGTTATTGAACAGCATATTTTTACAAACGCATATATCACAGAGCATCACCACAACATGACTCACCTCGTAAAGACACAATAGAAAATGGATTCCTTCTCTTCCGGTCAAAACGGAAATGTTGTCTATAACGCCAAATGCGCAATTGTAGAGGAAAAAATTAAAATGTGAAGCGCAGATGTGAACCAATCGAGTAGTTATTATATATTAAAAGTTAATTTATTTATTTGATGCATACTTAATATATATATTTAAAAAAAAATAATGCATGTACAACAACAGTTATTGAATGCAATCCTTACGAAAATTAACCATGGTTTTATTGTGGTAAAAGTGTAGTCAGGTGGTCCGTGTACTTTTTCGTTCATTGATTATTCTATTTCGGAATGAAACATGAAATTTAAAAAAGGGTGCAGTGCAGCTTGTTTTTTTTTTTCTTTTATGAAAAGAGCAGAAATGGCTGTTTTTTGTTTTTCAAAGGTATTGTTATCATTAAATAATAGTATTAGAAAAATGGACGACATTTCGGTAAGAATCAGGGTCAGGGGATGTTTTACTAATTTGATATCCTATGTGAAATCAAGTAAAGAGAAATTGGAAATCGGCTCGTTTTTTTTTCATTTAGTGTAACGAATGGAAAATGAGATTACAAATCGATTTTTCATTTGTGGTTTACAAATCAGTTATTTCATTTAAGCCTCTGGTCATCGCTAAAACGCCCCCTCCATCTGATTGGCCAAACCGCGCCCTGGCTTTGTGTCAGGCAGAATAAGAGTCCTCAAGTACCATGATATTTGATGCAGAAATATGAACACATAATTAATGCTGCTGCGAAGCTTTGCCTCTAAACAACATTTGAGAGATCATTATACTGACACAGAGTTTGAGATTGTATGATTTTTTATTTTTGTGAGGATCATTTTTGTAGTAGCTCTTTACGTATCCCAGTGATAAATGCAAAAGTAAAACGTACTGTAGCTTATTACCCACTGGATGGAAAATTATTTGACGTAAAAAAATCATTGTAATATATGTTAAAATGTTGATTTTTACGTCAAGTACAAGTGTAAAATATTACAATATATCACACTTGTACCTAATAGCCTACACAACCTCGGTGGGCATGTGTCACAACTGAATTAATAATAATATTAAAGTTAAAAAGTCCGACTCTAAGCGTATGTATTCCGTTTACACGAAAAAAATAGCTTTGTATGTTTGTAATATTTCTGCAGTAATTTTGGTCGCTATATAAGCAGTGTGCCCAATCTAGAAATCACAAAGTGGGTTGACATAATAACGCGTAGAACATTTTTGTCTAATTCCTGCAGTATGTTGTTCAGTAAGTAAAGTTCAAACAGGGTATGAGAATTCATAAACACTTTTGTGAGGATATCTTAATTCTCAAAACAAGCTTATTTGCATCTTTGTAAAATTTAAATCAAATGTTTGCACATCATTTTCTATCGCATGACATGCCAACACACACCTATACATCTTAGTTATTTAATTGTTCCGCACTTGTTAAAGGAATAAAATTATCATGAAAATGGCCTAGATAAAAAAACAACTGAACATTCTAATAAAAACACAATTTATTTAATATTTTATTTATTTATTTAATATTTTCAATGTGTTTATACGGGTTTTAAAGACACTCTCCCTTTGAAATATTGCACTGTAAAAAGTATCTTATTAAAATGTATTAATAGTTTTTTTTAGTTGAACAAACCAAAATAAATGATATGTTTGTGTAAAATGTATATTATTGTGATGTATTCATCAAATAAAATAAGTATTAAACTAAAAGATTATTTCTGATGGATATCCTTAATATTTCATGTACATTTTAATCAATAGATTTGAGAATATCACACTTATATATTTAAGTTTTTAAAACTTTATTTGCTTATTTCAAAATAATATTAATTGTATTTAACATCAACTACGTTTCACTCCTAACTTTAACTATGATTTACTTAATATTTTTGGTGAAACATTTTTCCATTGTATTATTTGAGTGAATGTAGGCAATTTTTTTTTAAATAGATCACATTAATTTAAAAATCACAGAGCCAGCGGTTTTTAATCAGCAGCAGTAGAAACTGCGCATTTTTGCGGAAGAGAAACACTTTAGAAACTCTCAAAAATCCTGGTAAGTGTTGGGTTTATGAATATTTACATTTACATTTACTTTGTTAAGGAAATGTTGTCTGTGTTCTTGTGTAAACATCTTTAATTTAATTTATCTGAATACTGTCGGAGTCTGTCATGTTAACTGGGTACAGTAACAGCTTTTGTGCACATAGGCTGCTAGAATAATCGTGACTATTTTTATTTAACGTATTTATTCAAGTCACAAAAATGTTAATAAGTCTTTGACACTAGAAATGTGTGTAAAATAATCCATTTCTGATCGTTTTATTACTGCACAATGTGGCTGTATACGTAGACAAACACGCCGCGTCCCGTGGCGTGTATAGGACCACTACCATGCAGGTATCTCAGTTGAGTTTCGCATTCAATAGCGTGAGCAGTCAGACAGACTTCCTACCCGGAATTTGAGAGACCTCTCCGAGTTTATTCAGCTCATTGTATTTGAAACTTACAATGTTTGTCATTTTGAATGTACATTAATGTCATGTTTTTTACTTGTCATATTTGACAAACAAATGTTAAATAAAATAACAATTACTTTGTTTATCATTGATCCAGATGGTTCAGTGTGAAATAAATTCACTTTACATTAATGCGTTTCCATTCATTATAGGGCATACTCACCAACACAAGTTTAACGATTTGCGCGAACAGATTACATACAAAGTCAATGCAAAGACGCAACCAGGTGCGTTCTCACAGGGCGATGCAAATGACGCGAATTGGGCGGCGCAATTGCCGCGAAAACACGCGCTTTCCCCTTTAAACGCGTCTTCGTGCAAGTTATGCAACTCAAGCGAAAAAAACTCAACTGCAAGAACGCGCTCTCACACAGGATCATTTGACATTGTAGAGGAGAGAGAGAGCGAGTGAGCGAGAGAGAGGTAAGAATGGTGCCCACCAGTGGCGAAGCCAGAAATGTTCAAGTGGGTGGGCCTTTATAAAACAGGGTGGGCAAAGCATAGAATGTACATAAATTGGGAGTGGTTACGCCCATGGCCGGCGTATATTTTTTTCCCCAATGTAAGTGCGGCTTTTTTCAAAACAGCCAGCAGCTTGTCCATTTTTTCCGCGCTGTGGTCTTAAAATATTCAACTCTGGATGAAAAGCTTAGCTTGTCAATGTAAGTTCTCACACAGCCGTCTAATCACAGTGGGTGAAAGGGCGGGACTAATATCACAACAACCAACCGGCTCACAGCTCAAGTATCACAGCAACCAAAGCGCTTGGCTGAAAAAACAGCTGGCATTTGGCGTCCTCCAGGCGTTTTCAGTCGGGTTTAAAAGCTTTGGTGCACGCTACCTAAGCCAAGTTACCTTAATGCCATGCAGGCAGCACAATGTTTCAAGGGGAAATTTATAAAACAACTTAAAACACCAACCAGCTTGTCTACAGTATATGGGCAGGTTGGGCTATGCCTGTTTTATACAGTCTATGAGCAGTGCCCCACCAAATTATTAATCCACTTGAAAACACAGAACTCAACATAAACTGAATTAGTAACGGAATTAGTTTTTACGTTATTTACGTTGCGTGAACGTATCCGAACAATATGTCATTCCTCCTCAGCAAAATGCATGAAAGCGTCATAGGCTACGACAGATTCAGGGGTAGTGATTTTACTAAAGAACTCGTTCGAAAGATTGTTATTTAATGAGACAATGGCCATCAAACAACATGGCCCAATACAAAATTGCATGTGTTGTCATTTAAGTGTAAATATTCCAACAACATTAAATCATACAGCCCCCTAAATAGTTGATTGGAGTAATACTCCTGACTATAAACTGTAAATAATAATGACACCACTATAAACATTAAGAAAATGTCTAAACTCACCATTACATGTCCTGTAGTCTGAGACGGGGCTTCTGGTTCATAATAACAAAGTCCAATATGATCATAATGTCCCTTCGCGCAAAGAAAAGCAGAAATACATTTCTCAGACGAGCATTTATCATCGATGAGCGTAACGTTACGAGCGGTTTTTTATACAATATGTGGTGAAGAACAGTCTTTCAACACAGCATGAAGTCATTATCAACGTAATACGTGCTCGTTTCATTTTGTTGACGTTTGAAAAGATATCCTCAGTAATCCAACATTTCCATGAGTGATGTAATAGTCTCCGTCTCCAAAAGTAAACAGGCATAAGCAGATGTCATCGTGGAAAGGTTGTTAAACTTGATGATTTGCGACTCGCTGTTTTCAAATTCAGTTCAATCGCGCGTAGGCGGAACTAACAATGACTGACGAATCATATTCAACGTTTCATGTTGACAAGCGTGTGCACCAATAGGGTAAAAGAAAACTGCGAAACTGACTGAACATGCAAACTTGCACTTAAATTTTTTATTTTAATTATATTTATAATTGTATTACATATATGAAATTATAGTGTGATAAGACGCATATTCGTAGTACTAGTATTTATTTTTGTTAAATTATTTACACATTTCTCTGGAAAATGGCCTTCTGATTGGGTGGGCCACAACTCAAAGTGGGCGGGCCCAGGCCCGGCCAGGCCCACCCGTAGCTTCGCCACTGGGGTATCTTATGCCTAGAATTATTCAAGGAGGTTAATTCTTTTAACTTCCTTTAAAATGTGATCAATTCTGCATAATGGCATGTGGAACAAATGGATATAGGGTGTCAAACTCATAGATTTGCATAATTTAAAATTCAGATGCTGTTTTTAAAATATTTGGGGTCAACCTCTGGCACAGCTTTAAAGCTGAAACTTATCAAATCCTATCAGAGGTCCAGAATGAAACACACCAGTGGCTTTGCTGTCATCAGTATTAAACATGTTACCCATCGAAGTACCCCTCCCCGCAGAGCCCCCCCACATAACAAATCCCAATTTAACCCCTGAATGTAAGTGAGCATCTTTTTTTATGTATTTAGACCTAAGTGTATGTGTGTGTGTAGTCATAGCAGTGAGTAACAAAATGTTATAGTGTGCTGTCACCAGCCAACCGCAGTGTTGTTTCATATGTTATGGTGCGCTGTCACCGATGTTATGTTTTTCTGATTTTGTCAGTCATCTCATGTCTCTATGATCTTTTCCTGTCCCATTCATTGTAGCCTGCTTGTGGACATTGCGTCATCATGTGGTGTCGTAAAGGGCCCGCCTTGATAATCCTGCTTAGGGGCCCGGGGTTGGCTCGTTACGCTGCCTGCAGGGAACGTTCTGGGAATGTTCTCATTAGGTTATTAAAAATATAACCTAGAGGGAACGTTCCTAGAACGTTTTTTTTAGTGCCGAAAAAAATCAAAAAGGAACCATATGGGAACGTTAGCGGAACGTTCTGTGTTTGCTGGATAGATGCGTATCAGGTATCCAAAAATGAGACTTATAAATCTGGTTTACATAAATTCTGAATCAAAAACTTCTTGCAGATGTCTTCAATATGTTTTTATGACATCTTTTATGAAACGTCTCAGAGACGTATTGTAGATGAGCAAACAATATAAATAATAGCCTATGTTTTGCAGATGTACACAAAAATCAATAGACGTCTCCTAGATCTGTGCTATCATGGGGATGATGCAGATAAACAATGGTAAAGTTAATAGACCAAAATTATTCATTCTTTATTAACAATCCTGTAGTTTGCCTTTAATGGTGTTTAAATTTGACACTAGTAAGAGTATGTGAGCGGAGCGGAAACTAACCATTGAGCGGTGCGATAACATTACCATCGGAGGGCAGGGCTTTTTTCGAAAATTCCGCTCGGCTCCCTCAACCCAGAACGCACTTTGGTAATTTGGCAGTTCGTGAATCTGTGAAAACGTCTAGCAATAAATTATGGAATTCAAAATATTGTTTCAATGAAGCCGCAAGCCTTATACATAAATGTAAAGTTAAAATCAAAGTTAAAATTGAGCAGGGAGAAGAAATTGAAAGCAAATTTGCAGAGTTAGCAAAAATATTCATACTATAATCAAGCGGCACATTGCCAGAAAGCATGAGGATGTGCTACGAAAACATGGTAATGCATCAAAAGGTGAGCTAGTTACCTACAATTCCATAATAAATAAATACACATATAGGTAAGGTAAAATTCTCGTGTTGAATGGAGCCATGAATCCGATCATGATGACATGTAGACAAAATCATGGTCACAAATTATCGTTTATGCTACGTTATGGAAACATATTAACAATTATTTTTCTTACTTAGTCTACATTAATTAAAAATTTGTTTCCAATATTCAACAGTTCGTTCCTGACAAATTATTACAATATTTCGTTACTTATTACAATTAAAATTACTTTAAATTATGAATTAGACTAGTAAACCATGTAGATGTCGTGGAAACAAATTGTTAATTTGAATTATATCCGGAGCTCTGTATCAGTTAAACTGGATCTAACATATAACTTATAAACAACTGTACGTAAATACAGAACACACTACATAAGTTATTACACCATTTTAAAATATTATTTTAAAAAACTTATCCGAACCATTAAACCGACATAGAATTTAGATGTAGGCAACAGTAAATAATAACAATACAATGTAATTTGTTCTTTACAGAAATGACACCAACAAGGGGGATAAAGATGCATTTAAATTAATACATTTAATTTAATCACAATAATGTAATACATTTTAATGGATAAAAACGAATGACAAATTCTTTTTTAATTAAATAATGAAATAATATAAAATTAAGATTTACTATTTACTTTATGTCTGAAGTAAGTTAAAAAAAATAGGCTACGCTGGATAAATATAGTGCTTCATTTTTACATCCACCTTTTTAAGTAAAAATAATTGAAAGCTATTCAAGCGATTTATATTTTTAAGTAAGTTTTACATGGAATTTTCAGCAATTTAAGCTTAAACATTTTGAGCAATTGCTTAAAATTCCCATGTAAAACTTACTTTAAAAATTTCAATCGCTTGAATAGCTTAAAAATATTTTTTACTAAATACTTATTTTTAATTATTGCATATTTATGCAAAAATTATACACTATATTTTTAAGTAGCCTAAATCCAGCTTAGTGCACTGACTAGTTAGTTATATTTACTAAAATATAGTTTCAACATAAAATTATTAAGTACATTTTCTTATTACAAATTTTACATGATAAAACTTATTCGAATTTACTAAATCATTTGTTCATTTGGAATTACCTTTTTTGTTATTGTTATTCAAATTTAATTAAACATAATATAAATTATATTCAAATTTAATTAAACATAATATAAATTATATTAAAAAAGAATTCTTATTACAGTAATGCATGCAGTTCTGACCTTGCGACCCTCCCAGTGGCTAAAAGGATTTTTATAAAATCAGTTTTATAATTCTACAACAAATCTACATATTAATTTAAGATTTCATTATTTTTAAAACGTTATGTTGCAAAAAAATTTGTAAAACAATTGTTAAATTATAATTGTTAAATGTATTTATCAAAATGCTGTGCTCAGTATCTTTACTTCGTTGTTTCCTCTATGCATTCTGCCCCAGTTTGTTCACCGGCAGTTATACAGGGGCGCAGCGCAGAATGCGGAGAAAACACAATAATCTTTATTTTAACATATTAGAGACATTTAACTCTTTTTAACACATAACTTTTTTGATAATCTTTTTGGATCATTAAAGTAATATCATCAAGTTATGGGGCCAATACTTATTATAAATGCTTAATGGGTCATTCCACCGAATCTGTGCAATTACTGTCCCAAGGTCATTGTGGGGCGGTTTCCCGGACAATGATTAGACTAGTCCTACAGAAAAATTACGAGTTCTCCAAACTAAAAGAATCTTACACTATTATATCGTAGAACACATCAGTATTTTTTGTTTTGCCTCAAATGCACACAAGTAATATTTTATTATTTAATACTTCAGTAAGGCGTGTTTGCAAAAACTATTTATATTTCTCAATTTAACTAAGGCCTAGCTAATCCCTGTCCGGGAAATTATATAAATATATATATATAAATATATAAACATATACATACATACATGCATACACGTGTGTTTGTATATATTTTTTATACTATTTCTGTAAAGTTAGCGCTTTTAATTATATGTAAAACTTGATATTTGAATTTTATCTTCATTCTTGTTTTTTTCTTCGTTTCTATTTCTTCTATTTTTATCTATTTTACTTTAAATCAAATTGGATCAATTACAGTTGTGTTAAAATTGTGTTGTAGAAATAAACTTGAATTTACATCTGCAGGGGCCTTAAGATATTATTGTGGGCAACTATGAGCCTTGAAGTGAAAACATTGAAAAACACTGGTCTATGTGATCAGTAGGCTATGTTCTCAAATAAAAAAATACAAATATATGCGAGAAAAGATATGTACTGTAAAAATATTTATCTGTAACCAGAGAAAATAAAATTACAAACCTGTTGTGAGCCTCCGTACTTATTTCTTATAAGTTTTATCTTGTTGTATGACGAATACATTCGTAGACTCAACATGCTATGGTGCCTATAAGTCGGCATAGCTTTGTGTACAATTTCAACCTATCCGGAAAAAATCTATCACATGCCAGTATTGTAATAAGTTTAGTTTCAATAAAATTTTTAATTATTTAAATATGAGAATTGACTAACATGCGTTTAATATGTAAATTTTGTAAATAATACCACCATCAAAAGGTTAAATTAAGGATGATAAGGGTAACACTTTACAATAAGGTTCATTAGTTAACATTAGTTAACTACATTAGTTAACATGAACCAATTATAAACTGCACTTATACAGCATTTATTAACCTTTGTTAATGTTAATTTCAATAATTAATACTTTATTAAATTCTTGATAACATTAGTTAATGCACTGTGAACTAACGTGAACGAACAATTAAAAGCTTTATTTCTATTAACTAACATTAACAAAGATTAATAAATACTGTAACAAATGTATTGCTCATGGTTTGTTCATGTTAGTTAATACATTAACTAATGAACCTTATTGTAAAGTGTTAGCAGGATAAGGTACTTTTTAGGTACAATCCTAAAAAGTTTGCATACTTTACAATACTAAACTGCAAATGTTCTACCTAGTTAAAAAAATAAGAAATATCAATATTACCTATATGCTAATCCAAAAATACAACTTTCATAATATAAATCTATATAAAAACATGTCCAAAATAACCGTTGTCTAAAGAAAAAAAAGAAACCCATAACCTCTAATCCAATTTATTTTCACATTATTTGTAAAATGAAAAATTACAAAGACAACATTTGCTTTGAATAAAAACTAAAAAATATCTATGCATACCATTTGCATATACTACAACAATAAAGAAAAAATTGCAATATTCCATGAGCAATATGTAGGTAAACTTACATATGTACCTAGTGAGAAATTAGACGTGTACCTTTTCTAAATGCAAAACACCAAAAAAGGCTGCGTCAAGCAGTTTTTTGACAATTTTTGAGCCTGTCCAATAACATTTATCCTAAAGAAAAAAAAGAAAACCATAACCTCTTCAAAGTGCTAGAAAACATATACGATTTCTTTTCACATATTCTTAGTAAAAAGTGAAAACAGTTACAAAGAGACAACATTTGCCTTTAATAAAAACAAAAAACCTCTATGCATATCATTTGCATATACTACAACATTAAAGAAAAAATTGCAATATTCCATGAGACTGATATGTAGGTAAACTTACATATGTACCTAGTGAGAAATTAGACATTTACATTCAGAAAAGGTACAACACCCCAAAAAAAGGGTGCCTAAAGTAGAGAGGTTTTTTTAACAATTGTTGAGTCTGTTCAAATAACCATTATCAAAAACCTCTTCAAAGTGCTAGAAAACATTATACAATTTCTTTTCACATATTATTAGTCAAAAGTGAAAACTGTTCCAAAGAGACATTTTTCTTTAATAAAAACAAAAAAACATCTATGCATATAATTCGCATATAGTACAACAATAAAGAAATACTGCAATATTCCATGAGAGCGATATTTAGGTAAACTTACATATGTACCTTGTAGGAAATTAGACATGAACCTTTTCTAAATGTAAAATACAAAAAAAAAGGTTGTCTAAAGTAGAGAAGTTTTTTAATAATTGTCAAGTCTGTTCAAATAACCATTATCTAAAGAAAAACAGAAAACCATAACCTCTTCAAAGTGGTAGAAAAACATACAATTTCTTTTCACATATTATTAGTCAAAAGTGAAAACTGTTCCAAAGAAAAAAACATTTTTCTTTAATAAAAACAAAAAAACATCTATGCATATCATTTGCATATACTACAACAATAAAGAAATACTGCAATATTCCATGAGAGCGATATTTAGGTAAACTTACATATGTACCTTGTAGGAAATTAGACATGAACCTTTTCTAAATGTAAAATACAAAAAAAGGTTGTCTAAAGTAGAGAAGTTTTTTAATAATTGTCAAGTCTGTTCAAATAACCATTATCTAAAGAAAAACAGAAAACCATAACCTCTTCAAAGTGGTAGAAAAACATACAATTTCTTTTCACATATTATTAGTCAAAAGTGAAAACTGTTCCAAAGAAAAAACATTTTTCTTTAATAAAAACAAAAAAACATCTATGCATATCATTTGCATATACTACAACAATAAAGAAATACTGCAATATTCCATGAGAGCGATATTTAGGTAAACTTACATATGTACCTTGTAGGAAATTAGACATGAATTTTTTCTAAATGTAAAATACAAAAAAAGGTTGTCTAAAGTAGAGAAGTTTTTTAATAATTGTCAAGTCTGTTCAAATAACCATTATCTAAAGAAAAACAGAAAACCATAACCTCTTCAAAGTGGTAGAAAAACATACAATTTCTTTTCACATATTCTTTGTAAAAAGTGAAAACTATTACAAAGAGACAACATTTGCCTTTAATAAAAACAAAAAACATCTATGCATATCTTTTGCATATACTACAACAATAAAGAAATACTGCAATATACCATGATACCGATATATGTAGATTAACTTACATATGTACCTTGTAAGAAATTAGACATGTACATTTTCTAAATGCAAAATACCAAAAAAAGTTGCCTAAAGTAAAAAAGTTTAACAATTGTTGTCAAGAACTGAACATAAAAATATGTACTTACACTGACAAAAAGAATAAAAATTCTGCTCATGTCAGTTTTGATTGATGGATCTTACAGCTTATCTGAAAAAAGATAATAGAGAACACAACATTACAATAACCAAACATTCACAATAATAGAAACTCAAATATATGATTTTTATTTTTGAAGATAAATAAATAAATAAATGTGTATGTCTGTACACACATAAAAAAGCTAAATATTTCATTTCACTGGCAAACAATCAGATTTACATAACCACTTAACCTTAAATAGTTAAAACTAATATCTATACATCTAGAATTTCTGTAACTTACCCATTACTTTATGAAGATTTAAGTAGCAGCTTCTTGCTCTTCATTTTGAAACTCTGTTTCATCTATGGCATCATCTTCCCAACTTTCTTCACCTACTACTTCCTCTGTACCTTCACCCAATCTTGGGCTATGAAATTCCTTCATCTCTTCAGAAAATGACAAGTCTTCTAGTTGCTGTGTATGTTTACCAAAAGATGACCCTTTAATTACTTGTGTGACATCAGTAATGCTTGTAATTTGATACTCGGAAGTACAGCTGATGTTAACTGGACCATTTTCAGGAGGATTTCTTCGATATCTTGTGCATCCATGTAGGCATTCACACTTTTAGCTTTCAGGAACAATTGTAACACTGAATTTGACACTGTTAAACTCTCAGCACGACTTTCAATCTCCAAAATTCCATGACATTTTGTTACGTAACTCTCACTTTTCCGACGCACTTTACAGCCAATGCATTTGTGAAACACAGGTCTTTTAGACACAATCTCTTGAGCAGTGCGGCACTTTGGGCAGTATTTTTTTACTGTAATTTGTGCTCCATTGATCTGGGATTTTATACATTCCACTTCCTCATCTGGGAGATCAATGTCCTTTGGAACTGGAAGTTGCTGGATTTTTCTAACAATTTCAAATGTGGTTCCATGTGTGCATGTCAATGAGAGTTCATCTTTAAACATACGTGTAGACAAATTTGTAAAGACATATGTTTTGCCTTCTTCAACCATACCAATTTGGGATTCCCAAAGAGCAAGTTTCATTATTCCAGTGTCATCCTGAACCCAGCAGAGTTTCATTTCTGCTCCAGACCAAGTTTTGCTAGATTTAGCAATTTTGCAAACAGTTGCTTAAGGTGTATGCACCTACAATGAGAAAAAAAATTGTTTTACAAATCAACTGTGCAAAGGATTACAAAACAGTTAATTAGCCTTTTAATTAATTCTACATTAACACAGTGACAGAAACGAGACAAACAACTTGTCAACCTATAACGGTTACATTTAAACAGCAATGCTGATCCATAGAAATTAGGTCTGTCACTTTTGAGAAAAATCAAATTCGAACGTATATCATATATCATGCAATGTATTCAAATATATTCTAATATCTATGTGCTGTCCACGCGCATTTTAAAAACCGAATGGTTCATTTATAGTTTGATTACAGATATTTCACATTTTTGAATGCATATTCGAATAATATCAAATAAGTGACATCCCTAACAGAAATGTGATGACTATAGTTCACAGTTACTGAATTGTTTTAACAGCTTTTTCTTGGGAAGTAACCATTACATTAAAAGCAAACAAACCAGCACATTTTTACTTGTAGCATAGACAAAAATATGTAAACTAGGGATGCTGATATCAGTTAATTTTCCAGACGACAACCATAGCTTCTAAACCGAAAATTAACCCTACAGTCACATTAGCTACAAAAGTAAGCAACACCGAGCAACACGCACCCGCTTGATGGGCGTTCCTTAGCTAGTATCTAAAAGCGGTATCAAAAGTCACTTCAGAGTATATTGTTAAGTTACAAAAACAATGTTTTTGGATTTAATAGTATTTATTTCTCGATAAAAAAGTTACAAAATATATGAGATAAAATGCCAAACTTATCAAATATATACAGAAACACATATTTTCCGCCATCTTGAATTATTTTCTTTGACTTGGCCACAGACCTACTTCACTACGATTGGCAGTTGCTTTGTCGCATCACTCAGCATTTGCATAAAATAGCCTGCTTGTCTATTTTGACCACACCTTGCTCACGCAGCGGCGAGCTCGTCGCTGGCAAACGGCCACTACCATTGAAAATGAATAGGAGCCTGTCACACTGTCTCTTGTAGCTAATGTGACAGCAGATAACCGTTAACTTATAAGATTTTAATATGAAATTGACATTGAGTGAGAATACAGTTGACAGTTGTCTATGAACTAGTAAAAACAAAACATTTAATTTTAATGTGCAAACAGCAGCGACAGATAAACAACAGAACCAGGATTCATACACTATCAGATTTTCACGCAACATTACCTTATTAAAAAGCACGCGATCAGTCAAGAGGATTAATATCCAAAAAGGGCATATTGTCTCAGTTTCATCTACGACAGTGGTCATTTCTAAAGCAGGACGCTTTTCAAAAAGTTTTGCTTTTGCACCGTCTTTCTGCGTTTGTGCAAAAAGAGATATGTTTATGATCAGGGTCAGAGGCCATCAGCGAACGTGTGTCCAGATGTGCACGAGACGGACCGGATCATCTTGACCTTGCAAACACGCATACACCTCTCCATTAACCTTGCAAACACGCATACAAATGATTTCTCATACAAATGATTACTTTATCAGACGGTCAGGGCAACAATAATTTGTGCCATTTAAAGGACCTTCACAAATATAGAAAAGTGGCGAAATGTCTGTCGGCTCATGACGACACGCACCATGCATTAAGAATTTTTTTTTCTTTTAACTGATAATGTTAATCAGTCATAAATTCTTACCTTCGGTTAACAGTTAAACAGCAAATATGAACATCCCTAATGTAAACGTAAGCCACAAATGCACAGTTTCAGTGCAACTTGTCTATATCTTAACTTGATTCATGACATGACTGCACTCAATCTGCAGATTACATTAAGTTCAATAGCAAATAAAACGATTAATGTATATCTGATTATTTTTACATTTTATAAATTACAATGACTAATTTTAGATCCAAAACAACAAATTTTACAAATAACTGAAACATTTGCATCCCTGATCAACAATCTGTAAATCATGGATATAAGAAAGTATTAAGGGACAGGGCCATTTAGAAATTTATTTTTAGCAAGCTATATTTATAGATACAACACAAGAATTAATAAGGGGTGAGCCAATGCTAGGAGTCAGGTATTGGGCCAATCAGGACATTTTTTGCTAGATCAGATATCAGATTAACATTGCTACTGAAATTCTGATACTGTGCGTTACTCGTGATTGACTTTTCTATAGATGAAGGTAACAGACTTTTATAAAAGCACCATAAAAGTTTTTTTAGGCTAACATTTGAGGGATGGCACTTTACAGCTGGTGGCACTAGCCCTCAATTTGGTGGCGCCAGTCACTGGGTTGTGTAAAAACAACAAAAAAGTAAAAACATGCTTAATGCATTAATAAATTAATCACAAATACAGATAATTTTCTTGTTTATATCCATAAGTTAATTTTTTAACTTTCAATATTCTTAATGTATATTTGCCTCACTTTAACTTCAACTGCAACTTTTTCTTTGTTTTAAAAGCTTTAGACTACTTTAACTGAAGAAATTACATTATGGTGCTGTAATAACAAAAAATGTCTCCATGCACTCTGAATATATAATCAGAGGTGTAAAGTACTTGAGTAAAAGTACTTCGTTACTGTTGGCTACTTTGTACTTGTACTGAGTATCAAAAATATAGGCAACTTTTACTCTCTACTCAATTACATTTTTGATTGGGTATTTGTACTCTTTACTCCATACATTTGAAATGACACTTAACGTTACTCAATACATTGTTTATTCGTCAAATAAAAACGAGACAAAAGTGGTTAAAGGTTACAGGCACACACACAACTGAGGGACTTTATTTGGCGCTGCGCAGAGCAATCGTATGAAATCAAAGTACTGCGAGAGCGAATCAAATGCATATGGAGAATTCTGGTCTCGCGGTACTTTGATGTCAAACACTGAATGACTTGCGTTGAGCCACCGTAGCGGGACATCTGCGTGCTGCGTATGTCATAAACTGTAGAGAAAAGTTCATGTCTGGTCTGAGAGAAGAGATAAAGAGCAAACATATGGATGCATATCACATTTGCTTCAGTCAAGGAACCCTTTGTTAAACATGTGATGCTACAATCAAAACAAAAGTGAAGCGCGATTGGGTCATCCCGCAACTCAAAGGCAAGCACAAATGTTTATATACTCTGATGCTACTTTATCAGCTAACCTGAGCTTGTAAGTTACATAACTTGCTATAACTTCTATACAAGCCAAAATAAACCAACAAGGTCCTGTACTGATTGCCCGAGTAACTTAAGTACATTATAAGATTGATAATAAGTGTACAATTTCACTGTCCTCACATTTAATCAAGTATGGTGTAATGTATTTACTGTAAAGAGGGATGCATGACTGAAGAAATGTAGTGCACTTAATGTGAGATAGTGGTGTTACGTACTACATGTGTTTACAATTAATCTTTCAAATGAACAACTTCACGTTTTTAATATGCATTATCATATTTCTGTTAGATGATTTTAGTTAACTGGAATTTTTTAAATATTAAAATTATATCTTTTTTTAGGATAGGCCTATATAAGAATATTTAGTAATGTTAACAAGATTTTAATAAAGTATTAGTAATTGTTGAAATTAACATTAACAAAGATGAATAAATGCTGTATAAGTGCAGCTCATTATGAGTTCATGTTAACCAATGTAGCCAACCAATGTTAACCAATGAATTCCACTGTAAAGTGTTACCATATATTTATATCACAAAGTTAGGCTATATATTTTTCAGCATGGCACATTCAAGTACACAATGACACAAGACTAAAATTAAATGGGTTTAAATTAAATTTAATGTAGATTTCTAGACTAAAATCTCATGGCATTTAGTTGAATAAAATTAGACTAAAACTAAATCAATTCAGATGACAAAAATATGACTAAAACTAAATTAAATTTTAGTCAAAAGACTATGACTATGTTTAATCTGTGTTTGTTCTGCCAGGTCAAAATTTTGAGGTGTTTGATTTCTTTTCTATATTAGGAAACAGGGCTCTGAACCGGTTTAAGGAACGAAAACGAAAACCGGAAACGAACGAAATTTTAACAGGAACAAAAACGAAAACAAAATCAATTTTAATCGTTCTGAACAGAAACGTTTATTTAATTACCATTAACCGGTTAATAACGTTATTTTATCGTTTTCTTTAATATTGTACTTATCAGTGACCAATCATGATTTGAACAGTACAGCATGTGACTTTGACGCATCAAGCGTGAGTGACTTTGACACATAGCGTGAGTGAAATGCCCACGCAGCAGTCATCGAGTCTCCGGCCCGATAGCATTTGTCTTAAATAACCACAAAGCTACCCATCAAATGTTCAGAGGTATGTTTAAGTTAAAACTTGCTTGGAAATATGAAGATGCAAACTGTAACTCAAAAAAGCCAGGGGACTTATACCACTGTCAATAACTTTTTAGATGGGTCGCCACCAAGAAATTCCTTTTCGTTATTATTTTTCTTACGACACGCTGTCTTAACAAGTCTGTCTGCAATATTGAAGGATGTGGGGGAGAACAGTAGCGGGGAATCATTGAGGTAACTTACAGAGGCACATTTAACATAAACATCCAGCAGAGTATGCTGCGGTTTCAACCAGTAAAAGACATGGTTGAAAACGGGTCGTTTTTTTCAGCTGTTTATACTTAAAATGAATGCAGGTTTTTCTTTTGTGGTTTTAACAATTAATGAAATGTTGAAGTTTAGTTATATCATGTGTTATGTTAATATTTTTGTGTGAAAATTAGTCTGTATGCATGCATTTGTTAAAGTATACTGTAGCCTGAATTAAAATAACGTTATTAACCGGTATTTTTTCATGTAAACCGTTTTCGGAACGTAAATGTTCAACGAGGAACGCAAAAACGGAAACGTTAAAATATCGATTCTGCTCGCAGTGAAACGATTGATAATTTTTTTCGTTTTTAAGCCCTGTTAGGAAATAAAACCTCATAAATAAACTTTTAGTTTTCACTGCCCAGACCTACAATGTCTCTGTGTTGAGGACTAGTGCATCTTTGAGCCGACTCAAATACTTGAGTACTTTTAAATTGGGTTACTTTAATACTTTTACTCAAGTCGTATTTAAATTGGTGACTTGTAACTTGTAGTGGAGTAATTTTTACATTAAGGAATTTGTACTTTTACTCAAGTATGGCTTTCAGCTACTCTTTACACCTCTGTATATAATTTGTCTACAACTTGTAATTTAAAGGCACACAAGGCAAGTCTGAGTATTATTTCTCTACTAGCTCCCCCTAGTGTCTGGGAGTAAATGCGTTCTATATCTAAGACTATACGAGACTGAAGGACACCGGGTCGGATACAGCGAACTTGCAAGTGGGGTATTCTTCCTACAGACGGTAGGGGCGGGCGAGAGAGTCTTCATTCGTCATGTAATGAGTCATTTAACCATATACCGACTTACGAAGATGATTTATTAACATAAAAATGCTGCCTTGTGTCCCTTTAACATTTTTAGTCTTTTTTTCCTTCGACAGCCACTTCTTAACACTTTCCTTGACGTCAGGAGCTGTTTACATTTGGTATAAGGAAGTGTTTTTCTTGATCAGGTGACAGGTTACAAGTGGATAGGAGAGATCATTTATTACAACTGCCATTTAAATCTGTATGCTTTGTCCACTTTCAGCCACTTCTGTCCTGATTACTGAGGAGATGGTCTGTGGACACCGCAAATGAGTCTCTGTTGTCATTTAAACACAAGCTGAAGTAATGACAGGTTTAAATTGATGGAAAATTATGTTAAACTCTACTGCTTCTGTTGTAACCAAACATGCTGCATAGTGTGTTGTACATGTAAAAGCATTCTTTGATATTTTAACAGAAAAAGCTTACAAAGTGAAAGTAGGAAACACGTGGAGATCAGTTGCTTCAGTTTAATCACTCAAAACCTATAGTGCTGCTGTATCTATAAAACATTGTGCTCAGTACCTCAGATTACATAGTCAATTTCATGTAACATTAGAACACATCGACAAGCATTCTCAATTCTTTCACCCCATGTAAATATACTGATATACACCTGAAATATGATAGAAAAGCATGGTAGGGGCAGCAGCGAGTGTTACTGGATGTGCCATATTTTTAATTGCTTGTGCATGATATTAATATAAATATATTTAAAAGAAAGAACACACCCAGATTTGGGAAATTTAGCTTATCTAACTATGTTGGATACAGTGAATAAGTCCATACATACCTTTCTCATCTCCATGCGTGCTGTAACTCTGTCTGACGCAGCCCCTGCTAGCTTAGCACAAAGTCTGGAAGTGAATGGCTCCAGCTAGCAAACTGATCCCAATAGTGACAAAATAACACAAACATTTTCCCATTTATGTGTTGTGAATTGTATAGTCACACGGTGTACAAATAACAAGTTGATATGAGACACAGCGACCTTTTAACAGTATACATACTGGGAACTAAATTCTCAGAAGACGAAGCACTGTTACATGGGCGGAGTGATTTGCACAACTCTGACCCAGCTCTCTGCTCCTAACCAGGGGCTTCTTGGGTACTGCAAGCAAATCACTTGTAATTTGTACACGGTGTGACTATACTAGGGCTGCACGATTTGGGTAATTTTTCCCATTACGGTTATTGATGCTAGCATTGCGAAGTGCGATTGCGATTATAATAAATGGTATCATGAGTCAACTTGATGGGTTTTAAGGAAAATCCACACACAGTTTAGGGATAATGCTAAAATGTGTATTTGTAAAACTAGAAATGTTTTCGTATTGCCACGTGATGTAGCAACTGCTCAGTGTCAGTAATCCAAAATACCGCCATACAACAGACGTAGTTTTTTTTTTCAGCTACCAGATCACTGTCAATCTCCTCTGCATCCATATTCGCTTTGGTATTTCTGCCCTGCGCACACACAAGTGACAACGCACGCCACACACGTTCATGCCACATGTGCACTGCCTTTTTTGTTCGTTTTTTTCTTTCTTTTTTTAAACAGCAAGAAAAATCATCAAACTATTATCAGAAGGTTTGTGTTAACAAGTCCACACATTTATTTATTTAATATAATTGCAACATTTTGCTGTCATATAATCGCACAGGCTGACATCGCGATTGCGATTGCGATGCGATTAATTGTGCAGCACTAGACTATACAAATCATAACATATAAATAGGAAAATGTTTGCATTATTTTATCAATTATTGGGAGCAGTATGCTAGCTGAATCCATTCACTTCCAGACTTTGTGCTAAGCTAAGCTAGCGGGGGCTGCATCAGAGAGTTACAGCACGCACGGAGATGACAAAGATATGTATGGACTTGTCTAACTGTGGGATACGGTGAATAAACTAAATTCCCAAAATCTGGGCGTGTTCCTTTAACATTCTGCAGTCGCAGCAGTACAACCCTTAATAAAAAGTAATCACATAAGCAGAAAAATACTTGGAAAATGCAACTATTTACTTGAAGTCTGGAGCCCTGTAGTAAATTCAAAATCTTAAATATATTCGACAGCTTTATGTGACAAACAAAAGCAAATATGAAAATATTTAATGCAACAAAAACTGAATTTTTGGTAGATATTTCTGTAATAAGGAATGGGGAAAGATACTTACAGATTGCCGCTCACGAAGATTTTGAATTTCAGATATCTTAGCCTGCATTAATTCTTCAGGAGCTTTATTGGGAAAGTCGAGTTGCGTCACCTCAACCCTTGTGTTTCGAAAACATCTCACATCAAAAGAGTCTGTTTGTCTTTGACCTAAAAAAAGACATTAAACATAATATACATATTTTTATTCATGTACAACCCTTTATATTAAAAATGTATTACAGGACAATAAGCTTATATGAAAAATAAAACAATTTGAAAGTTTACTGAAAAGTAAAAACGTTTTAATCACTTTAAAGCATAACTAAACCCTAAACCAACTTTTTTTAGTTAATGATCTGTAAGAATGGGGCTTTATTAGTGCTGTTCATTGATTTTAGTAAGTTTTTTGACATTTGGATATAAAGTGTTTCGATACTGCAATATATGTTGTAAAAACGTCTGTGTGCTGCCCTCTTCAGGTTGAACAGTGGCTACTGCAGTTGAATTTTCCTATTGGATGTTGGGTCCAAAAAATGACTCGTAATGTAAGCAGGTTCAAGATCACCACGCCCTTGTTACGATCTCACCACACACTTAGTTCATCCCCTCTATCTCCTTGGGATATGCCCACTTTTCTTGCACTTTTCAAATACTGCCAGTGGGTGGAGTCAGGCTCTGAACAGGGGTTTAGTTACGCTTTAAATATACACAATTTTAACACTATGACCACTGACAGATAAAGTGAATCATCACACTGATAATCTATTTATCATGACTAGAGGCCAACCAATTTATCATTTTGCAGATTTTAAATGGACAGATATGAGCAAATTGCAGATATATCTGTATCAGGGGACAAACCACAGATATGCAGTAGAGAATATGAAAGATGTTCACAGAACAAATAAATACTGAAATTATGCAAGTACTTGTTTGTTCAAGATCACTGTGTGATCGCATTGATTAAATAAGCTTGATCAACTTTACATCCTCACTGAATAAAAGAGAGCAGATGATTTTTAGTTTTATTAAAGTCTAATGTCCACACTGTGGGTTCGTATTATAAAAACATTGTGCACTACATCAAACATTAGCCTTCATCAGTATGTTGTAAGTCAAGCATTGTCTCCTAAAAGTTATATTGCCAACTAATTACTTAAGTACATAAAGCTAATCAACAATTACTTCAATTTCCCTTTTCAATACAACTTCAATGTTACATTATTCTAATTTAATAATTCCAAGCCAATAATTCAAGTTATATGTATTTTGTTCTGTTTGTTTTTTAAAGTCATTTATAATAAGTCAATAATAAGTTTATCATTTTCTGCACTGAAATCAGACTCATTTTAGATAAAAGATTGTTAAACTGTAATTTTAATGTTAAACTGAATCAATAATTTTGTTTGACTTATAAATACAAAACTTTTTCCAGCAAGAAAAGATAGGTACCAGATATTTTGAACAAATGTCAGGTCCCTTACTCTCCCAAAAAAAATTATAACTGTTTGCCACGACTGTATTTTGGAACAAAAATTGCAATTCAATTCAAATTATTTCTCACTTTATTATTTATTATTATTTATTTACGTTTAATACAATTAAACCACTTAAAGTTACAATAAAAAATTGTCACTAAAATATTAATGTAAATCATTTAATACCATTTTTTATCTATTTTTACCGTTTAATATAAAAACTGTTTCGTGAAACCACTCAAAAGCAATAATAACCTAAAGGCCTAATCGTACACGAGTTTACGTTACAAAAAAAACACCACGTGTAAGCCTGAAAAAAAACCACTTTGTAGCCTATCACGACACACACAATTGTCACTAAAAGTAATAATATAAATCATTTAATACAAATTTTTTATTTATTTTTACCGTTTAATATAAAAACCATTTCGTGAAACCACTTAAAAGTAATAACCGGAGGCCAATCGTGCACGAATTACAAAAAACCCACCACGTGTTAGCCTACAAAAATGTCTTTATATCTGGACACACAAAATTGTCACTAAAAATAATGATGTAAATCATTTAATACTAATTTTATCTATTTTTAACGTTTAATATAAAAACTGTTTCGTGAAACCACTTAAAAGCAATAACCTAAAGGCCTAATCGTACACGAGTTTACGTTACAAAAACCCACCACGTGTTAGCCTGAAAAAAAAATCCCTATGTATCACAACACAAACAATTGTCACTAAAAGTAATAACGTAAATCGTTCAAAATGTATTTATATCAAATTTTAACGTTTAATATAAATACAATTTGGTTAAACCACTTTAAAGTTACAATAACCTTAGGCCTAAAGTTTAACGTTACGGATGACACCATGTGTGAATTTGGAAAAAAAATCTCGATACTCCAGATTATCACTAAGAATATTAATGTAAATTACTCAATACTTATTTAAAAACATTGCACGTTTGATATATAAACCGATTAGTGAAACCACTTAGCTACAACAACCTTAGGCCTAATTTTGGATTACTTAAACGTTAAGGATGACACCACGTGTGAGCCTACAATAAATCACTTTGTATCTGGATACCAAAATTATCACTAAAAGTAATAATTTAAATCTTTCACTACTAATTTTGATCTATTTTTAACGTTTAATATTAAAACTGTTTAGTGAAACTATTTAAAAGTAACAATAAGGCCTAATTTCGCACGAGTTCGACACCACGTGTTAGCCTACAAAAATCCCTTTGTATATCCATACCCGAAATTATCACTTAAAGTAATAATGTAAATCACTCAATACGAACAATTAATAATAACTATAACAACTAAATATAATCAAATAAGGCGATAACAGAAAGCATGCCACATAAACTTGAAAGAACCGACAGTACTACATCAATGTCTGATTAGGCGATTAAATACTTTAAATACATGTAATAAAATTTTCATTTAAAATATATACTTACCGACACTTCTCTTTGTATTTCTTAATTTCACAGGAGTTTTATTTTTCGCGACCATTACCATCTCATTATGTTTTTCTGAGGCAAAGACGACGGTATCATGATATTCATCTCTATCGGTTTGTAACACAGCATTGAAATATCTCCGATTATTACGAGATATTTTCACAGGGGAAACTGAGTGAAGATACCCAGATATGTCGTCGAAATTTTGGTTTGATGATTCCCCCGCTTTCTCCGCCATTTTTCAGAAGTTCTGTCAAAGGCAAGCACATGGAAAGAAATGCTGAAAACCTCACGCGATATGTGAATAAGATACTTGATTGCTGACTAAACAATGAACAAGATACTTGTCGCCATCTAATGCCCTGGAGGACAAAACGTAAATAACAATTTAACGAAACTATGTTTAATTTTAACTTTACAATAATTGAAATATAACATACTTGTTTCATACCACTAAATATACTTTTAATGACATGTACATTTCAGTTGTAACCACTGACAGATCAAATAAACCGGTAAGTGTTTGTTAAACTGCGCTCACCCAGGAACACAGAATCTTGCCCTAACGTTTATGTTTACCATTTGGTAATTCTTTGGGAACCATTATAAATATTACCTACAGTGTTTGTTCCCAGAACGTTCCCTCTGTTAATTTTATTCTTTATTTTTACAACATAAAGACAACTTTACAAAAAGCATCAAGAATTGTAGTTTTTTTTTTTAAATATATATAACAAATAAAGTTTATTAAGGCAACTTGGTGAAGCTTTTCCAGTACAGCACAGTAAATGGCCACTGCCGTGGGTCCCAGCAAACACATAACGTTCCCTTAACGTTTAATTATGGTTCTCATTTGGTTATTTTTTTGGGAACCAAATAAGAACGTTCTGTGAACGTTCCCTGTAGGTTATATTTATAATAACCTAGAGAGAACGTTCACAGAACGATCCCTACAGGTTATTTTTATGTTTAATTTTATAACCTAGAGAAAACGTTCCCAGAACATTCCCTGCAGGTTATTTTTGTGTTTAATTTTATAACTTAGATAGAACATTCCCAGAACATTTCCTGCAGGTTATTTTTATGTTTAATTTTATAACCTAAAGAGAACGTTCCCAGAACGTTCCATGCAGGTTATTTTTTGTGTTTAATTTTATAATAGAGAGAACGTTCCCAGAACGTTCCCAGCTGACACAAATACGTAACTGTTACGTAACGTCGACGTAATATGATGACCAAACTTACGTCGTGGCGACCAGAAAAGTGAAATTCCTGGATTCGTCGCCTGCACGTAACTTCGCAACGTAATCTGCCTGTCGTGGGCACGTCGTGACAACGTAATGGATTGAAAGTTTTATGTTGGTAACCAGTTAGTAATTTAAATCTTTTATGTAATATTATTTGGGCGGACATCTGCAGTAGGCTACAACTAATTTAACTTGTCCTTATTTGCCCATAACTAAAAGACTTACCATAACATATGAATGACAGACTCCGAGATGGAATACTTCATTTTATTGAACATGAACATTACATTACAAACATTTAAATAAACATATGTTAAAATAAACATTTAAATGGATTCTCCATATAATTTAAACTGTAATTTCTGAATTGTGCAGGCATTTTGTCAGACGGAGAAAGTGAGAGAGTGTCCTCGCATGTTCCGGTTGCCAGGGTAACGCTGCTCTAACCTTCACCAGTCCAAAACACCAAACATGTCCCACAAAACTTAAATAAAGACAATAAAATAAATAAAGGTTAAATAACATCTACACGTTTTCATAAATATCGTTTTATTTGTTGAATTTGTGAAGTAGTGTCTTACCTGAAAAAACGAAAATTTCCTGTCAGATGAACATCCTGTCAATGCAGCATAAAACGCTGTTTATGCTGTCGGGCGAGATTCTGTGAGCCTTAATAAGTATGTTAAAATGTTGTTTATAACTCTTAAGCAACTAAAATAAGTTCTTGTGAAATTTAAACGGGTCTCAGTTCAGAGAAACGACCGGTCCTGACTCCTGTCACGCCGTTCTGCTGTTCACGCGCCATCGCGCGTTCTGGTCAAGTTCAGCTGGGCGGGAGGCGCGTGCTGTTTCATGTTTCCCATGTAAATGGCAGTTAGTGTGTATTTAATCTATTTTGACTTATTTAAGGGAAACTTTGAGACTGAAAAGTTTTAATAAGCTAACCTAAATAGAAAAGGAAATGAATGTTTATATAATTGTAAAGGTAATGAAATTACCTCCCTGGGACGTAACAGTTACGTTGCCAGTAAGTTATGAAATTACCAAAATAGTACGAATTTATTACGTAACTAGGACGTACTTGGTTATCTTGCGACGTAAGGAGTCCTTACTGGCGACGTGATGATTTGGTTCTTTAATGGTAATGAAATTACCTCCCTAGGACGTAACAGTTACGTTGCCAGCTGGTAAGTCATGAAATTCCCAGAACGTTCCCTGTAGGTTATATTTATAATAACCTAACCAGAAGGTTACCTGTAGGTTTTTTAAGATATAACGAATACACTTCAATAATGAATGGTAAAGCCGCAATGCCCACTGTTCCGTGTTTGTTCACTACTGCTGCTATCCATCCGATTTTTTGAGGAAATTAAGTGAAAACATCTTTAAATCCATGTATTCCTTTATTAGTGCGCAAGTCTGATGTGTGCGCTCCACTGCTGCAAGCTGCAGCACACGCTTCTCTGCTACGCTCCTTCAGAACGTCACTCACGGTCGTTTAATTTTACCTCAGAGACAAACATTATTTTACCGATTTCTTTACTTTCTTTCTTCATTTATTAACTTAAATATCAGAGAACAAATATATATTTTAGTGGTTTTCGATCGATATTAAAGTCTATATGAAGACAATAGGGTGTTAGAAGCTTTTGATTGATGTAAAAACAAAATATATAATGTGCGGCTAAATGCTCTGGTAAGATTCCTTTAACTGAATGAAATGTTTTATTTGTCTTTATTTTACCTAAAAGACTACATTATTTAGCAAATCATTTTATCTCTTTCTACGTTAACTTAAATATATATAAACAAAACTATATTTTAACGATTTTCGGTCAATTTGACACGGCTTATAAAGAGAATATGATGCAAGGCAAAAGCTTTTAATCTAAAAACGGATTGTCGACTAACTGGTAAGATCTGTAAAGTGTTTATTTATCTGTTAATAAATATCTGTTTTATGTCCTCTATTTCTTGAAGCCATTATTTATATATTTTACAATGTTATCTAAATACAATATGTGATATCAAATTTTTTTTTTTATTAAAAATAATCTCCAGTTCATGTTCTCTAAACAATAAACACTGTTTAACACATGATGTTTAGTCTGAATATTTGCATTCGGGAATATCACAATGTAGAGGTTGTTATTTAAATAGTTATGTACTTTAATTTAGCATTTTTAGTCTGATTATTTGCATATAGGCATATAACAATATAGAGGTTAAGGGAGCGTTCTCAAAACCTAGAGGGAACGTTCTATTGACGTCAAGAAAACTTTCCTGGGGGACCAGCAGGTAACGTTATACGGTAACTGTTCTGGGAACGTTCTGGGAACCATGAGTTCCCAGGACATTCTGGGAACCAAAAATTGTTAGCTGGGGTGTTCTCTACTGATATCCATTCAATTTTTTTTAAGTATTAAAAACATCATTAAATCCATCCCATACGGCAAAAAATATATTTGCTGAAATATAATTTGAAATATGTTTACAAAAATATATTTTTTGTTGGCCAATTTTGAGCATATTCTTTATAGAAAATATATTTTGCTTATATTTAAAATATATTTTTGTACACAGATTTTTTTATGATTCTATATGAGGTGCAAATCGATATCCGCTGCTGTACTGTACTTGCGAACTAGCATCACGGTCGTTTAATTTTACCTCTTAAATTAGACAACAAATATATATTTGTAAAAGCTTTTTATGAAGGAAAAGTTTCATATACGTGACCTGTAATTGCCTGCAATAATACAATAATATTGCAATAAATCTTGCAATGTTGCAGTTTGACCTACACGGCATCGAAGGGCTACAGTGTAATGCAGACCTTACAAATGCTACTACGGTTTGCGAAAGAAAATTTGCCTACTAGTGCTATACACTGCAGTACACTTAGTGGCGGTAAACGCACCAAAAGTTGGTTTGCCATCCGCAATAAAAAGACAATAGAAGAAGAAGAATAGCAATAAATATTTTCAGGAGAGAACACAATTAATGGAGTATCTGACTAATAATGGACAAATAGATTTAGATTTGCCGTATAAGAAGTAAGTTAAAAAAAGATAGCTTAGGGTATAGGATGTTAATGAAACTAATATATAGAACAGGAATAATTTATAGAATTGTAAATTGTTAAAGGGCAATTTGATTTGGTAAGATTCTGTGTATGGGCTGGAGACGCAGCGTCAGCTTATAACGGAACTCTGTTTTTTTTACATATGAAATGAGGAAATAGATAATATGGAACAGTAGGTGGCGGTATACGCTTAGTTCACCAGTCCGCCAGAAAACGAAAGAAGAAGAATCGGAGTATCCAGCTGTGAGTTGGTTCGCAACCTGCCATAAAATCAAAACAAAAAGATAGATTAATGAAATTTTAGCAGAGTACGTACAAATCCGAACTCCGAAACTTCAAACCAAGAATACTTGCGTAAAAAATACATGCAAAACAGACTTTTACCAAAGCACAACGTCCATGTATGAGCACCGAGGAAACATCCCATAGATATAAACATCCGAGCACAAGAGGAGCTGGTAAGTGTTCTCCAGCTGGAGACCTCTTTTAACTCATGTTGGCGGTAAATCTCTTTATTAAAGAAATGTGAATACAATATAAATAATATAATAGTAATAATATTAACAATAATAATATAATTACAGTAATATTTTTCTTAGAATAAAACTTAATCATAGTCAGTGCCTGTATTTTGTTAAATATTCATGAACATTTACAAAAAGAGAGGATATCATGTCAGTTAATTAAATGGTAAGTAAAAATGTCTCTGTCAGCTTATATTAAGTGTAAAAAAGTCCTCACAGAGTCAATTCTGAACGTGATTAGGAGAGTCATGACACCTGGGCTGTGTTCAGCCCCGACAAAACGTTGGACAACGTTTATTAAACAGAAACGGTGATGCATTGAACACCCTGTTGTGATGACGCAAGAGTTGCAACTACGGTAGCTGAGAGGCCATTCTTTGTGTTCTTTTTTAAACGTTTCTAAAGCCTGATGAAATCGTTATAAATGTGTGTTTAATACTGTAAAATACCCTCGATGTTACAGTCACTGACCTTGCCGTCCAGAATGAAAGACAACTTTCAATTCCAACTTGAACCCATTGAGAGAGCTGTCTCTTTACTATCGCGTGGTTTTATACATCTTTCCGCTGATTGGGCCGACATTTCTGACACACCCACCAAACAAGAGAAAACGCTTCTAAAACCTGTTGGATTCCGTTGCACACCGTTTCAAGGAAACATGTCGTTCAACCCGGAAACCGTAGCAAAACGTTGTGCACCGGTGTGAGATTGAACGTGCCCCTGTTTCCATGGTGGATGACGAAGGCTTTCATTAAATTATTATTTTTTCATTAAAATCCTGGATATATTATTCCATCAAGAACCTACTTTACATTCAAACATAATTAAACAGTAATTTTACAAGCTGAAGTAATTAACTTTTTATGTTTTCATTAGAATATGTAAAACTTAAAGTTTTAAGATAAATAATTTTTTTAAATATACTACTGATTAGTCATTGAAATAAATTATTTTTTTGTAAATTAACTGTTTTAATAATCTGTAGATTAATTGATTATGACAGGGGTGTCAAACTCAGTTCCTGGAGGGCCGGTGTCCTACAGAGTTTAGTTCCAGCCAGCCCCAACACACCTGTCTTGAAGTTTCTAGTAATCCTGACAACCTTGATTAGCTGTATCAGGTGTGTTTGATTAGGGCTGGATCTAAACTCTGCAAAGACACCGACCCATCAGGAATTGAGTTTGACACCCCTGATCTAAATAATAGGTTTTTTATGCTTTATTAACAACAACAGATAGCATGTACAGTGCCATATATCATATAATAGAAAAAAATCCACATGCCTCAACAAGAAGGAATAAGAAGCAGAGAGAGAGAGAAAAAACACAACAGAGGGTACATAGTTAGATATACATTTTAGAAAAAGATATTCATTATATTATAACAATCCAAAGAATATTACAATGTAATTGAATACAGAAAATTTACCTTATAGGTCAGCACCATTTATTATATTTTACCTTTAATATTATGTAAAAATGTTAAAGGAGGAGCATATATTAAACAATTTGATTGCTTTATTATTTTTAGATGTTTACATCACATCTACAAAACAATTTAATGTCCTTTTTAAGCACCATAAAAATAGGTTTGCCTTTTGTAAACTTGCATTTATGGATGTGAAATTTACAAAGAAATAAAATAAAATTTATAATGAACTCAACATCTTTTAAGGAGTGATTCTTAATAAAATAGCCCAAAATCACATGTTTGTAGGATAACGAAAAGGTTTTTAAAATATTATCAGCAATAAAAATCTTCACATTGTTCCAAAAATTTTGGGTATATTGAAAAGACCAGAATAAATGAGAGATTGTTTCAGTGGAGCATTCACAGAAAGAACATTTCAAATCAATATTAATTTTAAATTTTTGTAGAAATACCTTTGTGGGATAAACTCTATGAATTAATTTATATGAGATTTCTTTAATTTTATTTGTAAGGAAAACTAAATAATAATTTGTTGCAGCCCTAGCAAACAAGTTGTTTTATAAAAGTGTAAGTTATTTACAATAGAACTAATTAAATGTACAAGTCAACCTTCTTTAAGTAGAATCGGTCACTGTTGTGCTAAAAATATTTGCATCTAACAAATTTGCTAAACTGTAATCAATTGTAACTGTGATTAAATATGAAACAATATTTGATTTAATTGTATTATGTCCAGTAGAATCCTGGGGCCTGCTTCAGTAAGGAGGTTCAACCAACTCTGAGTTAAAACTTGAAATCTGAGTTAAATTACTCTAAAGCCCGGAATACACTGCAGGAATTTTGCCCTCTTATAAAGCCCGGGATACACTGCATGATTTTGTCCTACTATAAGATCATTACTTTATCACACTGTGCAACATGTATCATTTAAACTCTGGTATGAGAGGCATGTAGACTGTACGATGATGACACGGAAGCTTCGGCTGCACCGTAACACCGTTTTCACACTGCAAGCGTAAGCAGTGCATGTGCGTAGCGTGAGCAGCGCGTCAGGAGAGCGTTTGCTGTGCGTGGCCATTGTGCTTTCACACCGGCTGCGTTTGCAGCACATACTATACAATTTAATAACAAAAAAAAAAAAATCTCTCAAGTTAACAGTACTTTATTTAACATGCATTTATGAGCAAAACCTCTTCAAGACACTTTTTGACGGTCAGTGTAATTTATAAAACTGTGATTTGTTTAATCTACATTGTTTTCATGCAGTTCTAGTTAGGGGTTCAAGCCCGAAGGGCTGAAACCCTATTGTATTTGTATCGATTTTTATTATTAGGGGTTCAAGCCCGAAGGGCTGGAACCCTATTGTATTTGTATGGATTTTTATTAGGGGTTCAAGCCCGAAGGGCTGAAACCCTATTGTATTTGTATGGATTTTTATTATTAGGGTTTCGAGCACGAAGTGCTGAAAACCTATTGTATTTGTCTGTTTTATTATTATTATTATTATTATTATTAGGGGTTCAAGCCCGTAGGGCTGAAACCCTATTCTATTTGTATGGATTTTTAGGGGTTCAAGCGCGAAGCGCTGAAACCCTTTTGTAATTGTTAAGATTTTTATTATTATTATTCTGCCGTAAAACGGAACGGGCAGACCAAACTGTAAGGCCTAGAGACTTGAAACTTGGCCAAATGGTAGGACCCAATTTGGGGAGAGGTTGACAGAGTATCAACCCGATTGGCCTATAGGTGGCGCTATAACGACGGAAATCACGTTTATGCTCATAACTCCCAGAAATCTTGTCCAAATGTCAAGTGTCTTATATCACTGGAATCCTTGCGTCAAGACGAACAAAACGTATATCTCCGATTTTATTTGCGCCTAGAATTTTTTTTCGCTATTTTCGATTTTGTCGAAAAAAATAAAAACGAACTAGTCCTAGGTTTTTCGACCGATCGGAACCATTCCAGTGCTGTAATATTCCTTGGAGCGTGAATATCAAAAGTTATCAAAAAAAAGTTGAACTTTCGACTCACCGTCGTAAAGCCACGCCCAAACGCCCCCTATGGGCGGAGCCTCTAGGTCTTAAATGGCTATAACTTGGGATTAGAAAGAGGTATCGACACCAAATTTGGTGTATATATACAGGGGACTATTCTGGGCTCACGTTCAAATAATTGCGCCGCTTGACCACTAGTTGGCGTTATAACACCACCTCAACCTTTGAAGGGCTGTAGCTACAAAAGTGTGGGACCGATCAACTTGAAATTTGGCACGGTTGCTCTTGGTCTAGGGTACTATTAATGTCTAAAAGGAATTTTGCATGGCTCAAGAAACATAGCCGCCATCGGCCAATCAAGAAAAAGCAGCTATTAGACAGGGTTAACGAAGGCCGATCGAAACGAAACGCGGTGGGCCTGTTTGTCTCTTGGCCATGAAGGTCTGTGCAGAGTAAGAAAAAATTCGGCCTCCGGGGGGCGCTATCACGTTTTTTTAGTGTTTAAATTATTGTGTATTATGTAGTGTTTTAGATATCCACAAGATCCTCATATCATTTAATAGAGGTACTTACAATGAACAACTTTCCCTCAAGAAGCAACTGTCTCAGTAAAATCGTTTGTTAGATATTCATCATTTTCTTTTAAACCTACTTTTGCAAACTAGTCTTAGGTTTTTTGACCAATCTGAACCAATCCAGTGCTGGAATATTCCTTAGACATTGAATATCAATAATTATCAAAAAAAAGTTGAACTTTGCACTCGTCGTCGCAACACCACGGTCAAAAGTACGAAGAGGCGGTGCCACAAATACTTAAATGGCTATCATTTATGATAGGAATGAGATATCAACACGAAACTTGGTACACATATGTATAGACCTAGACTGAGTTCACATGCAAAAAATAGCAGAGATTGTCCACTAGGTGGCGCAATAACCTAAGAACAAAGAACGATGACTATAGCATATGTATACGACACATAAATATTTGTCTCACCTACTATTTTGTACATAACATCTGCTTTCAGATTCTTATAAGGGTCTATTAGGATAATTACATATCTTAGAAAACATGCCGACCAACAGCCAGCCAGCATTAACCATGTACGAGTCCAGCGATTACAACTAAACTGATGGGCTTTTTTGTCTTATGTTCTCAAGTGTCTGTGAGGATTTTTGGCTCATCATTCCGGAAATATTTGCATCTAGAACAATGGGTGTAACGTTAACTGTCCCCTAGATCAGTGGTTTTCAAAAGTATTCCTGGAAGCCCACTGCTCTGCACATATACAAAAGTCTTCTATTTTAAACAAATCCACTTTAATCATCAGTAGAGATTTGTATGAACTGACCTGATTGTGTCAGATGAGGGAATCATAGAAAATGTGCTGAGCATTGGGTCTGGAGAAACCACTGTGTTTCACTTAGTTGAAAGTACTGCTCTAGATGTTTATGTTTATATGAAAAACAATTTTGTGAATTTGCTGTACTATCTGGGCAAATATCAATATGAAACATAAAATAAACTTTTGCCGTTGTATTCCTAGATTTGATATGATGTCTCACAGTGATGTGGGAACCATTTCTAACCTGTATTCGTTATTTCATTTGTAACTGCTGTTATGTTCCTTTTGTCCATGGGTTTGCATCTGCATGAAAATTATTATAAGATTCAATGATCTGCAGTCATTTACCTCATTAAAACTAAAAGACTTGAGGTTATCAATTCAAGCATTTTGAAATGTGACATTTTCAAAATGGGCCAGACTAAGTATATCTAACCAATTAACTAGTAATGTGAAGCTTATGACAAAATATTAATAGTTTTATTAAGATCAGACAATATATGTCTTTCCAAGACTAGGGCTGGTTGAATAATTAAGTTAAAACTGTGTTTTAAGGACTAGTCTGAAGAACTAGTAGTTAGTTAGGGCTAATCAGTCTTACTATTTGGATTTAAATATAATTTAAATAATTTAAATATTTTTTCACATGATACTTAAAGCAGTTATGTTCAGTCATGAAGACAAAAATGTATGACTAACTTTTAAGACTAGTCTTAGAGATTAATGTTACTGACCATTGGTTTAAGTGTAGTTACAGACTAAAATTTAGGTTTATGTTTTAGTTGTCTTACTTGAAAATAGCTTACAATGGCCTATCTTTAAATATATCAGGGCCATAGTTTTGTCTTAAGATGTACACCAGTAAAGTTTTTTAAAAGGTTTGTTTGTAAAAAGTACCTAAATGTTTTTAAATAACTAATGGCTAGTCATGCATCAATTTAAACCTGTGGGAAACAACTCAATAAAGTTATAAAGCTTCAAATGTTGTCTTAGAATTCTTCAAATCCTAAAGGTATGAAAAAGATTGCTGTAAATATGTGGATCCTTAAAGAACAGGCCAATATTAGAAATAATTACTAATAATCACACATAAAGAGAATATATATTTGGTTATCAGTAGCTTTAGTATTTTAATCTATTTTCCATGACATAAACATGTCATGATGTGTCTTATAAAGTTTTTAATAATTGTTTATAGAATTATTGCAATGAAATTGTAATGTTATGATATAATTGGTTGTTTTAAATGTAAATGATTTACTGAAAACTTACTCAAGCACAGCACATGTGTGAACACAAATAAGTGCTTAATAGCTAATCTGACTGACATTTGCTTAATGACATCATATTTGTTATTAACTCCATTGGATATAAACAACACATCTGGGGTGTATTCCAGAAAGCAGGGTTAACTTACCATCAGATTAACCCCGAACTTTGGGTTGATCAACCCCAAACTTGCTTACTCGGGGTATGTCGGTTCCAAAACACAGTTTAAGAGTTAGGTCAATCAACTCGCTGAAAGTAACCCAGAGTTAACGCGCGCTCACGGTAACAACATAAAGGCATTGTCAATGGATCGCAGATTTCACGAGTCACCATGGAAACGTCAGAGAACTTAAAAGTTTTTAAATGAGAAATAACATTATAAACTAATATTTTCTGGCAAAATCAACGTTTTATAATCGGCTTAGAAGTGCGTGATTACAAAACAGATCAAATTAATTAATTAAATAATTAATACGAACCCATTTTACCCCATTTAAGTCCAATATTATATGTGTCTCAACGAAAATACACACAATTTTATTTAAAATAATCTAAAACAATCTAAAATAATTAATATAGTCAAAATAATCATAGATTATATATGATTGTAAACATATGAATTATGAATATATTTTCCCCTGTGAAAAGTAACAATGGTTTTACTACAGTAAAAAACATGGTTACAGTAAAACCATGGTAACCACAAAATAACCATGGTTTTCAAAAAAACATAGTTAAACGATGGTTAGTGTAGTAAAACCATGGTTCTGCTGATAGTAATCAATGCACAAAAAAAACATGGTTACTACAACTATACACCAATAAAACCATGGTTAATTTCATAAGAGTTGTGGCACATAAAGTGCAAATACATCATAAGGCTTATTTAAAGTTTTTTTTTTTTTTTTAGATATGATTGTATTGTGTAGGCATAAAATGCACTATGATAATATTCACTATATTGTACTTATTTTACTTCTGCTCCTTTGGGTGACCCTGTTTAGTTTTAGGACTTTCCTTGTATGACACTGTGTCACCATCTTTTTTAACATTTACTGATAGCTGATAGATTAATGCACCCTCTTTTAATTGTAAAGCTTCCTTACAGTCCTTACAGATTTTCAATAATGTTGTGTAATGCTTTTCATTACACTACACTAAGAATGATCATTCATTTGCATTGGACGATTAGGATCTGCTGTGACAGAATTGGAGAATAGAAATGTTACATTAGTGTCAATAGTAACATGTTGTAATATATGTCCTGTATCATCTAATATATGCAAATATCTCAATTTCCCTTTGCTCAAAAATGATAGCTCAGGAAAGCAGCTACAAAAGGTCAATTTTAAAGAAATAAAGGTGATTTAGAAAAACACCAACTATAGATCAAATGTAGAGAGAGGGCTAAGGATCTGAAGTGCATGTTTAAGAAATAAATATTATACTATGAAATATATATTTATAATTTCATTTCATTGTGTACATGATTCTAACTGATATAATAGAAAATCTCTGACCACTATGCCATGTCTGTGATTCAATGGTGTTTCACCTAATGAAGTCTGTGCTTCACCTGTGTCACTATGTGGGTCAGTGTTAAATCATGCCTGTGCTACATGGGTGTCATTCTGTGGGCCAGGTCAGATGCACATGCCTATCAGAGACTGCAGGCAGGGGTAACTTCTATCCCTCAGTAATTATTATTATGATAGGCATCATGTGTTTCTATTTGTTATATCCATTTACTGTAACATTGCCACATTGTCACTTAAGTAACATAGGTTAAGATTAATTAATGACAATGTATTTGCACACACATTTATTATAACTTTAGATTCATCTCAAATTATCTAGTAAGTGAAAGATGAGGTTATTTATGAATTGACAAAATTGATATGGAAATGTACTTTATTGTTAACATTAATTAACTGATGGAATTATGTTTCATACATCCACTGATATTTGGAGATATATTACTAATGAACATGATTAAATGTATAGTATTTAGTCCGAACACAAATATGAATAAATTTTTAATTAAATTTAATTAATAATAAAATTTATAGTAATTAGTCCAATCACCAATAACAATCCATGTTATTAAAAAAATAGTTTCTTTAAAAAAAATTCATATCACACATTTTTTAAGACAGCAATAAATATTCGCGACTGTAAATATAATAAAATAAAATAAATGCTTTAACATTGTAATATTATGCAAAATATATGCTTCCACGCCCGCTGTACGCTCGTCATAAGTGCACGCATGCGCAGACTTCCTCCGAAGCCTCGTTTTATTAACTAAAATGAACTTACCCTGCAACATAACCTGCTCCGGAGCAGGTTATCTTCAGAGAGTCAGTTGCTATGGTTACTTACATAACCCGAAAGTTACCTCCGTTTTTGGAACCGAAAGCAGAGGTTATCCGCTTACTTACTCCTAAACTTACCCGGGTAAGCCACATAACCAGCTTTCTGGAATACACCCCTGGATCAGTTATGTATGGGCATAGCCAGTGGTTAACTCTTTCACCGCCAGCGTTTTTAAAAAAAGTTGCCCGCCAGCGTTTTTCATGATTTTCACCAAAGTTTATTGCCTTCCAGAAAATGTTCTTCTTTAAATATATAAACATACAATATACCAAATGAAAGAACAGACCCTCTGCTTTCAAACAGAAAAAAACGTTTCATCTTACCTTTAGTGGTTCTTTTGCAATCAGCTTTTGAATATGGGTAGGTTTTTGCAAAAACACCATATTTTGAGCAAAAAGCAGAGACAATTTCATTTTTTTGACGGACTTTTCATAGAGATCCCATTCAGAGCGATCTTTAAAACAGACACGGACATGCAGCAGCTTGGCATAGGGCAATACTTCCGGTTTTAAAAAGTTGCGGAAGGGCGCCACCTGGTGGATAATAGCGGTATTGCGGAAAGACGGATCTCGTCATTGGCGGGGAAGCGTTTTCTCTTAATTGACGAGATATCTCGTCAATGGCGGGGAAAGAGTTAAATATAAAAATATGTAGAGCTTTAGTACTATTTAGCTTTTTTCATTATTAATTTCAAGAACAAGAACATTGCATACATACAAGAGGATTACAATGTGCTTATTTAACATTTAACATAACAATGGATCAAATAAAATAAAAATAAAAAAATAAATTAACAATAACATGGGGATATTCTACAATAATTCAATAAAACAAAAGGTTTAAAAAATGTTATATATTTGCTTTGCTTTTTTTGACTTTTAACAGTTTCAAAATAATTTCTTAATTCCGTTCTAAATAAAATGCTATTGGGTTTATTATTTGCCCATTTTTGTTTATGGATGTGAAATTTTCCATATATAATCAATAAGTTGATTAACAAGTCTTTCTCCACACATTTACTTTTATAATACAAAAATATATCCTTACCAGATAACCGAATTATTATTTTGTGAGTTTAAATATCAAGCATTCCACATCAATCCAAAAAGATTGAGTAAATATACATTGATAAAATAAATGTTTTATGGATTCTACTTCCAAATTGCAAATACAAGTAACCTCCATATCTCTTAAGAATCTGGAGACTACTTGTTTAACTGGATACATTAAATGAACCAATTTATAAGTAATTTGTCACGGTGGAATCCGTGTCATGTTTTGTGTCTGTTCCGATTGTCGTCACCTGGACTCTTGTTAATTAATTACCTGCCTCATCACACCTGTGTATCGTTAGTCTGTTTGTATATATACCCCTGCCTGTTGTATGTTCACTTGCCGGATGATTGTCGCTGATTCCCTGTCTGTTTCTGTGTTCTACGTTTTAGTGTTCCTGTGTTTATTTACCTGCCTGTTGTTTGATTCTAGTGTTTTGTTTCTTGGTTATTATTAAATGTTATTTATTCATCTCGAACTCTGCACATGCGTCCTACTTCCTGATCTCATGTTCCCGGTCGTGACATAATTTCTTTAACCTTATTCGTGAGACAGTATATATTTAATAAACTCCAAACCTCTTTCCATACAAGTTGACTATATAAGGAGTTCCAGTATGGTTTACATCTAGGCAAATATTCATTTCTACATAGTGTTCTTATAAAAAGTTATTACATTTTTTTTCTAGAATATTTACTCCATTAATACATAACTGAGCATTATGTAAGGAGTTACAATCATAAGATGTATAACCTTGAAAGAGTTGAATAAGTCCACTAGGTATGACATCAAATACAACTGCAAATTCCTTAGCAGTTACTGGAATCTTATAGTGATTGAGGAATTTCACAATAATTAAAGAGGTGACCATCATCTTTAAATAACTGCCTCACTAATATTATATTATTATCATACCAATTTCTATAAAATAAGGATTTGTTTTTGTATAGAATATTCTTGTTATTCCAAATAACAGATCTATGTGGAGAAAAGTTATGTTTATATATGAGCATCCAAGATAAACAAACCTGTTTATGGAAACCTGACAGTTTTATGGGAACCTTGTTTATATCAAAATTGAATCGCAAAAAAAATTCCAAACCACCCAATTTCTTAAAAATCATTTCTAGTATGATGTTCCATATACTACCTTTCCAACTTCAGTTACTTTTTATCCACTTATTTTTTAAAACAGTTTTTAAAATCTAGTACATTTTAACCTCCTTCCTCAACTGGATTGCTTAGAATTGACTTTTTAATGTCAATACATAACTAATGGCTAGTCATGCATCAATTTAAACCTGTGGGAAACAACCCAATAAAGTTATAAAGCTTCAAATGTTGTCTTAGAATTCTTCAAATCCTAAAGGTATGAAAAAGATTGCTGTAAATATGTGGATCCTTAAAGAACAGGCCAACATTAGAAATAATAACTAATAATCATACATAAAGAGAATATATATTTGGTTATCAGTAGCTTTAGTATTCTAATCTATTTTCCATGACATAAACATGTCATGATGTGTCTTATAAAGTTTTTAATAATTGTTTATAGAATTATTGCAATGAAATTGTAATGTAATGATACAATTGGTTGTTTTAAATGTAAATGATTTACTGAAAACTTACTCTAGCACAGCACATGTGTGAACACAAATAAGTGCTTAATAGCAAATCTGACTGACATTTGCTTAATGACATCATATTTGTTATTAACTCCATTTGATATAAACAACACATCTGGATTTGTTATGTTTAGGCCTACTATAATATGACAGAGGCTGTCATCTGAAATACTTGTATGTTTGCACATAATATTTATGTCAAAGAATATATATGTTCTATAAGAACAATTACGTTTGTTAATAAAAAAAATAGTCTAAAAGATTTAAACAAGCAACCATTTAGTAAGACCTACAGAATATATCTCTATGAACTAAAATGACTGTTTCAGATGAGAGAAACATACAAAATGTGCAGAGCATGTTTGTGTATATGTTCCTTTTGTCCATAAAAATATATACGGTTTAATAACTTGCATACCTCACTTTATTTACCTAATTAAAACAGAAAGCCTTCATGGTACTCGATTAAAGGACATGAACATGATTCTGCTAAATGAAATGATATTTGTTATTGACACGATTTAATAACATCATCCACCATTCAGATAAAGTATCTGGTTATGTTTTATTAAATTGTTTCAGTTCTTACACTCAACAACAGTAAAGCCAGTGCAGTACAATTTTCTCTACACTGTATAAATATATATATATCAAATACAAAAACAACTTTGCAGAAGTATAGCTATCACACAGTCATTTTGAAAACGGCTCTGACGAACGGCCCCTAAAGCTTATGACAAAGCATACAATGTATTATTGAGATCAGGCAATATACTCAAATTCCTTATTGTGGTTTTTAGGTGCAATTTTCAGTTATGTCCACTAGATGGTAGAAGAGGATCAATCACTGGCTGACATTTGCACTCACAGAAAACACAGATGATGATTACTCTTTAACTAAGTTTACTATTAATAGAAATCTGTTCACATTTAAAGGTGCAGTGTGTAAATTTTAGAAGGATCTCTTGACAGAAATGCAAAATGATATAAAAAACTATATTATCAGGGGTGTATAAAGACCTTTCATAATGAACCGGTATGTGTTTATTACCTTAGAACGAGACCTTTTTATCTACATACACCGAGTGTCCCCTTACATGGAAGTCACCATTTTGTGGCGCCATTTTTCTACAGAAGCCCCTAACGGACATTTTTTTTACTAAGTTGTCTCCGACGATGACATGTTTGTCTGGTGGCGGCTACCGTAGCTTCTCTATGTGTTTCAAAAGCGAGGGGTGAGCAGTGGACTAAGCCATTGGTTGCAATTCGTGACCTCACCACTAGACGCCGCTAAAATGTACACAATGCACTTTTAACTTCATGATTTTACTGTTATAATATTAAAATCACATTTAGTTAAAGACTACCACTTCAATTGTTCTGAGTTATCAGTTTTAACACTCATGTCATTTTATGAAAGCTGTGAAACGTGAACATAATTTTGGAGGCACTTACACGACATTTGCAGTAAGAATTATATATTTTTAGTTTTTTATAAAAAAAAAACATACCAAATGAGTGTGTAACCATGTCAATATTAAGTCTTGTTCTTTAACAGTCTTGTTTCTCCTTTCTCAGATAAACGTGTGTGTGTACAATATACAATGCAGAATATCTATATGGCCATGTCCTTAAACGTCTTGTGATCTAAATGGCTTGAACCCCGGTAATCGCTGCTAGCAGCTATATTTATTATTATTAGGGTTTCGAGCACGAAGTGCTGAAAACCTATTGTATTTGTCTGTTTTATTATTATTATTATTATTAGGGGTTCAAGCACGAAGTGCTGAAACCCTATTGTAATTGCCAAGGTTTTTATTATTATTATTAGGGGTTCAAGCCCGTAGGGCTGAAACCCTATTGTATTTGTATGGATTTTTATTATTCTAGTTATTATTTTTCTTCTGCCGTAGAACGGATCGTGCAGACCAAACCGTAAGGCCTAGAGACTTGAGACTTGGCCAAATGGTAGGACCCAATTTGGGGAGAGGTTGATAGAGTATCAACCCGATTGGCCTATAGGTGGCGCTATAGCGATAACAAACGCGTTGATGCTCATAACTCCCAGAATTCTTGTCCAAATGTCAAGTGTCTTATATCCCTGGATTCCTTGCGTCAAGACGATCAAAACGTATATCTCCGATTTCATTTCCGTCATGAAATTTTTTTCGCTATTTTCGATTTTGTCGAAAAAAATAAAAACGAACTAGTCCTAGGTTTTTTGTCCGATCGGAACCGTTCCACTGCTGTAATATTCCTTGGAGTGTGAATATGAAAAGTTATCAAAAAAAAGTTGAACTTTATACTCGTCGTCGTCAAGCCACGCCCAAACGCCCCCAATGGGCGGAGCCTCTTGGACTTCAATGGCTGTAACTTGGGATTGGAAAGAGGTATCGAAACCAAATTTGGTACACATATACAGCGGACTATTCTGGGGTCACGTGCAAAAAATTGCATCGCTTGACCACTAGTTGGCGCTATAACACTACTTCAACTTTGAAGGGCTGTAACTACGGAAATATGGGACCGATCAACTTGACATTTGACAGGTGTGCTCCTGGTCTGGGGTACTATCTATGTTTAAAAGGAATTTTGCGTAACTCAAAAAACATGGCCGCCATCGGCCAATCAAGAAAAAGCAGCTATTAGACAGGGTTAACGGAGGCCGATCGAAATGAAACGCGGTGGGCCTGTTTGTCTCTTGGCCATGAAGGTCTGTGCAGAGTAAGAAAAAATTCGGACTCCGGAGGGCGCTATCACGTTTTTTCAGTGTTTAAGTGATTGTGTATTATGCAGTGTTTCAGATATCAACAAGATCCTCATATCATTTAATAGAGGTACTTAAAATGAACAACTTTTCCTCAAGCAGCACTTGTCTCAGTCGAATCGTTTGTTAGATATTCATCATTTTCTTTGAAACCTACTTTTGCGAACTAGTCCTAGAGTTTTTACCCGATTGCCGCAAAAATTGGTATGTAGCATCTAGAGACACTTACGGCAAAAAGTTATTAAAAGAATTTTGATAAATCAATCCGTTGTTGTATAGCACGTCAACAAATTTTACGTAGAGCGCAAAAAAACTGATTTTAGGCTGTATCTTCGTCAAACTTAGGCCTATTGACACGACACTTGGTACTTGTGATGCCAGTCATGAACTGAGTGTGCATGCACAGTTTCGTCGCAGCACCACCTAGTGGCCAGACAGATGATTTATACACCTATAACTTTGGCTGCGATCAACGTATTTTGACGGGACTTGATTTTTAGGAGTCCTGAGTAGTCGCCGAGTCCAACGATACCAAACATGCCAGATTTCGCTTTACCGTTAGCCCTGCGCAGCAAAACAGCACTTAAAAAACACGCGCGAATATCTCCGCGAGCGTTATTCCGATCGACTCGAAAACACTATAGGAAGAACATTGCATTACCTTCTGAACAAAAAGTTCTATTGGCGTTATATTAAAATTTTCATCAGAAATGGCCGAAAATTGCAAAAAACGAAAAATTTACTTTAGATTTTGTGGTTTTTACACATAAATGGTTATAACTTCGCAACGAAAAGAGATTTTTTCACCAGATTTGATACGCTGATGTATGAGCAGAGTCTGAGGCCACACAAAAAAATTGGTATGTCTGAACCACTAGGTGGCCCTATAATTGAACAAAATATTTCATATCAAGCAAGCCCTATGGTCATACAACTATTTCTTCACTAAACTAAAGTGTATAGTCATGAAACTAGCTAGATGTAACGCAGTCATGACCTGAGGTTGCATGCCCGATTCTGTCATAGCGCCCCCTAGAGGTTTGGAGATAGAAAATAGCTATTTTTGCCTAAATCTACTGCAACAGCACATCTAAAACCATGAGTCATCATGGATTATTCTTTTCATGGCTTTGACTATAATCACTGGTGGTTGCCAATTCACTCCCTAGCAATCAATGAGAATACCTTATCAACCGTTTTGCAAGAGCTATAACTCTGCGTCAGAACATCGTAGAGACACGGGGGTGGGCTCTTTTGACTCATTAACAACACTGTAACATTTTGAGAGCTGAGTATTGCCACTGCAAGCACCACTCATTTTTACGTCAGTGTTCTAGTTATCAATGCTCGACGAAAGAGAGGGAGAGATTTCACTAAATGAGAACACAGCTTTTTTGCTGATAACTGTTATATTGTTTTGTCTGAAATCAAGAGATTTTCTTAGGTACTTTAAACTGCTCATCCGAAGTCAACTTTACTTTCTGCTGTGCCCTTTTTGGCTTGACCCCGGTGATTGCTGCTTGCAGCTATATTTAGGGGTCAAGCCCCGAAGGGGCGAAGACCCCTATTGTATTTGTTAGTTTTCTTATTATTATTATTAGGGGTCAAGCCCCGAAGGGGCGAAGACCCCTATTGTATTTGTTAGTGTTCTTATTAGGGGTTCAAGCACGAAGTGCTGAAACCCTATTGTAATTGCCAAGGTTTTTATTATTATTATTATTATTAGTTATTATTATTCTGCCGTAAAACGGAACGTGCAGACCAAACCGTAAGGCCTAGAGACTTGAAACTTGGCCAAATGGTAGGACCAAATTTGGGGAGAGGTTGATAGAGTATCAACCCGATTGGCCCATAGGTGGCGCTATAGCGATAACAAACGCGTTGATGGTCATAACTTCCACAAATCTTATCCAAATGTCAAGTGTCTTATATCCCTGGATTCCTTGCGTCAAGGCGAACAAAACGTTTATCTCCGATTTCATTTCCGTCATGAATTTTTTTTCGCTATTTTCGATTTTTTCAAAAAAAATAAAAACGAACTCGTCCTAGGTTTTTCGTCCGATCGGAACCGTTCCAGTGCCGACATATTCCTTGGAGTGTGAATATCAAAAGTTATCAAAAAAAAGTTGAACTTTCGACTCGCCGTCGTCAAGCCACGCCCAAACGCCCCCAATGAGCGGAGCCTCTTGATCTTAAATGGCTATAACTTAGGAAGGGAAGGAGGTATCGACACCAAATTTGGTACACATATACAGGGGACTATTCTGAGGTCAGGTGCAAAAAATTGCTTGACCACTAGTTGTCGCTATAACACCACCTCAAATTTGAAGGGCTGTAACTACGGAAATATGGGACCGATCAACTTGACATTTGACAGGTGTGCTCCTGGCCTGGGGTACTATCTATGTTTAAAAGGAATTTTGCGTGACTCAAAAAACATGGCCGTCATCGGCCAATCAAGAAAAAGCAGCTATTAGACAGGGTTAACGGAGGCCGATCGAAATGAAACGCGGTGAGCCTGTTTGTCTCTTGGCCATAAAGGTCTGTGCAGAGTAAGAAAAAATTCGGACTCCGGAGGGCGCTATCACGTTTTTTCAGTGTTTAGGTGATTGTGTATTATGCAGTGTTTCAGATATCAACAAGATCCTTATATCATTTAATAGAGGTACTTAAAATGAACAACTTTTCCTCAAGCAGCACTTGTCTCAGTCGAATCGTTTGTTAGATATTCATCATTTTCTTTGAAACCTACTTTTGCGAACTAGTCCTAGGTTTTTTGACCGATCTGAACCGATCCAGTGCTGGAATAGTCCTTAGACACTGATTATCAATAACTATCAAAAAAAAGTTGAACTTTGCACTCATTGTTGCAACACCACGGTCAAAAGTACGAAGAGGCGGTGCCACAAATACTACAATGGCTATCATTTATGATAGGAATGAGATATCAACACGAAACTTGGTACACATATGTATAGACCCAGGCCAAGGTCACATGCAAAAAATTGCAGAGATTGTCTACTAGGTGGCGCTATAACCTAAGAAAAAATAACGATAACTATAGCATATGTATACAACACATAAATATTTGTCTGACCTACTTTTTATTTTGCACATAACATCTGCTTTCAGATTCTTATAAGGGTCTTTTAGGATAATTACATATCTTAGAAAACATGCCGACCAACAGCCAGCCAGCATTAACCAAGTACGAGTCCAGCGTAATGGTGTGCCATTACAACTAAACTGATGGGCCTGTTTGTCTTATGTTCTTGAAAAATATGAAAAAGATTGCTGTAAATATGTGGATCCTTAAAGAACAATAATAGGCCAACATTAGAAATAATAACTAATAATCACACATAAAGAGAATAAATATTTGGTTATCAGTAGCTTTAGTATTCTAATCTATTTTCCATAACATAAACACGTCATGCTGTGTCTTATAAAGTTTTCAATAATTGTTTATAGAATTATTGCAATGAAATTGTAATGTTATGATACAATTGGTTATTTTAAATATAAATGTTTACTGAAAACTTACTCTAGCACAGCACGTGTGTGAACACAAGGCAAGGCAAGGCAAGGCAAGTTTATTTGTATAGCACATTTCATACACAGAGGTCATTCAAAGTGCTTTACATAGAAATGAGAAAACAATATATAAAAGAGAAAAAAGAACATGTAAAAATAATAGATACACAATAAAATCACAATAAAAAAAGATACATGAGAATTTTGAATAACAATTAAAGAAAATTAATGTGATTTTAATAAAAACAGTTTAAAATGTTAAAAAGAATAAAACAGGAGTAAAAGTGGCTTGAGTTAAAGGTGCAGTCAATGTAAAGCAGCACAGTGCTCATTCAGTAAATGCAGAGTTAAACAGATGTGTTTTTAATCTAGATTTAAAAGTTAGTATTCTAATCTATTTTCTATTTTCTATTTACAAATAAGTGCTTAATAGCAAATCTGACTGACATTTGCTTAATGACATCATATTTGTTATTAACTCCATTTGATATAAACAACACATCTGGATCAGTTATGTATGGACATAGCCAGTTGTTAAATATAAAAAATGTACAGCTTTAGTACTATTTTTAGGCCTACTATAATATGACAGAGGCTGTCATCTGAAAAACTTGTATGTTTGCACATCATATCTATGTCAAAGAATATATATGTTCTATAAGAACAATTACTTTTGTTTAAAAAATAGTCTTAAAGATTTAAACAAGCAACCATTTAGTAAGACCTAGATCTCTATGAATTAAAATGACTGTTTCAGATGAGAGAAACATACAAAATGTGCAGAGCATGTTTGTGTATATGTTCCTTTTGTCTATAAAGATATATACGGTTTAATAACTTGCATACCTCACTTTATTTACCTAATTAAAACAGAAAGCCTTCATGGTACTCGATTAAAGGACATGAACATGAATCTGCTAAATGAAATGATATTTGTTATTGACACAATTTAATAACACCATCCACCATTCAGATAACGTATCTGGTTTTGTTTTATTAAATTGTTTCAGTTCTTACACTCAACAACAGTAAAGCCAGTGCAGTACAATTTTCTCTACACTGTATAATACAAATACAAAAACAACTTTGCAGAAGTATAGCTATCACACAGTCATTTTGAAAACGGCCCTGACGAACGGCCCCTAAAGCTTATGACAAAGCATACAAGTATTATTGAGATCTGGCAATATACTCAAATTCCTTATTGTGGTTTTTAGGTGCAATTTTCCGTTATGTCCACTAGATGGCTGTAGAGGATCAATCACTGGCTGACATTTGCACTCACAGAAAACCCAGAAGATGATTACTCTTTAACTAAGTCTACTATTAATAGAACTCTGTACACATTTAAAGGTGCAGTGTGTAATTTTTAGAAGGATCTCTTGACGAAAATGCAAAATGATATACAAAACTATATTATCAGGGGTGTATAAAGACCTTTCATAATGAACCGGTATGTGTTTATTACCTTAGAACGAGACCTTTTTATCTACATACACTGAGGGTCCCCTTACATAGAAGTCACCATTTTGTGCCGCCATTTTTCTACAGAAGCCCTTAACGGACAAATTTTTTTACTAAGTTGTCTCCGACGATGACATGTTTGTCTGGTGGCGGCTACTGTAGCTTCTCTATGTGTTTCAAAAACGAGGGGTGAGCAGTGGACTAAGCCATTGGTTGCAATTCGTGACCTCACCACTAGGTGCCGCTAAAATGTACACACTGCACCTTTAACTTCATGATTTTACTGTTATAATATTAAAATCACATTTAGTGAAAGACTACCACTTAAATTGTTCTGAGTTATCAGTTTTAACACTCATGTCATTTTATGATAGCTGTGAAACGTGAACATAATTTTGGAGGCACTTACACGACATTTGCAGTAAGAATTATATATTTTTTGTTTTTTATAAAAAAAAACTACATACCAAATGAGTGTATAACCGTGTCAATATTAAGTCTTGTTCTTTAACAGTCTTGTTTCTTCTTTCTCAGGTAAACATGTGTGTGTACAATATACAATGCAGAATATCTATATGGCCATGTCCTTAAACGTCTTGTGATCTAAATGGCTTGAACCCCGATAATCGCTGCTAGCAGCTATATTTCTATTTATTATTTTTCTTCTGCCGTAAAACGGATCGTGCAGACCAAACCGTAAGGCCTAGAGACTTGAAACTTGGCCAAATGGTAGGTCTCATTCTTGCGCGAAGTTGACAGAGTGTCATCCCAATCGGCCTATGGGGGGCGCTACAGCGATGGCAAACGCGTTGATGCTTATAACTTCCACAATTCTTGTCCAAATGTCAAGTGTCTTATATCCCTGGATTCCTTGCGTCAAGACGAACAAAATGTATATCTCCGATTTCATTTCCGTCATTAAAAATTTTCCGCTATTTTCGATTTTGTCGAAAAAAATAAAAACGAACTAGTCCTAGGTTTTTCGCTCGATCGGAATCGTTTCGGTGCTAAAATGTTCCTTGGAGTTCGATTATCAATAATTATTGAAAAAAAGTTGAACTTTCTACTCACGGTCGACATGCCACGCCCAAACGTCTGAAGTGTGCGCAGCCACTAGGGATTTATTGGCTATAACTGCGGACAGGAATGAAGTATCAACACGACACTTGGTACTTTTGATGACAGTGATGGCCTGAGGTGGCATGCGTCGTTTCGTCACAGCGCCACCTAGTGGTCAGACGAATCATTTAAACGCTTATAACTTAGGCTGAGTTTAACGTATTTTCATGCAACTTTTTTCTTTGGAGTCCTGAATTGTTGCCGAGTCCAACGATACCAAGCATGCCAGGTTTTGCTTTACGGTTGGTTCTGCACAGGAAAATAGCGCTTAAAAAACACGCGCGAATAACTCCGCGAGGGTTATTCCGATCGACTCGAAACGACCATAGGAAGAACATTGTATTACCTTCTGAACAAAAAGTTCTATTGACGTTATGTTAAAATTTCTATCAGAAATGGCCGAAAATTACAAAAAAACGAAAAATTACCTCAAAATTTTGTGTTTTTACACATAAATGGTTATAACTCCGCAACAAAATGATATTTTTTCACCAGATTTGATACGCTGATGTCTGAGCACAGTCTGAGGCAATACAAAAAAAAATGGTATGCCTGCACCACTAGTTGGCCCCATAATTTAACAAAACCTATGACATTGAGCAAACCCAATGGTCATACAACTGTTTTTTCAATAAACTAAAGTGTACAGCCATGATACTAGCTAGATGTAACACAGTCATGACCTGAGATTCCATGCACGAGTTTGTCATAGCGCCACCTAGTGGTAATTTGTTATTTTCACTTAAAAATACTGTAACCTTACATTTAAAATCATGAGTCATCATGGAATATTCCTTTCATGGCTTTGAGTATAATCATTGATTGATTGCAAGTCACTCCCTAGCAACCAATGAGAATACCCTAGCAACCATTTAGCAAGAGCTGTATCTCTGTATCAGAACATCGTATCGACATGGGGTTAGGCTCTTTTGACTCATTAACCCTATTTTAACATTTTGTGACCCGAGTTTTGCCAATGCAAGCACCACAAACATTTCCTTCAGTGTTCTATTTGTCAATGTTCCGTGAGAAGAGAGGGAGACATTTCACTGAACGATAGCACTTTTTTGCTGATAACTTTGAACACGTGTGTCTGGTATCTTATTTTTCATCATTTATTTTGTACAATGCAGCAAATCTACACAGCCATGCCCTTAAAGGTCTTAATGTCCCAAATCGCTTGAACCCCGGTAATCGCTGCTTGCAGCTATATTTAGTGGTTCAAGCCCGTAGGGCTGAAACCCTATTGTAATTGCTCAGATTTTTATTATTATTATTAGGGGTTCAAGCCCGTAGGGCTGAAACCCTATTGTAATTGTTAAGATTTTTATTTTTAGGGGTTCAAGCCCGTAGGGCTGAAACCCTATTGTATTTGTATGGATTTTTAGGGGTTCAAGCCCGTAGGGCTGAAACCCTATTGTAATTGCTCAGATTTTTATTAGGGGTTCAAGCCCGAAGGGCAGAAACCCTATTGTATTTGTATGGATTTTTATTATAAGGGGTTCAAGCCCGAAGGGCTGAAACCCTATTGTATTTGTACTGATTTTTATTATTATTATTATTATTATTATTATTTTTATTATTTTTCTTCTGCCGTAAAACGGATCGTGCAGACCAAACCGTAAGGCCTAGAGACTTGAGACTTGGCCAAATGGTAGGTCTCATTCGTGCGCGAAGATGACAGAGTGTCATCCCAATCGGCCTATGGGGGGCGCTACAGCGATTGCAAACGCGTTGATGCTCATAACTTCAACAATTCTTGTCCAAATGTCAAGTGTCTTATATTCCTGGATTCCTTGCGTCAAGACGAACAAAATGTATATCTCCGATTTCATTTCCGTCATTAAAAATTTTCCGCTATTTTTGATTTTGTCGAAAAAAATAAAAACGAACTAGTCCTAGGTTTTTCGCTCGATCGGAATCGTTTCGGTGCTAAAATGTTCCTTGGAGTTCGAATATCAATAATTATTGAAAAAAAGTTGAACTTTCGACTCACGGTCGACATGCCACGCCCAAACGTCTGAAGTGTGCGCAGCCACTAGGGATTTATTGGATATAACTGCGGACAGGAATGAAGTATTAACACGACACTTGGTACTTGTGATGACAGTCATGGCCTGAGGTGGCATGCGTCGTTTCGTCACAGCGCCACCTAGTGGTCAGACGAATCATTTAAACGCTTATAACTTAGGCTGAGTTTAACATATTTTCATGCAACTTTTTTCTTTGGAGTCCTGAATTGTTGCCGAGTCCAACGATACCAAGCATGCCAGGTTTTGCTTTACGGTTGGTTCTGCACAGGAAAATAGCGCTTAAAAAACACGCGCGAATAACTCCGCGAGGGTTATTCCGATCGACTCGAAACGACCATAGGAAGAACATTGTATTACCTTCTGAATAAAAAGTTCTATTGGCGTTATGTTAAAATTTTCATCAGAAATGGCCGAAAATTGCAAAAAACGAAAAATTACCTCAAAATTTTGTGTTTTTACACATAAATGGTTATAACTCCGCAACGAAATGATATTTTTTCACCAGATTTGATACGCTGATGTCTGAGCACAGTCTGAGGCAATACAAAAAAAAATGGTATGCCTGCACCACTAGTTGGCCTCATAATTTAACAAAACCTATGACATTGAGCAAACCCTATGGTCAAACAACTGTTTTTTCAATAAACTAAAGTGTACAGCCATGATACTAGCTAGATGTAACACAGTCATGACCTGAGATTCCATGCACGAGTTTGTCATAGCGCCACCTAGTGGTAATTTGTTATTTTCACTTAAAAATACTGTAACCTTACATTTAAAATCATGAGTCATCATGGATTATTCCTTTCATGGCTTTGAGTATAATCATTGATGGATTGCAAGTCACTCCCTAGCAACCAATGAGAATACCCTAGCAACCATTTAGCAAGCTGTATCTCTGTATCAGAACATCGTAGAGACGTGGGGTTCGGCTCTTTTGACTCATTAACCCTATTTTAACATTTTGTGACCCGAGTTTTGCCATTGCAAGCACCACAAACATTTCCTTCAGTGTTCTATTTGTCAATGTTCCGTGAGAAGAGAGGGAGACATTTCACTGAACGATAGCAATTTTTGCTAATAACTTTGAACACGTGTGTCTGGTATCTTATTTTTCATCATTTATTTTGTACAATGCAGCAAATCTACACAGCCATGCCCTTAATGGTCTTAATGTCCCAAATCGCTTGAACCCCGGTAATCGCTGCTTGCAGCTATATTTCTTTTTATTATTTTTCTTCTGCCGTAAAACGGATCGTGCAGCCCAAACCGTAAGGCCTAGAGACTTGAGACTTGGCCAAATGGTAGGTCTCATTCGTGCGCGAAGTTGACAGAGTGTCATCCCAATCGGCCAATGGGGGGCGCTACAGCGATGGCAAACGCGTTGATGCTCATAACTTCCACAATTCTTGTCCAAATGTCAAGTGTCTTATATCCCTGGATTCCTTGCGTCAAGACAAACAAAATGTATATCTCCGATTTCATTTCCGTCATTAAAAATTTTCCGCTATTTTCGATTTTGTCGAAAAAAATAAAAACGAACTAGTCCTAGGTTTTTCGCTCCATCGGAATCGTTTCGGTGCTAAAATGTTCCTTGGAGTTCGACTATCAATAATTATTGAAAAAAAGTTGAACTTTCGACTCACGGTCGACATGCCACGCCCAAACGTCTGAAGTGTGCGCAGCCACTAGGGATTTATTGGCTATAACTGCTGACAGGAATGAAGTATCAACACGACACTTGGTACTTGTGATGACAGTCATGGCCTGAGGTGGCATGCGTCGTTTCGTCACAGCGCCACCTAGTGGTCAGACGAATCATTTAAACGCTTATAACTTAGGCTGAGTTTAACGTATTTTCATGCAACTTTTTTCTTTGGAGTCCTGAATTGTTGCCGAGTCCAACGATACCAAGCATGCCAGGTTTTGCTTTACGGTTGGTTCTGCACAGGAAAATAGCGCTTAAAAAACAAGCGCGAATAACTCCGCATGGGTTATTCCGATCGACTCGAAACGACCATAGGAAGAACATTGTATTACCTTCTGAACAAAAAGTTCTATTGGCGTTATGTTAAAATTTCCATCAGAAATGGCCGAAAATTACAAAAAACGAAAAATTACCTCAAAATTTTGTGTTTTTACACATAAATGGTTATAACTCCGCAACGAAATGATATTTTTTCACCAGATTTGATACGCTGATGTCTGAGCACAAGCTGAGGCAATACAAAAAAAATGGTATGCCTGCACCACTAGTTGGCCTCATAATTTAACAAAACCTATGACATTGAGCAAACCCAATGGTCATACAACTGTTTTTTCAATAAACTAAAGTGTACAGCCATGATACTAGCTAGATGTAACACAGTCATGACCTGAGATTCCATGCACGAGTTTGTCATAGCGCCACCTAGTGGTAATTTGTTATTTTCACTTAAAAATACTGTAACCTTACCTTTAAAATCATGAGTCATCATGGATTATTCCTTTCATGGCTTTGAGTATAATCATTGGTGGATTGCAAGTCACTCCCTAGCAAGCAATGAGAATACCCTAGCAACCATTTAGCAAGAGCTGTATCTCTGTATCAGAACATCGTAGAGACATGGGGTTCAGTTCTTTTGACTCATTAACACTATTTTAACATTTTGTGACCCGAGTTTTGCCAATGCAAGCACCACAAACATTTCTTTCATTGTTCCATTTGTCAATGTTCCGTGAGAAGAGAGGGAGACATTTCACTGAATGATAGCACTTTTTTGCTGATACTTTGAACACGTGTGTCTGGTATCTTATTTTTCATCATTTATTTTGTACAATGCAGCAAATCTACACAGCCATGCCCTTAAAGGTCTTAATGTCCCAAATCGCTTGAACCCCGGTAATCGCTGCTTGCAGCTATATTTATTATTATTATTATTATTAGGGGTTCAAGCCCGTAGGGCTGAAACCCTATTGTATTTGTATGGATTTTTAGGGGTTCAAGCCCGTAGGGTTGAAACCCTATTGTAATTGTTAAGATTTTTATTATTAATTATTATTATTTTGCCGTAAAACGGAATGTGCAGCCCAAACCGTAAGGCCTAGAGACTTGAAACTTGGTCAAATGGTAGGACCCAATTTGGGGAGAGGTTGATAGAGTATCAACCCGATTGGCCTATAGGTGGCGCTATAGCGATAACAAACGCGTTGATGATCATAACTCCCACAAATCTTGTCCAAATGTCAAGTGTCTTATATCACTGGAATCCTTGCGTCAAGACAAACAAAACGTATATCTCCGATTTCATTTCCGTCATGAAATTTTTTTCGCTATTTTCGATTTTGTCGAAAAAAATAAAAACGAACTAGTCCTAGGTTTTTTGTCCGATCGGAACCGTTCCAGTGCTGTAATATTCCTTGGAGTGTGAATATCAAAAGTTATCAAAAAAAATTTGAACTTTCGACTCACCGTCGTAAAGCCATGCCCAAACGCCCCCAATGGGCGGAGCCTCTTGGACTTAAATAGCTATAACTTGGGATTGGAAAGAGGTATCGACACCAAATTTGGTACACATATACAGGGGACTATTCTGGGGTCACCTGCAAAAAATTGCGCCGCTTGACCACTAGTTGGCGCTATAACACCACCTCAACTTTGAAGGTCTGTAACTATAGAAATATGCGACCGATCAACTTGACCTTTGGCACCGGTGCTCCTGGTCTAGGGTACTATCTATGTCTAAAAGGAATTTCGCGTAGCTCAAAAAACATGGCCGCCATCGGCCAATCAAGAAAAAGCAGGTATTAGACAGGGTTAACGGAGGCCGATCAAAACGAAACGCGTTGGGCCTGTTTGTCTCTTGGCCATGAAGGTCTGTGCAGAGTAAGAAAAAATTCGGCCTCCGGGAGGCCCTATCACGTTTTTTCAGTGTTTAAGTGATTGTGTATTATGCAGTGTTTTAGATATCAACAAGATCCTCATATCATTTAATAGAGGTACTTATAATGAACAACTTTTCCTCAAGCAGCACTTGTCTCAGTCGAATCGTTTGTTAGATATTCATCATTTTCTTATAAACCTACTTTTGCGAACTAGTCCTAGGTTTTTTGACCGATCTGAACCAATCCAGTGCTGGAATATTCCTTAGACACTGAATATCAATAATTATCAAAAAAAAGTTGAACTTTGCACTCGTCGTCGCAATACCACAGTCAAAAGTACGAAGAGGCGGTGCCACAAATACTTAAATGGCTATCATTTATGATAGGAATCAGATATCAACATGAAATTTGGTACACATATGTATAGACCTAGGCCGAGGTCACATGCAAAAAAATTCAGAGATTGTCCACTAGATGGCGCTATAACCTAAGATCAAAGAACGATGACTATAGCATATGTATACGACACATAAATATTTGTCTGACCTACTTGTTATTTTGCACTTAACATCTGCTTTCAGATTCTTATAAGGGTCTATTAGGATAATTACATATCTTAGAAAACATGAGACCAATAGCCGCCAGCATTAACCATGTACCAGTCCAGTGTAATGGTGTGCGATTACAACTAAACTGATGGGCTTGTTTGTCTTATGTTCTCAAGTGTCTGTGAGGATTTTTGGCTCATCATTCCGGAAATATTTGCATCTAGAACAACGGGTGTTACGTTAACTGTCCCCTAGATCAGTGGTTCTCAAAATTATTCCTGGAGGCCCACTGCTCTGCACATATACAAAAGTCTTCTATTTTAAACAAATCTACTTTAATCATCAGTAGAGATTTGTATGAACTGAACTGATTGTGTCAGATGAGAGAATCATACAAAATGTGCCGAGCATTGGGTCTCGAGAAACCACTGTGTTTCAGTGAGTTGAAAGTACTTCTCTAGATGTTTATGTTTATATGAAAAACTATTTTGTGAATTTACTGTACTATATCTATTTTATTTTATAATCAAATCATCAAAATGTATTAAAACTAATTAAAATCTAATTATCTCCACTTCTGTTTTCAAATTAAAATATGAACAATTTATATATATATATATATATATATATATTAATTTTAGAAACTCATTACTACAATATTACAATCAAATAGTTTAAATTAAAACTTGTTTAAAGGTTGAACTGCAGATTAGTATGGTTTACATCTAGGCAAATATTCACTTCTACATTCATTTCTGTTCTTATAAAAAAAAAATTTTTCTAGAATATTTACTCTATTAATACATAACTGAGTATTATGTAAGGAGTTACAATCATAAGATGTATAACATTGAAAGAGTTGAATAAGTCCACTAGGTATGGCATCAAATACAACTGCAAATTCCTTAGCAGTTACTGGAATCTTATAGTGATTGAGGAATTCACAATAATTAAAGAGGTGACCATCATCTTTAAATAACAGCCTCACTAATATTATATTATTATCATACCAATTTCTATAAAATAAGGATCTGTTTCTTGTATAGAATATTCTTGTTATTCCAAATAACAGATCTATGTGGAGAAAAGTTATGTTTTTATATGAGCATCCAAGAAAGCAAACCTGTTTATGGAAACCTGACAGTTTTATGGGAAACTTGTTTATATCAAAATTGTATCGCAAAAAAAATTCCAAACCACCCAATTTCTTAAAAATCATTTCTGGTATGATGTTCCATATACTACCTTTGCAACTTCAGTAACTTTTTATCCACTTATTTTTAAAAACACAGTTAGCAGTATTAAAATCTAGTAAAAAAAAATGTATCCTCCTTTCTCAACTGGATTGCATAGAATTGACTTTTTAATGTAGTGCTTCACTGCTGGGTCTGTCGTTCATACGTGGATTACTCAGTTAGCTGGATTTCATTGTTGACGATTTAGCTTCATGTTGAATTATTTGTTTCTTCGAAGGTCATCCTAGAGTTGTTGTTATAGTAACATGTCCGTAAGGTTAAAACTGCTCGGGATTCAAATTCAACTCGTAATAAAAAATGATACATTTAATATTTTAGTAATGTTATTTAAAAAAACTATATAATATAAAAAACATAATTAAGACTGTATTTTAAGGACTAGTCTGAAGAATTAGTAGTTAGTTAGGGCTAATCAGTCTAACTATTTGGATTTAAATATATTTTAAATAATTTAAATATTTTTTCACATGATACTTAAAGCAGTTATGTTCAATCATGAAGACAAAAATGTATGACTAACTTTGAATACTAGTCTTAGAGATTAATGTTACTGACCATTGGTTTAAATGTAGTTCCAGACTAAAATTTAGGCTTAAGTTTTAGTTGTCTTACTTGAAAATAGCTTACACTGGCCTACCTTTAAATATATCTGGGCCATGGTTTTGTCTTAAGATGTACACCAGAAATGTTTTTTATAAGGTTTGTTTGTAAAAAGTACCTAAATGTTTTTACATAACTAATGGCTAGTCATGCATCAATCTAAACCTGTGGGAAACAACCCAATAAAGTTATAAAGCTTCAAATGTTGTCTTAGAATTTTTCAAATCCTAAAGGTATGAAAAAGATTGCTGTAAATATGTGGATCCTTAAAGAACAATAATAGGCCAACATTAGAAATAATAATTAATAATCATACATAAAGAGAATATATATTTGGTTATCAGAAGCTTTAGTATTCTAATCTACTTTCCAGAACATAAACATGTCATGATGTATCTTATAAAGTTTTTAATAATTGTTTATAGAATTATTGCAATGAAATTGTAATGTTATGATACAATTGGTTATTTTAAATGTAAATGATTTGCTGAAAACTTACTCTAGCACAGCACATGTGTGAACACTAATAAGTGCTTAATAGCAAATCTGACTGACATTTGCTTAATGACATCATTTGTTATTAACTCCATTTGATATAAACAACACATCTGTATCAGTTATGTATGGACATAGCCAGTGGTTAAATATAAAAAATGTAGAGCTTTAGTACTACTTTAAGGCCTACTATAATATGACAGAGGCTGTTATCTGAAATACTTGTATGTTTGCACATAATATCTATGTCAAAGAATATATATGTTCTATAAGAACAATTACTTTTGTTAAAAAAATGTCTAAAACATTTAAACAAGCAAACATTTAGTAAGACCTACAGAATAGATCTCTATGAACTAAAATGACTGTTTCAGATGAGAGAAACATACAAAATGTGCAGAGCATGTTTGTGTATATGTTCCTTTTGTCCATAAAAATATATACGGTTTAATAACTTGCATACCTCACTTTATTTACCTAATTAAAACAGAAAGCCTTCATGGTACTCGATTAAAGAACATGAACATGAATCTGCTAAATGAAATGATATTTGTTATTGACAGGATTTAATAACACCATCCACCATTCTGATAACGTATCTGGTTGTTTTATTAAATTGTTTCAGTTCTTACACTCAACAACAGTAAAGCCAGTGCAGTACAATTTTCTCTACACTGTATATATATATATATATATATATATATATATATATATATATTAAATACAAAAACAACTTTGCAAAAGTATAGCTATCACACAGTCATTTTGAAAATGGCCCTGACGAACGGCCCCTAAAGCTTATGACAAAGCATACAATGTATTATTGAGATCAGGCAATATACTCAAATTCCTTATTGTGGATTTTAGGTGCAATTTTCCGTTATGTTCACTAGATGGCAGAAGAGGATCAATCACTGGCTGACATTTGAACTCACAGAAAACACAGAAGATGATTACTCTTTAACTAATTCTACTATTAATAGAAATCTGTTCACATTTAAAGGTGCAGTGTGTAATTTTTAGAAGGAACTCTTGACAGAAATGCAAAATGATATACCAAACTATATTATCAGGGGTGTATAAAGACCTTTCATAATGAACCGGTATGTGTTTATTAGCTTAGAACGAGACCTTTTTATCTACAAACACCAAGGTCCCCTTACATGGAAGTCAACATTTTGTGGCGCCATTTTTCTACAGAAGCCCCTAACGGACAAATTTTTTACTAAGTTGTCTCCGACGATGACATGTTTGTCTGGTGGCGGCTACCGTAGCTTCTCTATGTGTTTCAAAAGCGAGGGGTGAGCAGTGGACTAAGCCATTGGTTGCATTTCGTGACCTCACCACTAGATGCCACTAAAATGTACACACTGCACCTTTAACTTCATGATTTTACTGTTATAATATTAAAATCAAATTTAGTGAAAGACTACCACTTCAATTGTTCTGAGTTGTCAGTTTTATCACTCATGTCACTTTATGATAGCTGTGAAACATGAACATAATTTTGGAGGCACTTACACGACATTTGCAGTAAGAATTATATTTTTATGTTTTTTATTAAAAAAAAAACTACATACAAAATGAGTGTGTAACCATGTCAGTATTAAGTCTTGTTCTTTAACAGTCTTGTTTCTCCTTTCTCAGGTAAACGTGTATGTGTATAATATACAATGCAGAATATCTATATGGCCATGTCCTTAAACGTCTTGTGATCCCAAATAGCTTGAACCCCGCTAATCGCTGCTTGCAGCTATATTTCTTTTTATTATTTTTCTTCTGCCGTAAAACGGATCGTGCAGCCCAAACCGTAAGGCCTAGAGACTTGAGACTTGGCCAAATGGTAGGTCTCATTCGTGCGCGAAGTTGACAGAGTGTCATCCCAATCGGCCAATGGGGGGCGCTACAGCGATGGCAAACGCGTTGATGCTCATAACTTCCACAATTCTTGTCCAAATGTCAAGTGTCTTATATCCCTGGATTCCTTGCGTCAAGACAAACAAAATGTATATCTCCGATTTCATTTCCGTCATTAAAAATTTTCCGCTATTTTCGATTTTGTCGAAAAAAATAAAAACGAACTAGTCCTAGGTTTTTCGCTCCATCGGAATCGTTTCGGTGCTAAAATGTTCCTTGGAGTTCGAATATCAATAATTATTGAAAAAAAGTTGAACTTTCGACTCACGGTCGACATGCCACGCCCAAACGTCTGAAGTGTGCGCAGCCACTAGGGATTTATTGGCTATAACTGCTGACAGGAATGAAGTATCAACACGACACTTGGTACTTGTGATGACAGTCATGGCCTGAGGTGGCATGCGTCGTTTCGTCACAGCGCCACCTAGTGGTCAGACGAATCATTTAAACGCTTATAACTTAGGCTGAGTTTAACGTATTTTCATGCAACTTTTTTCTTTGGAGTCCTGAATTGTTGCCGAGTCCAACGATACCAAGCATGCCAGGTTTTGCTTTACGGTTGGTTCTGCACAGGAAAATAGCGCTTAAAAAACAAGCGCGAATAACTCCGCATGGGTTATTCCGATCGACTCGAAACGACCATAGGAAGAACATTGTATTACCTTCTGAACAAAAAGTTCTATTGGCGTTATGTTAAAATTTCCATCAGAAATGGCCGAAAATTACAAAAAACGAAAAATTACCTCAAAATTTTGTGTTTTTACACATAAATGGTTATAACTCCGCAACGAAATGATATTTTTTCACCAGATTTGATACGCTGATGTCTGAGCACAAGCTGAGGCAATACAAAAAAAATGGTATGCCTGCACCACTAGTTGGCCTCATAATTTAACAAAACCTATGACATTGAGCAAACCCAATGGTCATACAACTGTTTTTTCAATAAACTAAAGTGTACAGCCATGATACTAGCTAGATGTAACACAGTCATGACCTGAGATTCCATGCACGAGTTTGTCATAGCGCCACCTAGTGGTAATTTGTTATTTTCACTTAAAAATACTGTAACCTTACCTTTAAAATCATGAGTCATCATGGATTATTCCTTTCATGGCTTTGAGTATAATCATTGGTGGATTGCAAGTCACTCCCTAGCAAGCAATGAGAATACCCTAGCAACCATTTAGCAAGAGCTGTATCTCTGTATCAGAACATCGTAGAGACATGGGGTTCAGTTCTTTTGACTCATTAACACTATTTTAACATTTTGTGACCCGAGTTTTGCCAATGCAAGCACCACAAACATTTCTTTCATTGTTCCATTTGTCAATGTTCCGTGAGAAGAGAGGGAGACATTTCACTGAATGATAGCACTTTTTTGCTGATACTTTGAACACGTGTGTCTGGTATCTTATTTTTCATCATTTATTTTGTACAATGCAGCAAATCTACACAGCCATGCCTTTAAAGGTCTTAATGTCCCAAATCGCTTGAACCCCGGTAATCGCTGCTTGCAGCTATATTTAGGGGTTCAAGCCCGTAGGGCTGAAACCCTATTGTAATTGTTAAGATTTTTATTATTAATTATTATTATTTTGCCGTAAAACGGAACGTGCAGCCCAAACCGTAAGGCCTAGAGACTTGAAACTTGGCCAAATGGTAGGACCCAATTTGGGGAGAGGTTGATAGAGTATCAACCCGATTGGCCTATAGGTGGCGCTATAGCGATAACAAACGCGTTGATGATCATACCTCCCACAAATCTTGTCCAAATGTCAAGTGTCTTATATCACTGGAATCCTTGCGTCAAGACGAACAAAACGTATATCTCCGATTTCATTTCCGTCATGAAATTTTTTTCGCTATTTTCGATTTTGTCGAAAAAAATAAAAACGAACTAGTCCTAGGTTTTTTGTCCGATCGGAACCGTTCCAGTGCTGTAATATTCCTTGGAGTGTGAATATCAAAAGTTATCAAAAAAATTTTGAACTTTCGACTCACCGTCGTAAAGCCACGCCCAAACGCCCCCAATGGGCGGAGCCTCTTGGACTTAAATAGCTATAACTTGGGATTGGAAAGAGGTATCGACACCAAATTTGGTACACATATACAGGGGACTATTCTGGGGTCACCTGCAAAAAATTGCGCCGCTTGACCACTAGTTGGCGCTATAACACCACCTCAACTTTGAAGGTCTGTAACTATAGAAATATGCGACCGATCAACTTGACCTTTGGCACCGGTGCTCCTGGTCTAGGGTACTATCTATGTCTAAAAGGAATTTCGCGTAGCTCAAAAAACATGGCCGCCATCGGCCAATCAAGAAAAAGCAGGTATTAGACAGGGTTAACGAAGGCCGATCAAAACGAAACGCGTTGGGCCTGTTTGTCTCTTGGCCATGAAGGTCTGTGCAGAGTAAGAAAAAATTCGGCCTCCGGGAGGCGCTATCACGTTTTTTCAGTGTTTAAGTGATTGTGTATTATGCAGTGTTTCAGATATCAACAAGATCCTCATATCATTTAATAGAGGTACTTATAATGAACAACTTTCCCTCAAGAAGCATTTGTCTCAGTCGAATCGTTTGTTAGATATTCATAATTTTCTTATAAACCTACTTTTGCGAACTAGTCCTAGGTTTTTTGACCGATCTGAACCAATCAAGTGCTAGAATATTCCTTAGACACTGAATATCAATAATTATCAAAAAAAAGTTGAACTTTGCACTCGTGGTCGCAACACCATGATCAAAAGTACGAAGAGGCGGTGCCACAAATACTTAAATGGCTATCATTTATGATAGGAATGAGATATCAACACGAAATTTGGTACACATATGTATAGACCTAGGCCGAGGTCACATGCAAAAAATTGCAGAGATTGTCCACTAGGTGGCGCTATAACCTAAGAACAAAGAACGATGACTATAGCATATGTATACGACACATAAATATTTGTCTGACCTACTTGTTATTTTGCACTTAACATCTGCTTTCAGATTCTTATAAGGGTCTATTAGGATAATTACATATCTTAGAAAACATGCCGACCAACAGCCAGCCAGCATTAAGCATGTACGAGTCCAGCGTAATGGTCTGCGATTACAACTAAACTGATGGGCCTGTTTGTATTATGTTCTCAAGTGTCTGTGAGGATTTTTGGCTCATCATTCCGAAAATATTTGCATCTAGAACAACGGGTGTTACGTTAACTGTCCCCTAGATCAGTGGTTCTCAAAACTATTCCTGGATGCCCACTGCTCTGCACATATACAAAAGTCTTCTATTTTAAACAAATCCACTTTAACCTGTTAATCCAGACAGCCGTTTTCAGGCCAAATCATGAAATTTACATGCCCACACTAAAACAGCTTTAGTTCCAAAACCCTTTGACCTACAGACACAATTTTGATATCTCTAAAAAGCAGACACTTGTGTCTTTACTTCTCAGTTATCAGAATTCAGATATGTAAAAAAAGCTAAATGTTATAGACACTGAAGTGTGGTGAAAATGTTTTATTAAAATTAAACGTGTTTTTATTTAATTAATAATGTCATATTAAATGTGCCATACCAACCCAAATACAACATAGACTTAAGACCACATGTCTGACCAATCTATGTTTCAAATTTGAAGATGATATGATAAAAAATAAGGTTACTGTAAGCTTTGATCTTCACCATGGCACATTTCAAAAAGTGGCCACCGGGCTGCTCCAAATCATCACCTGCTATAATGATGTAGAATAAAGTAGAAAAAGCTTTATAAATTAATTATTTACATGTGGTTATTACCTAGAGTATGTATCTACAAAACTTTATTTATTACATAAAAACATTGTATACACATTTGACAAAAATGTGTTTTAATTTAAATATTGAAATAAACTAGTAACCGTAAACTATACAGAACATAGTAATTATGAAGCTTTTAAAATATAAATAAAACTTTTTACATTGTGGACCCCTCATGTTTTACAAACTAAAGCACTCACCAGTTGTTGTGAAGTGATAAAAGAGGCATTCATATTAATGGCGGTGACGTATCTCTATCGCGAGTAAATTGCGTAACCATTCATTCAGTGATGGGCGATAGAAAAGCACACAGACAGCGATCTGTTACTAATAATAAGCTTTTGTCCTCACAATATACATTCAGAGTACTTGCATAATGTTAGGTACATTAACAATGTCTGCAAAATAGCGAATGTGCATCAGAATGACAAAGTAGACTAAGTTACTGCAGATAACAGGTGCACGAAAATAACACACAAAAACATCAATAAAACACTAAACTTATTAGCTGTATGTGAAATATTAATCATAATGTGTGTGTGTGGACTCATTTTAAACATAATACTCTGACTGACCTGATCGCGTATGCCTTTTCCATAGTAGAATCGCGCTGCGTGTGCAGTTGTTGAATAACAATATGGATTTAGGATTATTTTATGCAAAATCCCATGGAAACAACGAAGAAATATCAATATTTCTCATATGTAATACGTTTGTGGACTAAAACTGCGAATGGATGTTATATTGTGAGTGCTTAGCAATGAGATTTCAGCAGTGTGAACTCGTCTAAAGTTATGAGGGAGGCGCAGTTTCATAATAAGAGCGTAAAGTCATTTTATGAATGAACAAATTTAAATATGACCTTGTTGCATAAAATGTATTATTAATTTTTCTAGAGCATTTATTTCATGGAACAGCACTTAGAAATGAAATCTAAACCCTTCAACCTTTCTAATGATATATGGCATGACAAGTTTAATAACCTTCTTCATCAGTATAATGTATTGTAAACTTAATAGTTTGTAAACAAAAACGCGTCTGTACCACGCACGGGCCCGTCCGCTTTAACAGGTTAATCATCAGTAGAGATTTGTATGAACTGAACTGATTGTGTCAGATGAGAGAATCATACAAAATGTGCCGAGCATTGGTCTCGAGAAACCACTGTGGTTCACTGAGTTGAAAGTACTGCTCTAGATGTTTATGTTTATATGAAAAGCAATTTTGTGAATTTGCTGTACTATCTGGGCAAATATCAATATGAAACATAAAATAAGCTTTTGTATTCAAAGATTTGATGTGATGTCACATAGTGATGTGGGCACCATTTGTAACCTGTATTCGTTATTTAATTTGTAGCTGCTGTTATGTTCCTTTTGTCCATGGGTTTGCATCTGCATGAAAATTATTATAAGATTCAATGATTTGCAGTCATTTGCCTCATTAAAACTAAAAGACTTGAGGTAATCAATTCAAGCATTTTGAAATGTGGCATTTTCAAAATGGGCCAGACTAAGTATATCTAACTAATTAACTAGTAATCTGGGCATAGCCAGTGGTTAAATATAAAAATATGCAGAGCTTTAGTGCTATTTTTAGGCCTACTATAATATGACAGAGGCTGTCATCTGAAATACTTGTACGTTTGCACATAATATCTATGTCAAAGAATATATATATGTTCTAGAAAAACAATTACTTTTGTTAAAAAATAGTCTAATACATTTAAACAAGCAAACATTTAGTAAGACCTACAGAATAGATCTCTATGAACTAAAATGACTGTTTCAGATGAGAGAAACATACAAAATGTGCAGAGCATGTTTGTGTATATGTTCCTTTTGTCCATAAAAATATATACGGTTTAATAACTTGCATACCTCACTTTATTTACCTAATTAAAACAGAAAGCCTTTATGGTACTCGATTAAGGGACATGAACATGAATCTGCTAAATGAAATGATATTTGTTATTGACACGATTTAATAACACCATCCACCATTCAGATAACGTATCAGGTTGTTTTATTAAATTGTTTCAGTTTTTACACTCAACAACATTAAAGCCAGTGCAGTACAATTTTCTCTACACTGTATAAATTAATTTATATATATTTATATATATCAAATACAAAAACAACTTTGAAAAAGTATAGCTATCACACAGTCATTTTGAAAATGGCCCTGACGAACGGCCCCTAAAGTTTATGACAAAGCATACAATGTATTATTGAGATCAGGCAATATACTCAAATTCCTTATTGTGGTTTTTAGGTGCAATTTTCCGTTATGTCCACTAGATGGCAGAAGAGGATCAATCACTGGCTGACATTTGAACTCACAGAAAACACAGAAGATGATTACTCTTTAACTAATTCTACTATTAATAGAAATCTGTTCACATTTAAAGGTGCAGTGTGTAATTTTTAGAAGGATCTCTTGACAGAAATGCAAAATGATATACAAAACTATATTATCAGGGGTGTATAAAGACCTTTCATAATGAACCGGTATGCGTTTATTACCTTAGAACGAGACCTTTTTATCTACATACACCAAGGTCCACTTACATGGAAGTCAACATTTTCTGGCGCCATTTTTCTACAGAAGCCCCTAACGGACAAATTTTTTATTAAGTTGTCTCCGACGATGACATGTTTGTCTGGTTGCGGCTACCGTAGCTTCTCTATGTGTTTCAAAAGCGAGGGGTGAGTAGTGGACTAAGCCATTGGTTGCAATTTGTGACCTCACCACTAGATGCCACTAAAATGTACACACTGCACCTTTAACTTCATGATTTTACTGTTATAATATTAAAATCAAATTTAGTGAAAGACTACCACTTCAATTGTTCTGAGTTGTCAGTTTTATCACTCATGTCACTTTATGATAGCTGTGAAACGTGAACATAATTTTGGAGGCACTTACACGACATTTGCAGTAAGAATTATATTTTTATGTTTTTTATTAAAAAAAACTACATACAAAATGAGTGTGTAACCATGTCAATATTCAGTCTTGTTCTTTAACAGTCTTGTTTCTCCTTTCTCAGGTAAACGTGTATGTGTATAATATACAATGCAGAATATCTATTTGGCCATGTCCTTAAACGTCTTGTGATCCCAAATAGCTTGAACCCCGCTAATCGCTGCTTGCAGCTATATTACCGTTTGTTTTTGTTAGGATATTTATTATTTTTCTGCCATAAAACGGATTGTGCAAACCAAACCGTAAGGCCTAGAGACTTGAGACTTGGCCAAATGATAGGTCTCATTCGTGCGCAAACTTGACAGAGTATGAACCCAATCGGCCTATGGGGGGCGCTACAGCGATGGCAAACGCGTTTAGGCTCATAACTCCCACAATTCTTTTCCAAATGTCAAGTGTCTCATATCCCTGGATTCCTTGCATCAAGACGAACAAAATGTATATCTCCGATTTTATTTCCGTCATGAAAAATTTTCCGCTATTTTCAATTTTGTTGAAAAAATAAAAACGAACTAGTCCTAGGTTTTTCGCCCGATCGGAATCATTCCAGTGCTAAAATGTTCCTTGGAGTTTGAAAATCAATAATTATTAAAAAAAAATTGAACTTTCGACTCACGGTCAACATGCCACGCCCAAACATCTAAATTGTGGGCAGGCACTAAAACATTATAGGCTATAACTGGGGACAGGAATGGAGTATCAACACGACAATTGGTACTTGTGATGAGAGTCATGGTCTGAGGTGGCATGCTTCGTTTCGTCACAGCGCCACCTAGAGGTCAGACGAATCGAATAATGCTTATAACTTAGGCTGAGTTCAACGTATTTTCATGCGACTTTTTTCCTTGGAGTCCTGAATTGTTGCCGAGTCCAACGATACCAAGCATGGCAGGTTTTGCTTTACGGTTGGCTCTGCACAGGAAAATAACGCTTAAAAAACACGCGCGAATAACTCCGCGAGGGATATTCCGATCGACTCGAAACGACCATAGGAAGAACATTGTATTACCTTCTGAACAAAAAGTTCTATTGGCATTATGTTAAAATTTCCATCAGAAATGGCCGAAAATTGCAAAAAACGAAAAATTACCTCAAAATTTTGTGTTTTTTACACATAAATGATTATAACTCTGCAACGAAATGACATTTTTTCACCAGATTTGATACGCTGATGTCTGAGCACAGTCTGAGGCAATACAAAAAAAATTGTATGCCTGCACCACTAGTTGGCCTCATAATTGAACAAAACCTTTGACATTGAGCAAGCCCAATGGTCATACAACTGTTTTTTCACTAAACTAAAGTGTATAGTCATGATACTAGCTAGATGTAACACAGTCATGACCTGAGATTCCATGCACAAGTTTGTCATAGCGCCACCTAGTGGTAATTTGTTATTTTCACTTAAAAATACTGTAACCTTACATTTAAAATCATGAGTCATCATGGATTATTCCTTTCATGACTTTGAGTATAATCATTGGTGGATTACAAGTCACTCCCTAGCAACCAATGTGAATATCCTAGCAACCATTTAGCGAGAGCTGTATCTCTGTATCAGAACATCGTAGAGACATGGGGTTCAGCTCTTTTGACTCATTAACACTATTTTAACATTTTGTGACCCTAGTTTTGCCAATGCAAGCACCACAAACATTTCCTTCAGTGTTCCATTTGTCAATGTTCCTTGAGAAGAGAGGGAGACATTTCACTGATTGATAGCACTTTTTTGTTGATACTAAGAACATGTGTGTCTGTATCTTATTTTTCATCATTTATTTTGTACAATGCAGCAAATCTACACAGCCATGCCCTAAAGGTCTTAATGTCCCAAATCGCTTGAACCCCGGTAATCGCTGCTTGCAGCTATATTTATTATTATTATTTTTCCGCCATAAAACGCGTCGCCCAGCACAAACCGTAAGTCGTAGAAACTTGCCACTTGGTCAACTGGTTGTATATTAGCAGGCTACTCAGATACAGTGAATCAGCCAAATCGGCCCATAGGTGGCGCTATAGCAATGCCCGACGCGTTGGGGCTCATAACTCCTAAACCGGACATCCTACACTCAAGTGTTTGGTATCATTGTAATCCCTGGCTCCAAACTTAAAAAATGTATATCTCCGATTTCATTTCCGGTATGCAAATTTTTTCGCAAATTTGCATAATATGCATTTCAAGCCAAACTGAACTAGTCCTAGGTTTTTCGCCCGATCGGAATCGTTCCAACGCAGGAGAAATCTGTGGAGTGAGTAGGTAAATAATTATCGAACAGAATGTGTAATTTCGCTTCAGTGTCACTAAGGGGCGCCAAAATTCAATACCGGAAGTAGACTATCTCCAGGAAAATGGCTATAACTCGTGAACGGTTAGAGATATCTTAACGCGGTTTGGTACACATGTGTATCAGCTCACTCCGGGGTCACAGGAAAAAATACGCGGAATTTGGCCACTAGGTGGCGCTATAATAAGCTTGAGGGTCGAAAATGGCTATCACTATACAACCGTAAGCCCGATACACTTCATATTTGGTATGGTGTGTCTTTGTGCAATGTACCATGAGGGTCTAGAAGGACATTGGCGTATCTGCAAAAACATGGCCGTCATCGGCCAATGAAGTGTGAGGGCTGATTTGACAGGGTTAACGAAGTTCGATCGGAACGACACTCACTGTGCTTGTTCGTGTACTGCTCCATAAGGTCTGTAAGAATTATGGTGTCATTTGGCCACTAGGGGGCGTAATACCGTATTTCGGTGCCTGTATCACGTGACGTTTGACATACATACACAAACATGACATCATATGATAGATCGGTTCATGACGAAAAACTTTGCCTCTTGAAGCGTTGCTGTCAATCAAACGGTTCGTTAGTTATTGGCGATAACGTTCAAACCTACTTTTGCGAACTAGTCCTAGGTTTTTCATCTGATCTGAACCTAACGAATGCTAATTGATTCTGTGGAGTGGGATTATGAATAATTATCGAAAAAAAGTTGAAATTTGTATTCAAACACGCAAGGAGTGGCCAAAAACCGAACTGGGCGGAGCTTAAAACATTTAAACGGCCATAACTCGAGAGGCGTTTGAGATATCATCATGGGGCTTGAATCATATGTGTAGGCCATCGGTCTAAGGTCGTGATATAAAAAGCTCGCCGATTGGACACTAGATGGCGCTATAACGGGGAAAATAGCACTAAATACTGTGATTATGCAATGGTTGCAACTTTCACGCCTATAACTTTATCTGTGGTCAAGAGATTTTCATGGGAGTTTTTTTTTAGCATCCTGAATTGTTTCCGAGTCCTACAATACCAAGCATGCCAGGTTTCGCCTTACGGTTAGTTCTGCACAGCAAAAATAGCACTTACAAAACATGCGCGAATAACTCTGCGAGGATTATTCCGATCGACTTTAAACGACCATAGGAAGAACATTGCATTACCTTCTGAACAAAAAAGTCTATTGGCGTTATGCTAAAATTTCTATCAGAAATGGCAGAAAATTGCAAAAAACGAAAAATTACCTCAAAATTTTGTGTTTTTTACACATAAATGGTTATACCTCCGCAACGAAATGACATTTTTTCACCAGATTTGATACGATGATGGCTGAGCAGAGTCTGAGGCAATACCCAAAAAATAATATGCCTGCACCACTCGTTGGCCTCATTATTGAACAAAACCTTTGACATTGAGCGAGCCCAATGGTCTTACAACTGTTTTTTTCACTAAACTAAAGTGTTCAGCCATGATACTAGCTAGATGTAACAAAGTCATGACCTGATGTTGCATGCACAATTTTGTCGTAGCGCCACCCTGTGGTTATTTGTTATTTTCACTTAAAAGTGAGTAGAGAGCAGAGAAATTTCACTGAATGAGAGCTGTTTTTTTGCTGATAGCTAATGTATTTAAGGTTGTATCTTCGCCAAACGTATGCGTAATGACACAGTACTTGGTAATTCTGATGGCAGTCAGGACCTGAGGGAGCCTGCAGTTTTGTTGCACCAACACCTAGTGGTCGGAAGCATATTTTAGAAACCTAAATCTTTGGCTGCAGTCACCGTATTTTCATGGGACTTTTTTCACAGGAGTCCTGAATTGTTGCAGAGTCCAACGATACCAAACATGCCAGGTTTTGCCTTATGCTTAGTCCTGGAGTTATCAGAACACAATTAAGGAGGACATTAAATAAGTCAAGCATTATCTTTCCAGCTGTGTTTGCTGTCCACTGTAGGTCCTTGCGGTTTGCTGCGCTGCTGTGTGTGTGCCTTATGTGCATGTCTGCAGTCGGTTTACACCATTGCACCATACCATGACTCAATGGCCTTGTAGTTCAACTAAACACGGCCATTTCTGAATTGTATGTTACGGTATAAATCTGAAAAACTAATTCTCGTTAACAAATTATCTGAATGACTTAACATTAAGGACGTGACATATTTGTCCTATAGGTGCACCTGTGTGTAAGCATACATATTCTGTATGAACCGTTTCTGACCATCTCTTTCGTTTTTCTGCATGCAATGTGGTGTATCAGCCTGGTCGACGACGTCTGACGTCTCTGACGTGCTTTAATGCTCGAAACCCGGTAAATGCTGCTTGCAGCTTTAATTATTAGGGTTTCGAGCACGAAGTGCTGAAAACCTATTGTATTTGTCTGTTTTATTATTATTATTTTTCCGCCTTAAAACGCGTCGCCCAGGCCAAACCGTAAGTCGTAGAAACTTGCCACTTGGTCAACTGGTTGTATATTAGCAGGCTACTCAGATACAGTGAATCAGCCAAATCGGCCCATAGGTGGCGCTATAGCAATGCCCGACGCGTTGGGGCTCATAACTCCTAAACCGGACATCCTACACTCAAGTGTTTGGTATCATTGTAATCCCTGGCTCCAAACTTAAAAAATGTATATCTCCGATTTCATTTCCGTCATGAAAAATTTTCCGCTATTTTCGATTTTGTCGAAAAAAATAAAAACGAACTAGTCCTAGGTTTTTCGCCCGATCGGAATCATTCCAGTGCTAAAATGTTCCTTGGAGTTTGAATATCAATAATTATCAAAAAAAAGTTGAACTTTCGACTCACGGTCAACATGCCACGCCCACACGTCTGAATTGTGGGCAGGCACTAGAACATTATTGGCTATAACTGGGGACAGGAATGAAGTATCAACACGACACTTGGTACTTGTGATGAGAGTCATGGCCTGAGGTTTCATGCATCGTTTCGTCACAGCGCCACCTAGTGGTCATACGAATCGAATAATGCTTATAACTTAGGCTGAGTTTAACGTATTTTCATGCGACGTTTTTCCTTGGACTCCTGAATTGTTGCCGAGTCCAACGATACCAAGCATGCCAGGTTTTGCTTTACGGTTGGTTCTGCACAGGAAAATAGCACTTAAAAAACATGCGCGAATAACTCCGCGAGGGTTCATCCGATCGACTCGAAACAACCATAGGAAGAATATTGTATTACCTTCTGAACAAAAAGTTTTATTGGCATTATGTTAAAATTTCCATCAGAAATGGCCGAAAATTGCAAAAAACGAAAAATTTACTCAAAATTTTGTGTTTTTTACACATAAATGGTTATAACTCCGCAACGAAATGATATTTTTTTTACCAGATTTGATACGCTGATGTCTGAGCAGAGTCTGAGGCAATACAAAAAAAATGGTATGCCTGCACCACTAGTTGGCCTCATAATTGAACAAAACCTTTGACGTTGAGCTAGCACAATGGTCATACAACAGTTTTTTTCACTAAACTTAAGTGTATAGCCATGATACTAGCTAGATGTAACACATTCATGACGTTGCATGCACACGTTTTTCATAGCGCCACCTAGTGGTTATTTGTTATTTTGACTTAAAAATACTGCAACCTTATATCTAAAATCATGAGTCATCGTGGATTATGCCTTTCATGGCTTTGAGTATAATCATTGGTGGATTGCAATTCACTCCCAACCAATCAGAATACCCTAGCAACCATTTAGCAAGAGCTTTATCTTTGTATCAGAACATCGTAGAGATATGGGGTTCGGCTCGTTTGACTTTTTTACACTATTTTAACATTTTGTGACCCAAGTTTTGCCACTGTAAGCACCACAAACATTTCCTTCAGTGTTCTATTTGTCAATGCTTCGTGAGAAGAGAGGGAGACATTTCACTGAATGATAGCACCTTTTTTGCTGATGACTTTGAACAGGTGTGTGAGGTAGCTTATTTTTTATAATTCATTTTGTACAATTCAGCAAAACTACACAGGCATGCCCTTAAAGGTCTTAAGGTCCCAAATCGCTTGAACCCGACTCAATGGCCTTGTAATTCAACTAAACACGGCCATTTCTGAATTGTATTTTACGGTATAAATCTGAAAAACTAATTCTCGTTAACAAATTATCAGAATGACTTAACATTAAGGATGTGACATGTTTGTCCTATAGGTGCACCTGTGTGTAAGCTACATAGTCTGTCTGAACCGTTTCTGACCATCTCTTACGTTTTCTGGATGCGATGTGGTGTATCAGCCTGGTCGACGACATCTGACATGTTGTATGTGCTTTAATTAGGGGTTCAAGCCCGAAGGGCTGAAACCCTATTGTATTTGTATGGATTTTTATTATTTAGGGGTTCAAGCCCGTAGGGCTGAAACCCTATTGTAATTGTTAAGATTTTTATTATTAATTATTATTATTTTGCCGTAAAACGGAACGTGCAGCCCAAACCGTAAGGCCTAGAGACTTGAAACTTGGCCAAATGGTAGGACCCAATTTGGGGAGAGGTTGATAGAGTATCAACCCGATTGGCCTATAGGTGGCGCTATAGCGATAACAAACGCGTTGATGATCATACCTCCCACAAATCTTGTCCAAATGTCAAGTGTCTTATATCACTGGAATCCTTGCGTCAAGACGAACAAAACGTATATCTCCGATTTCATTTCCGTCATGAAATTTTTTTCGCTATTTTCGATTTTGTCGAAAAAAATAAAAACGAACTAGTCCTAGGTTTTTTGTCCGATCGGAACCGTTCCAGTGCTGTAATATTCCTTGGAGTGTGAATATCAAAAGTTATCAAAAAAATTTTGAACTTTCGACTCACCGTCGTAAAGCCACGCCCAAACGCCCCCAATGGGCGGAGCCTCTTGGACTTAAATAGCTATAACTTGGGATTGGAAAGAGGTATCGACACCAAATTTGGTACACATATACAGGGGACTATTCTGGGGTCACCTGCAAAAAATTGCGCCGCTTGACCACTAGTTGGCGCTATAACACCACCTCAACTTTGAAGGTCTGTAACTATAGAAATATGCGACCGATCAACTTGACCTTTGGCACCGGTGCTCCTGGTCTAGGGTACTATCTATGTCTAAAAGGAATTTCGCGTAGCTCAAAAAACATGGCCGCCATCGGCCAATCAAGAAAAAGCAGGTATTAGACAGGGTTAACGAAGGCCGATCAAAACGAAACGCGTTGGGCCTGTTTGTCTCTTGGCCATGAAGGTCTGTGCAGAGTAAGAAAAAATTCGGCCTCCGGGAGGCGCTATCACGTTTTTTCAGTGTTTAAGTGATTGTGTATTACGCAGTGTTTCAGATATCAACAAGATCCTCATATCATTTAATAGAGGTACTTATAATGAACAACTTTCCCTCAAGAAGCATTTGTCTCAGTCGAATCGTTTGTTAGATATTCATAATTTTCTTATAAACCTACTTTTGCGAACTAGTCCTAGGTTTTTTGACCGATCTGAACCAATCAAGTGCTAGAATATTCCTTAGACACTGAATATCAATAATTATCAAAAAAAAGTTGAACTTTGCACTCGTGGTCGCAACACCATGATCAAAAGTACGAAGAGGCGGTGCCACAAATACTTAAATGGCTATCATTTATGATAGGAATGAGATATCAACACGAAATTTGGTACACATATGTATAGACCTAGGCCGAGGTCACATGCAAAAAATTGCAGAGATTGTCCACTAGGTGGCGCTATAACCTAAGAACAAAGAACGATGACTATAGCATATGTATACGACACATAAATATTTGTCTGACCTACTTGTTATTTTGCACTTAACATCTGCTTTCAGATTCTTATAAGGGTCTATTAGGATAATTACATATCTTAGAAAACATGCCGACCAACAGCCAGCCAGCATTAAGCATGTACGAGTCCAGCGTAATGGTCTGCGATTACAACTAAACTGATGGGCCTGTTTGTATTATGTTCTCAAGTGTCTGTGAGGATTTTTGGCTCATCATTCCGAAAATATTTGCATCTAGAACAACGGGTGTTACGTTAACTGTCCCCTAGATCAGTGGTTCTCAAAACTATTCCTGGATGCCCACTGCTCTGCACATATACAAAAGTCTTCTATTTTAAACAAATCCACTTTAATCATCAGTAGAGATTTGTATGAACTGAACTGATTGTGTCAGATGAGAGAATCATACAAAATGTGCCGAGCATTGGTCTCGAGAAACCACTGTGGTTCACTGAGTTGAAAGTACTGCTCTAGATGTTTATGTTTATATGAAAAGCAATTTTGTGAATTTGCTGTACTATCTGGGCAAATATCAATATGAAACATAAAATAAGCTTTTGTATTCAAAGATTTGATGTGATGTCACATAGTGATGTGGGCACCATTTGTAACCTGTATTCGTTATTTAATTTGTAGCTGCTGTTATGTTCCTTTTGTCCATGGGTTTGCATCTGCATGAAAATTATTATAAGATTCAATGATTTGCAGTCATTTGCCTCATTAAAACTAAAAGACTTGAGGTAATCAATTCAAGCATTTTGAAATGTGGCATTTTCAAAATGGGCCAGACTAAGTATATCTAACTAATTAACTAGTAATCTGGGCATAGCCAGTGGTTAAATATAAAAATATGCAGAGCTTTAGTGCTATTTTTAGGCCTACTATAATATGACAGAGGCTGTCATCTGAAATACTTGTACGTTTGCACATAATATCTATGTCAAAGAATATATATATGTTCTAGAAAAACAATTACTTTTGTTAAAAAATAGTCTAATACATTTAAACAAGCAAACATTTAGTAAGACCTACAGAATAGATCTCTATGAACTAAAATGACTGTTTCAGATGAGAGAAACATACAAAATGTGCAGAGCATGTTTGTGTATATGTTCCTTTTGTCCATAAAAATATATACGGTTTAATAACTTGCATACCTCACTTTATTTACCTAATTAAAACAGAAAGCCTTTATGGTACTCGATTAAGGGACATGAACATGAATCTGCTAAATGAAATGATATTTGTTATTGACACGATTTAATAACACCATCCACCATTCAGATAACGTATCAGGTTGTTTTATTAAATTGTTTCAGTTTTTACACTCAACAACATTAAAGCCAGTGCAGTACAATTTTCTCTACACTGTATAAATTAATTTATATATATTTATATATATCAAATACAAAAACAACTTTGAAAAAGTATAGCTATCACACAGTCATTTTGAAAATGGCCCTGACGAACGGCCCCTAAAGTTTATGACAAAGCATACAATGTATTATTGAGATCAGGCAATATACTCAAATTCCTTATTGTGGTTTTTAGGTGCAATTTTCCGTTATGTCCACTAGATGGCAGAAGAGGATCAATCACTGGCTGACATTTGAACTCACAGAAAACACAGAAGATGATTACTCTTTAACTAATTCTACTATTAATAGAAATCTGTTCACATTTAAAGGTGCAGTGTGTAATTTTTAGAAGGATCTCTTGACAGAAATGCAAAATGATATACAAAACTATATTATCAGGGGTGTATAAAGACCTTTCATAATGAACCGGTATGCGTTTATTACCTTAGAACGAGACCTTTTTATCTACATACACCAAGGTCCACTTACATGGAAGTCAACATTTTCTGGCGCCATTTTTCTACAGAAGCCCCTAACGGACAAATTTTTTATTAAGTTGTCTCCGACGATGACATGTTTGTCTGGTTGCGGCTACCGTAGCTTCTCTATGTGTTTCAAAAGCGAGGGGTGAGTAGTGGACTAAGCCATTGGTTGCAATTTGTGACCTCACCACTAGATGCCACTAAAATGTACACACTGCACCTTTAACTTCATGATTTTACTGTTATAATATTAAAATCAAATTTAGTGAAAGACTACCACTTCAATTGTTCTGAGTTGTCAGTTTTATCACTCATGTCACTTTATGATAGCTGTGAAACGTGAACATAATTTTGGAGGCACTTACACGACATTTGCAGTAAGAATTATATTTTTATGTTTTTTATTAAAAAAAACTACATACAAAATGAGTGTGTAACCATGTCAATATTAAGTCTTGTTCTTTAACAGTCTTGTTTCTCCTTTCTCAGGTAAACGTGTATGTGTATAATATACAATGCAGAATATCTATTTGGCCATGTCCTTAAACGTCTTGTGATCCCAAATAGCTTGAACCCCGCTAATCGCTGCTTGCAGCTATATTATTATTATTATTATTATTATTTTTATTATTTTTCTTCTGCCGTAAAACGGATCGTGCAGACCAAACCGTAAGGCCTAGAGACTTGAGACTTGGCCAAATGGTAGGTCTCATTCGTGCGCGAAGTTGACAGAGTGTCATCCCAATCGGCCTATGGGGGGCGCTACAGCGATGGCAAATGCGTTGATGCTCATAACTTCCACAATTCTTGTCCAAATGTCAAGTGTCTTATATTCCTGGATTCCTTGCGTCAAGACGAACAAAATGTATATCTCCGATTTCATTTCCGTCATTAAAAATTTTCCGCTATTTTCGATTTTGTCGAAAAAAATAAAAACGAACTAGTCTTAGGTTTTTCGCTCGATCGGAATCGTTTCGGTGCTAAAATGTTCCTTGGAGTTCGAATATCAATAATTATTGAAAAAAAGTTGAACTTTCGACTCACGGTCGACATGCCACGCCCAAACGTCTGAAGTGTGCGCAGCCACTAGGGATTTATTGGCTATAACTGCTGACAGGAATGAAGTATCAACACGACACTTGGTACTTGTGATGACAGTCATGGCCTCAGGTGGCATGCGTCGTTTTATCACAGCGCCACCTAGTGGTCAGACGAATCATTTAAACGCTTATAACTTAGGCTGAGTTTAACATATTTTCATGCAACTTTTTTCTTTGGAGTCCAGAATTGTTGCCGAGTCCAACGATACCAAGCATGCCAGGTTTTGCTTTACGGTTGGTTCTGCACAGGAAAATAGCGCTTAAAAAACACGCGCGAATAACTCCGCGAGGGTTATTCCGATCGACTCGAAACGACCATAGGAAGAACATTGTATTACCTTCTGAACAAAAAGTTCTATTGGCGTTATGTTAAAATTTCCATCAGAAATGGCCGAAAATTGCAAAAAACGAATAATTACCTCAAAATTTTGTGTTTTTACACATAAATGGTTACAACTCCGCAACGAAATGATATTTTTTCACCGAATTTGAGACGCTGATGTCTGAGCACAGTCTGAGGCAATACACAAAAAATGGTATGCCTGCACCACCAGTTGGCCCCATAATTTAACAAAACCTATGACATTGAGCAAACCCTATGGTCATACAACTGTTTTTTCAATAAACTAAAGTGTACAGCCATGATACTAGCTAGATGTAACACAGTCATGACCTGAGATTCCATGCACAAGTTTGTCATAGCGCCACCTAGTGGTAATTTGTTATTTTCACTTAAAAATACTGTAACCTTACATTTAAAATCATGAGTCATCATGGATTATTCCTTTCATGGCTTTGAGTATAATCATTGATGGATTGCAAGTCACTCCCTAGCAACCAATGAGAATACCCTAGCAACCATTTAGCAAGAGCTTTATCTCTGTATCAGAACATCGTAGAGACATGGGGTTCGGCTCTTTTGACTCATTAACCCTATTTTAACATTTTGTGACCCGAGTTTTGCCAATGCAAGCACCACAAACATTTCCTTCAGTGTTCCATTTGTCAATGTTCCATGAGAAGAGAGGGAGACATTTCACTGAATGATAGCACTTTTTTGCTGATAACTTTGAACACGTGTGTCTGGTATCTTATTTTCCATCATTTATTTTGTACAATGCAGCAAATCTACACAGCCATGCCCTTAAAGGTCTTAATGTCCCAAATCGCTTGAACCCCGGTAATCGCTGCTTGCAGCTATATTTAGGGTTTCGAGCACGAAGTGCTGAAAACCTATTGTATTTGTCTGTTTTATTATTATTATTATTAGGGTTTCGAGCACGAAGTGCTGAAAACCTATTGTATTTGTCTGTTTTATTATTATTATTATTATTATTATTATTATTATTATTATTTTTCCGCCATAAAACGCGTCGCCCAGCACAAACCGTAAGTCGTAGAAACTTGCCACTTGGTCAACTGGTTGTATATTAGCAGGCTACTCAGATACAGTGAATCAGCCAAATCGGCCCATAGGTGGCGCTATAGCAATGCCCGACGCGTTTGGGCTCATAACTCCTAAACCGGCCATCATACACTCAAGTGTTTGATATCATTGTAATCCCTGGCTCCAAACTTAAAAAATGTATATCTCCGTTTTCATTTCCGTCATGAAAAATTTTCCGCTATTTTCGATTTTGTCGAAAAAAATAAAAACGAACTAGTCCTAGGTTTTTCACCCGATCGGAATCATTCCAGTGCTAAAATGTTCCTTGGAGTTTGAATATCAATAATTATCAAAAAAAAGTTGAACTTTCGACTCACGGTCAACATGCCACGCCCACACGTCTGAATTGTGGGCAGGCACTAGAACATTATTGGCTATAACTGGGGACAGGAATGAAGTATCAACACGACACTTGGTACTTGTGATGAGAGTCATGGCCTGAGGTTTCATGCATCGTTTTGTCACAGCGCCACCTAGTGGTCATACGAATCGAATAATGCTTATAACTTCGGCTGAGTTTAACGTATTTTCATGCGACGTTTTTCCTTGGAGTCCTGAATTGTTGCCGAGTCCAACGATACCAAGCATGCCAGGTTTTGCTTTACGGTTGGTTCTGCACAGGAAAATAGCGCTTAAAAAACATGCGCGAATAACTCCGCGAGGGTTCCTCCGATCGACTCGAAACAACCATAGGAAGAATATTGTATTACCTTCTGAACAAAAAGTTCTATTGGCATTATGTTAAAATTTCCATCAGAAATGGCCGAAAATTGCAAAAAACGAAAAATTTACTCCAAATTTTGTGTTTTTTACACATAAATGGTTATAACTCCGCAACGAAATGATATTTTTTTACCAGATTTGATACGCTGATGTCTGAGCAGAGTCTGAGGCAATACAAAAAAAATGGTATGCCTGCACCACTAGTTGGCCTCATAATTGAACAAAACCTTTGACGTTGAGCTAGCACAATGGTCATACAACAGTTTTTTTCACTAAACTTAAGTGTATAGCCATGATACTAGCTAGATGTAACACATTCATGACGTTGCATGCACAAGTTTTTCATAGCGCCACCTAGTGGTTATTTGTTATTTTGACTTAAAAATACTGCAACCTTATATCTAAAATCATGAGTCATCGTGGATTATGCCTTTCATGGCTTTGAGTATAATCATTGGTGGATTGCAATTCACTCCCTAGCAACCAATCAGAATACCCTAGCAACCATTTAGCAAGAGCTGTATCTTTGTATCAGAACATCGTAGAGATATGGGGTTCGGCTCGTTTGACTTTTTTACACTATTTTAACATTTTGTGACCCAAGTTTTGCCACTGTAAGCACCACAAACATTTCCTTCAGTGTTCTATTTGTCAATGCTTCGTGAGAAGAGAGGGAGACATTTCACTGAATGATAGCACCTTTTTTGCTGATGACTTTGAACAGGTGTGTGAGGTAGCTTATTTTTTATAATTTATTTTGTACAATTCAGCAAAACTACACAGGCATGCCCTGAAAGTTCTTAAGGTCCCAAATCGCTTGAACCCGACTCAATGGCCTTGTAATTCAACTAAACACGGCCATTTCTGAATTGTATTTTACGGTATAAATCTGAAAAACTAATTCTCGTTAACAAATTATCAGAATGACTTAACATTAAGGATGTGACATGTTTGTCCTATAGGTGCACCTGTGTGTAAGCTACATAGTCTGTCTGAACCGTTTCTGACCATCTCTTACGTTTTTCTGGATGCGATGTGGTGTATCAGCCTGGTCGACGACATCTGACATGTTGTATGTGCTTTAATGCTCGAAACCCGGTAAACGCTGCTTGCAGCTTTAATTATTATTATTATTTTTCCGCCATAAAACGCGTCGCCCAGCACAAACCGTAAGTCGTAGAAACTTGCCACTTGGTCAACTGGTTGTATATTAGCAGGCTACTCAGATACAGTGAATCAGCCAAATCGGCCCATAGGTGGCGCTATAGCAATGCCCGACGCGTTGGGGCTCATAACTCCTAAACCGGACATCCTACACTCAAGTGTTTGGTAACATTGTAATCCCTGGCTCCAAACTTAAAAAATGTATATCTCCGATTTCATTTCCGTCATGAAAAATTTTCCGCTATTTTCGATTTTGTCGAAAAAAATAAAAACGAACTAGTCCTAGGTTTTTCGCCCGATCGGAATCATTCCAGTGCTAAAATGTTCCTTGGAGTTTGAATATCAATAATTATCAAAAAAAAGTTGAACTTTCGACTCACGGTCAACATGCCACGCCCACACGTCTGAATTGTGGGCAGGCACTAGAACATTATTGGCTATAACTGGGGACAGGAATGAAGTATCAACACGACACTTGGTACTTGTGATGAGAGTCATGGCCTGAGGTTTCATGCATCGTTTCGTCACAGCGCCACCTAGTGGTCATACGAATCGAATAATGCTTATAACTTAGGCTGAGTTTAACGTATTTTCATGCGACGTTTTTCCTTGGACTCCTGAATTGTTGCCGAGTCCAACGATACCAAGCATGCCAGGTTTTGCTTTACGGTTGGTTCTGCACAGGAAAATAGCACTTAAAAAACATGCGCGAATAACTCCGCGAGGGTTCATCCGATCGACTCGAAACAACCATAGGAAGAATATTGTATTACCTTCTGAACAAAAAGTTTTATTGGCATTATGTTAAAATTTCCATCAGAAATGGCCGAAAATTGCAAAAAACGAAAAATTTACTCCAAATTTTGTGTTTTTTACACATAAATGGTTATAACTCCGCAACGAAATGATATTTTTTTTACCAGATTTGATACGCTGATGTCTGAGCAGAGTCTGAGGCAATACAAAAAAAATGGTATGCCTGCACCACTAGTTGGCCTCATAATTGAACAAAACCTTTGACGTTGAGCTAGCACAATGGTCATACAACAGTTTTTTTCACTAAACTTAAGTGTATAGCCATGATACTAGCTAGATGTAACACATTCATGACGTTGCATGCACACGTTTTTCATAGCGCCACCTAGTGGTTATTTGTTATTTTGACTTAAAAATACTGCAACCTTATATCTAAAATCATGAGTCATCGTGGATTATGCCTTTCATGGCTTTGAGTATAATCATTGGTGGATTGCAATTCACTCCCAACCAATCAGAATACCCTAGCAACCATTTAGCAAGAGCTGTATCTTTGTATCAGAACATCGTAGAGATATGGGGTTCGGCTCGTTTGACTTTTTTACACTATTTTAACATTTTGTGACCCAAGTTTTGCCACTGTAAGCACCACAAACATTTCCTTCAGTGTTCTATTTGTCAATGCTTCGTGAGAAGAGAGGGAGACATTTCACTGAATGATAGCACCTTTTTTGCTGATGACTTTGAACAGGTGTGTGAGGTAGCTTATTTTTTATAATTCATTTTGTACAATTCAGCAAAACTACACAGGCATGCCCTTAAAGGTCTTAAGGTCCCAAATCGCTTGAACCCGACTCAATGGCCTTGTAATTCAACTAAACACGGCCATTTCTGAATTGTATTTTACGGTATAAATCTGAAAAACTAATTCTCGTTAACAAATTATCAGAATGACTTAACATTAAGGATGTGACATGTTTGTCCTATAGGTGCACCTGTGTGTAAGCTACATAGTCTGTCTGAACCGTTTCTGACCATCTCTTACGTTTTTCTGGATGCGATGTGGTGTATCAGCCTGGTCGACGACATCTGACATGTTGTATGTGCTTTAATGCTCGAAACCCGGTAAACGCTGCTTGCAGCTTTAATTATTATGTATTATTTTTCCACGGTAAAACGCGTTGCCCAGGCCAAACCGTAAGTCGTAGAAACTTGCCACTTGGTCAACTGGTTGTATATTAGCAGGCTACTCAGATACAGTGAATCAGCCAAATCGGCCCATAGGTGGCGCTATAGCAATGCTCGACGTGTTGGGGCTCATAACTCCTAAACCGGACATCATACACTCAAGTGTTTGGTCTCATTGTAATCCCTGGCTCCAAACTTAAAAAATGTATATCTCCGATTTCATTTCCGGTATGCAAATTTTTCCGCTAATTTGCATAATATACATTTCAAGCCAAAATGAACTAGTCCTAGGTTTTTCGCCCGATCGGAACCGTTTCAATGCAGGAGAAATCTGTGGAGTGAGTAGGTAAATAATTATCGAACAGAATTTGAAATTACGCTTTAGGGTCACTAAGGGGCGCCAAAACTCCATACAGGAAGTAGCCTACCATCAATGAAATGGCTATAACTGGTGAACGGTTTGAGATATCTTAACGAGGTTTGGTACACATGTGTACTAGCTCAGTCCGGGGTCACAGTAAAAAAGATGCAGATTTTGGCCACTAGGTGGCGCTATAACAGGCTTGAGCTCGGGAATGGCTATTACTACACAACCGTTAGCCCGATACACTTAATATTTTGTATGGTGTGTCTTTGTGCAATGTACCATGAGGGTCTAGAAGGACATTGGTGTTTCTCCAAAAACATGGCCGTCATCAGCCAATGAATGTTGAGGACTGATTTGACAGGGTTAACGGAGGTCGATCGGAAAGAAATGCACTGTGCTTCTTCGTGTACTGCTCCTGAAGGCCTGTAAGATTTGTGGTGTAATTTGGCCACTAGGGGGCGTAATACCGTATTTCGGTGCCTGTATCACGTGACGTTTGACATACACACACAAACATGACATCATATGATAGATCGGCTCATGACGAAAAACTTTGCCTCTTGAAGCATTGCTGTCAATCAAACGGTTCGTTAGTTATTGACGATAACATTCAAATATACTTTTGCGAACTAGTCCTAGGTTTTTTGCCCGATCCGAACCTAACCAAGGCTGATTGATTCTGTGGAGTGTGAATATGAATAATTATCGAAAAAAAGTTGAAATTTGTATTCAAACATGCAAGGAGTGGCCAAAAACCGAACTGGGCGGAGCTTAAAACATTTAAACGGCCATAACTCGAGAGGCGTTTGAGATATCATCATAGGGCTTGAATCATATGTGTAGGCCATCGGTCTAAGGTCGTGATATAAAAATCTCGCCGATCGGACACTAGATGGCGCTATAACGGGGAAAATGGCACTAAATACTGTGATTATGCAATGGTTCCAACTTTCACGCCTATAACTTTATCTGTGGTCAAGAGATTTTCATGGGAGTTGTTTTTTTTAGCATCCTGAATTGTTTCCGAGTCCTACGATACCAAGCATTCCAGGTTTCGCCTTACAGTTAGTTCTGCACAGGAAAATAGCGCTTAAAAAACACGCGTGAATAACTCCGCGAGGGTTATTCCGATCGACTCGAAACGACCATAGGAAGAACATTGCATTACCTTCTGAACAAAAAAGTCTATTGGCGTTATGTTAAAATTTTTATCAGAAATGGCCGAAAATTACAAAAAACGAAAAATTTCCCCAAAATTTGTCGTTTTTACACATAAATGGTTATACCTCTGCAACGAAATGACATTTTTTCACCAGATTTGATACACTGATGTCTGAGCAGAGTCTGAGGCAATACCCAAAAAAAAATATGCCTGCACCACTAGTTGGCCTCATAATTGAACAAAACCTTTGACATTGAGCGAGCCCAATGGTCTTACAACAGTTTTTTCACTAAACTGAAGTGTTTAGCCATGATACTAGCTAGATGTAACAAAGGTATGACCTGACGTTGCGTGCACAATTTTGTCGTAGCGCCACCCTGTGCTTATTTGTTATTTTCACTTAGAAGTGAGTAGAGAGCGGAGAGATTTCACTGAATGACAGCCGTTTTCTTGCTGATAACTAATGTATTTAAGGTTGTATCTTCACCAAACATATGCGTAATGACATTGTACTCGGTAATTCTGATGGCAGTCAGGACCTGAGGGAGCCTGCAGTTTCGGACGCATATTTTACATGCCTACAACTTTGGCTGCAGTCACCGTATTTTCATGGGACTTTTTTCACAGGAGTCCTGAATTGTTGCAGAGTCCAACGATACCAAACATGCCCGGTTTTGCCTTGTGCTTAGTCCTGGGGTCAAGGCCGCCTTAATGCACGGGCTTACCTGGGCTGAAGCCCAGGGGCCTCCCAAGTTCAAGGGCCTCCCAAGTTTGCGTTCATGATGAGCTGAAAAGGTCATATTGTTTTGTAACTTGTCAGGTTTTCTGTCAATCACTCTAATTGCACGTTACATGGCTGCTGATTGGTCCGTTGTAACTTAACGTAAAATAAAATGTTAGACGTAACATATTTTTTATTCCGCGTGATGTAATTATGTGCGCGTTGTCAACTTGACATTCCTGCATGTTAGACTGAGTGTGACAGAGAAACGGGAAATAATCCACCAACAAATGAAAGAGTAATTTCTGAAATTTCATAATAAGCACTGAGGTGCAGGTCTCTCTCTCTTTCGCGCGCGCGCTCGCTTGTTTGCTCTCTCTGTGCTCGTGCAGCTGTCTGAGTCTCTGGCATGCAGAAGTCTCTCCAAACGTGCACAAGAAACTGTGCCGCTAAATTAAGAAAGGAGTTCCCGCACATAATGCTGTTAATTGTTATAAAGTTTAAGTTTACTCGCGTTTCTATCAGTGACGCGTGCGCAGCTGGAGCGATGTTTGACGCGACGTTAGCTCACAGTACACACATCTGTTGGTTTAGAAAGACGAGAAAGAGACGCAACGGTAAAGGTGCAAGTCTAAGAAAGTAAAGAGCGACTAGACCATCTCAAATGATCATCCCCTGATAGCACCATTATAATCTCATTATCTTAAGATCTTATATACAGGTATGTTCCCTGTCTGTCTTGTGCATATTCATACTTGGTCGTTTTACATGCTTATGTATGCATAAATACTAAATACAATGCATACTATATCTTCAATAGCCTACAAAATAAATAACTGATTAAAAAACAAGATTCTGTCTAAAGACTTATCTTTTGTTATCATTAATGCATTTAACAAGATTCTGTCTATAAAGACTTATCTTTTGTTATCATTAATGCATTTTCACTTTAAAACTAACTTTAACGTATTATATTTTTAAAACTGTGGTGAGCATTTAGTTGTGAGTGGCAATTTTCTGCAAATTTGTATTTTCCAAAAACTATATAAATATAAAGCTTATAAACATATATACTTTCACACATTTTGGTTTTATTATCACCACATGTTGCTGTGTGTGGTTGTTAAATAAAGTGTCTTGTGTTTATGCTCAAGTGGGCTCAGTGATATGTTAATAACAATATTATGGTGTTTTCTGGCTCAAAGAGGGAAAACTCACTGTTGTATGTCTCGAAAGAAACTAATGCATTTTGTGATGTACCTAGATATTACACTTAAAAAAAAAATTAGACTATAAATCGAGGGGAAGGGGGGCCTACAAAACCTCTTAGCCCCGGGGCCTCACATTAGGTTAAGGCGGCCCTGCCTGGGGTTATCATAACACAATTCAGGAGGACATTAAATAAGTCAAGCATTATCTTTCCAGCTGTGTTTGATGTTCACTGTAGGTCCTTGCGGTCTGCTGCGCTGCTGTGTTTGTTTCTTATGTACACTTGTGCAGTCTGTTTGCACCATTGCACCATACCACGACTCAATGGCCTTGTAGTTCAACTAAACACGGCCATTTCTGAATTGTATGTTACGTTATAAATCTGAAAAACTAATTCTCCTTAACAAATTATCCTCATAACGTCACATTAAGGACATTACATGTTTGTCTTATAGGTGCACCTGTGTGTAAGCATACATAGTCTGTATGATCCTTTTTTGACCATCTCTTTCATTTTCTGAAGCGAGGTGGTCTAACATTCATTGTGGCTGTGTTCGGGTTTAACTGCTCAGCCTGGTAAGCGAAGTGTGAGGTTTTTGACGTTGCCTTAAAGCTCGAAACCCGGCAATTGCTGCTTGCAGCTATATTTAGGGTTTCGAGCACGAAGTGCTGAAAACCTATTGTATTTGTCTGTTTTATTATTATTATTATTAGGGTTTCGAGCACGAAGTGCTGAAAACCTATTGTATTTGTCTGTTTTATTATTATTAGGGTTTCGAGCACGAAGTGCTGAAAACCTATTGTATTTGTCTGTTTTATTATTATTAGGGTTTCGAGCACGAAGTGCTGAAAACCTATTGTATTTGTCTGTTTTATTATTATTATTATTATTATTATTATTATTATTATTATTATTTTTCCGCCATAAAACGCGTCGCCCAGCACAAACCGTAAGTCGTAGAAACTTGCCACTTGGTCAACTGGTTGTATATTAGCAGGCTACTCAGATACAGTGAATCAGCCAAATCGGCCCATAGGTGGCGCTATAGCAATGCCCGACGCGTTGGGGCTCATAACTCCTAAACCGGACATCCTACACTCAAGTGTTTGGTATCATTGTAATCCCTGGCTCCAAATTTAAAAAATGTATATCTCCGATTTCATTTCCGGTATGCAAAATTTTTCGCTAATTTGCATAATATGCATTTCAAGCCAAACTGAACTAGTCCTAGGTTTTTCGCCCGATCGGAATCGTTCCAACGCAGGAGAAATCTGTGGAGTGAGTAGGTAAATAATTATCGAACAGAATGTGTAATTTCGCTTCAGTGTCACTAAGGGGCGCCAAAATTCAATACCGGAAGTAGACTATCTCCAGGAAAATGGCTATAACTCGTGAACTGTTAGAGATATCTTAACGCGGTTTGGTACACATGTGTATCAGCTCACTCCGGGGTCACAGGAAAAAATACGCGGATTTTGGCCACTAGGTGGCGCTATAATAAGCTTGAGGGTCGAAAATGGCTATCACTACACAACCGTAAGCCCGATACACTTCATATTTGGTATGGTGTGTCTTTGTGCAATGTACCATGAGGGTCTAGAAGGACATTGGCGTATCTGCAAAAACATGGCCGTCATCGGCCAATGAAGTGTGAGGGCTGATTTGACAGGGTTAACGAAGGTCGATCGGAACGACACTCACTGTGCTTGTTCGTGTACTGCTCCAGAAGGTCTGTAAGAATTATGGTGTCATTTGGCCACTAGGGGGAGTAATACCGTATTTCGGTGCCTGTATCACGTGACGTTTGACATACATACACAAACATGACATCATATGATAGATCGGTTCATGACGAAAAACTTTGCCTCCTGAAGCGTTGCTGTCAATCAAACGGTTCGTTAGTTATTGGCGATAACGTTCAAACCTACTTTTGCGAACTAGTCCTAGGTTTTTCATCCGATTTGAACCTAACGAAAGCTGATTGATTCTGTGGAGTGGGAATATGAATAATTATCGAAAAAAAGTTGAAATTTGTATTCAAACACGCAAGGAGTGGCCAAAAACCGAACTGGGCGGAGCTTAAAACATTTAAACGGCCATAACTCGAGAGGCGTTTGAGATATCATCATGGGGCTTGAATCATATGTGTAGGCCATCGGTCTAAGGTCGTGATATAAAAAGCTCGCCGATTGGACACTAGATGGCGCTATAACGGGGAAAATAGCACTAAATACTGTGATTATGCAATGGTTCCAACTTTCACGCCTATAACTTTATCTGTGGTCAAGAGATTTTCATGGGAGTTATTTTTTTAGCATCCTGAATTGTTTCTGAGTCCTACGATACCAAGCATGCCAGGTTTCGCCTTACAGTTAGTTCTGCACAGCAAAAATAGCACTTACAAAACATGCGCGAATAACTCTGCGAGGATTATTCCGATCGACTTTAAACGACCATAGGAAGAACATTGCATTACCTTCTGAACAAAAAAGTCTATTGGCGTTATGTTAAAATTTCTATCAGAAATGGCAGAAAATTGCAAAAAACAAAAAATTACTTCAAAATTTTGTGTTTTTACACATAAATGGTTATACCTCCGCAACGAAATGACATTTTTTCACCAGATTTGATACGCTGATGGCTGAGCAGAGTCTGAGGCAATACCCAAAAAATAATATGCCTGCACCACTCGTTGGCCTCATAATTGAACAAAACCTTTGACATTGAACGAGCCCAATGGTCTTACAACTGTTTTTTTCACTAAACTAAAGTGTTCAGCCATGATACTAGCTAGATGTAACAAAGTCATGACCTGACGTTGCATGCACAATTTTGTCGTAGCGCCACCCTGTGGTTATTTGTTATTTTCACTTAAAAGTGAGTAGAGAGCAGAGAAATTTCACTGAATGAGAGCTGTTTTTTTTGCTGATAGCTAATGTATTTAAGGTTGTATCTTCGCCAAACGTATGCGTAATGACACAGTACTTGGTAATTCTGATGGCAGTCAGGACCTGAGGGAGCCTGCAGTTTTGTTGCACCAACACCTAGTGGTCGGAAGCATATTTTAGAAACCTAAATCTTTGGCTGCAGTCACCGTATTTTCATGGGACTTTTTTCACAGGAGTCCTGAATTGTTGCAGAGTCCAACGATACCAAACATGCCAGGTTTTGCCTTATGCTTAGTCCTGGAGTTATCAGAACACAATTAAGGAGGACATTAAATAAGTCAAGCATTATCTTTCCAGCTGTGTTTGCTGTCCACTGTAGGTCCTTGCGGTTTGCTGCGCTGCTGTGTGTGTGCCTTATGTGCACGTCTGCAGTCTGTTTACACCATTGCACCATACCACGACTCAATGGCCTTGTAGTTCAACTAAACACGGCCATTTCTGAATTGTATGTTATGGTATAAATCTGAAAAACTAATTCTCGTTAACAAATTATCTGAATGACTTGACATTAAGGACGTGACATATTTGTCCTATAGGTGCACCTGTGTGTAAGCATACATAGTCTGTATGAACCGTTTCTGACCATCTCTTTCGTTTTTCTGCATGCGATGTGGTGTATCAGCCTGGTCGACGACGTCTGACGTCTCTGACGTGCTTTAATGCTCGAAACCCGGTAAATGCTGCTTGCAGCTTTAATTATTATTATTAGGGTTTCGAGCACGAAGTGCTGAAAACCTATTGTATTTGTCTGTTTTATTATTATTATTATTATTATTATTTTTCCGCCATAAAACGCGTCGCCCAGCACAAACCGTAAGTCGTAGAAACTTGCCACTTGGTCAACTGGTTGTATATTAGCAGGCTACTCAGATACAGTGAATCAGCCAAATCGGCCCATAGGTGGCGCTATAGCAATGCCCGACGCGTTGGGGCTCATAACTCCTAAACCGGACATCCTACACTCAAGTGTTTGGTATCATTGTAAGCCCTGGCTCCAAACTTAAAAATTGTATATCTCCGATTTCATTTCCGGTATGCAAATTTTTTCGCTATTTTCGATTTTGTCGAAAAAAATAAAAACGAACTAGTCCTAGGTTTTTCGCCCGATCGGAATCATTCCAGTGCTAAAATGTTCCTTGGAGTTTGAATATCAATAATTATCAAAAAAAAGTTGAACTTTCGACTCACGGTCAACATGCCACGCCCACACGTCTGAATTGTGGGCAGGCACTAGAACATTATTGGCTATAACTGGGGACAGGAATGAAGTATCAACACGACACTTGGTACTTGTGATGAGAGTCATGGCCTGAGGTTTCATGCATCGTTTCGTCACAGCGCCACCTAGTGGTCATACGAATCGAATAATGCTTATAACTTAGGCTGAGATTAACGTATTTTCATGCGACGTTTTTCCTTGGAGTCCTGAATTGTTGCCGAGTCCAATGATACCAAGCATGCCAGGTTTTGCTTTACGGTTGGTTCTGCACAGGAAAATAGCGCTTAAAAAACATGCGCGAATAACTCCGCGAGGGTTCATCCGATCGACTCGAAACAACCATAGGAAGAATATTGTATTACCTTCTGAACAAAAAGTTCTATTGGCATTATGTTAAAATTTCCATCAGAAATGGCCGAAAATTGCAAAAAACGAAAAATTTACTCCAAATTTTGTGTTTTTTACACATAAATGGTTATAACTCCGCAACAAAATGATATTTTTTTACCAGATTTGATACGCTGATGTCTGAGCAGAGTCTGAGGCAATACAAAAAAAATGGTATGCCTGCACCACTAGTTGGCCTCATAATTGAACAAAACCTTTGACGTTGAGCTAGCACAATGGTCATACAACAGTTTTTTTCACTAAACTTAAGTGTATAGCCATGATACTAGCTAGATGTAACACATTCATGACGTTGCATGCACAAGTTTTTCATAGCGCCACCTAGTGGTTATTTGTTATTTTGACTTAAAAATACTGCAACCTTATATCTAAAATCATGAGTCATCGTGGATTATGCCTTTCATGGCTTTGAGTATAATCATTGGTGGATTGCAATTCACTCCCAACCAATCAGAATACCCTAGCAACCATTTAGCAAGAGCTGTATCTTTGTATCAGAACATCGTAGAGATATGGGGTTCGGCTCGTTTGACTTTTTTACACTATTTTAACATTTTGTGACCCAAGTTTTGCCACTGTAAGCACCACAAACATTTCCTTCAGTGTTCTATTTGTCAATGCTTCGTGAGAAGAGAGGGAGACATTTCACTGAATGATAGCACCTTTTTTGCTGATGACTTTGAACAGGTGTGTGAGGTAGCTTATTTTTTATAATTTATTTTGTACAATTCAGCAAAACTACACAGGCATGCCCTTAAAGGTCTTAAGGTCCCAAATCGCTTGAACCCGACTCAATGGCCTTGTAATTCAACTAAACACGGCCATTTCTGAATTGTATTTTACGGTATAAATCTGAAAAACTAATTCTCGTTAACAAATTATCACAATGACTTAACATTAAGGATGTGACATGTTTCTCCTATAGGTGCACCTGTGTGTAAGCTACATAGTCTGTCTGAACCGTTTCTGACCATCTCTTACGTTTTTCTGGATGCGATGTGGTGTATCAGCCTGGTCGACGACATCTGACATGTTGTATGTGCTTTAATGCTCGAAACCCGGTAAACGCTGCTTGCAGCTTTAATTATTATTATTATTATTATTTTTCCGCCATAAAACGCGTCGCCCAGCACAAACCGTAAGTCGTAGAAACTTGCCACTTGGTCAACTGGTTGTATATTAGCAGGCTACTCAGATACAGTGAACCAGCCAAATCGGCCCATAGGTGGCGCTATAGCAATGCCCGACGCGTTTGGGCTCATAACTCCTAAACCGGCCATCATACACTCAAGTGTTTGATATCATTGTAATCCCTGGCTCCAAACTTAAAAAATGTATATCTCCGTTTTCATTTCCGTCATGAAAAATTTTCCGCTATTTTCGATTTTGTCGAAAAAAATAAAAACGAACTAGTCCTAGGTTTTTCGCCAGATCGGAATCATTCCAGTGCTAAAATGTTCCTTGGAGTTTGAATATCAATAATTATCAAAAAAAAGTTGAACTTTCGACTCACGGTCAACATGCCACGCCCACACGTCTGAATTGTGGGCAGGCACTAGAACATTATTGGCTATAACTGGGGACAGGAATGAAGTATCAACACGACACTTGGTACTTGTGATGAGAGTCATGGCCTGAGGTTTCATGCATCGTTTCGTCACAGCGCCACCTAGTGGTCATACGAATCGAATAATGCTTATAACTTAGGCTGAGTTTAACGTATTTTCATGCGACGTTTTTCCTTGGAGTCCTGAATTGTTGCCGAGTCCAATGATACCAAGCATGCCAGGTTTTGCTTTACGGTTGGTTCTGCACAGGAAAATAGCGCTTAAAAAACATGCGCGAATAACTCCGCGAGGGTTCCTCCGATCGACTCGAAACGACCATAGGAAGAATATTGTATTACCTTCTGAACAAAAAGTTCTATTGGCATTATGTTAAAATTTCCATCAGAAATGGCCGAAAATTGCAAAAAACGAAAAATTTACTCCAAATTTTGTGTTTTTTACACATAAATGGTTATAACTCCGCAACGAAATGATATTTTTTTACCAGATTTGATACGCTGATGTCTGAGCAGAGTCTGAGGCAATACAAAAAAAATGGTATGCCTGCACCACTAGTTGGCCTCATAATTGAACAAAACCTTTGACGTTGAGCTAGCACAATGGTCATACAACAGTTTTTTTCACTAAACTTAAGTGTATAGCCATGATACTAGCTAGATGTAACACATTCATGACGTTGCATGCACAAGTTTTTCATAGCGCCACCTAGTGGTTATTTGTTATTTTGACTTAAAAATACTGCAACCTTATATCTAAAATCATGAGTCATCGTGGATTATGCCTTTCATGGCTTTGAGTATAATCATTGGTGGATTGCAATTCACTCCCTAGCAACCAATCAGAATACCCTAGCAACCATTTAGCAAGAGCTGTATCTTTGTATCAGAACATCGTAGAGATATGGGGTTCGGCTCGTTTGACTTTTTTACACTATTTTAACATTTTGTGACCACTGTAAGCACCACAAACATTTCCTTCAGTGTTCTATTTGTCAATGCTTCGTGAGAAGAGAGGGAGACATTTCACTGAATGATAGCACCTTTTTTGCTGATGACTTTGAACAGGTGTGTGAGGTAGCTTATTTTTTATAATTTATTTTGTACAATTCAGCAAAACTACACAGGCATGCCCTGAAAGGTCTTAAGGTCCCAAATCGCTTGAACCCGACTCAATGGCCTTGTAATTCAACTAAACACGGCAATTTCTGAATTGTATTTTACGGTATAAATCTGAAAAACTAATTCTCGTTAACAAATTATCAGAATGACTTAACATTAAGGATGTGACATGTTTGTCCTATAGGTGCACCTGTGTGTAAGCTACATAGTCTGTCTGAACCGTTTCTGACCATCTCTTACGTTTTTCTGGATGCGATGTGGTGTATCAGCCTGGTCGACGACATCTGACATGTTGTATGTGCTTTAATGCTCGAAACCCGGTAAACGCTGCTTGCAGCTTTAATTAGGGTTTCGAGCACGAAGTGCTGAAAACCTATTGTATTTGTCTGTTTTATTATTATTAGGGTTTCGAGCACGAAGTGCTGAAAACCTATTGTATTTGTCTGTTTTATTATTATTATTATTATTATTAGGGTTTCGAGCACGAAGTGCTGAAAACCTATTGTATTTGTCTGTTTTATTATTATTATTATTATTATTATTAGGGTTTCGAGCACGAAGTGCTGAAAACCTATTGTATTTGTCTGTTTTATTATTATTATTATTATTATTATTATTATTATTATTATTTTTCCGCCATAAAACGCGTCGCCCAGCACAAACCGTAAGTCGTAGAAACTTGCCACTTGGTCAACTGGTTGTATATTAGCAGGCTACTCAGATACAGTGAACCAGCCAAATCGGCCCATAGGTGGCGCTATAGCAATGCCCGACGCGTTTGGGCTCATAACTCCTAAACCGGCCATCATACACTCAAGTGTTTGATATCATTGTAATCCCTGGCTCCAAACTTAAAAAATGTATATCTCCGTTTTCATTTCCGTCATGAAAAATTTTCCGCTATTTTCGATTTTGTCGAAAAAAATAAAAACGAACTAGTCCTAGGTTTTTCGCCAGATCGGAATCATTCCAGTGCTAAAATGTTCCTTGGAGTTTGAATATCAATAATTATCAAAAAAAAGTTGAACTTTCGACTCACGGTCAACATGCCACGCCCACACGTCTGAATTGTGGGCAGGCACTAGAACATTATTGGCTATAACTGGGGACAGGAATGAAGTATCAACACGACACTTGGTACTTGTGATGAGAGTCATGGCCTGAGGTTTCATACATCGTTTCGTCACAGCGCCACCTAGTGGTCATACGAATCGAATAATGCTTATAACTTCGGCTGAGTTTAACGTATTTTCATGCGACTTTTTTCCTTGGAGTCCTGAATTGTTGCCGAGTCCAACGATACCAAGCATGCCAGGTTTTGCTTTACGGTTGGTTCTGCACAGGAAAATAGCGCTTAAAAAACATGCGCGAATAACTCCGCGAGGGTTCCTCCGATCGACTCGAAACAACCATAGGAAGAATATTGTATTACCTTCTGAACAAAAAGTTCTATTGGCATTATGTTAAAATTTCCATCAGAAATGGCCGAAAATTGCAAAAAACGAAAAATTTACTCCAAATTTTGTGTTTTTTACACATAAATGGTTATAACTCCGCAACGAAATGATATTTTTTTACCAGATTTGATACGCTGATGTCTGAGCAGAGTCTGAGGCAATACAAAAAAAATGGTATGCCTGCACCACTAGTTGGCCTCATAATTGAACAAAACCTTTGACGTTGAGCTAGCACAATGGTCATACAACAGTTTTTTTCACTAAACTTAAGTGTATAGCCATGATACTAGCTAGATGTAACACATTCATGACGTTGCATGCACAAGTTTTTCATAGCGCCACCTAGTGGTTATTTGTTATTTTGACTTAAAAATACTGCAACCTTATATCTAAAATCATGAGTCATCGTGGATTATGCCTTTCATGGCTTTGAGTATAATCATTGGTGGATTGCAATTCACTCCCTAGCAACCAATCAGAATACCCTAGCAACCATTTAGCAAGAGCTGTATCTTTGTATCAGAACATCGTAGAGATATGGGGTTCGGCTCGTTTGACTTTTTTACACTATTTTAACATTTTGTGACCCAAGTTTTGCCACTGTAAGCACCACAAACATTTCCTTCAGTGTTCTATTTGTCAATGCTTCGTGAGAAGAGAGGGAGACATTTCACTGAATGATAGCACCTTTTTTGCTGATGACTTTGAACAGGTGTGTGAGGTAGCTTATTTTTTATAATTTATTTTGTACAATTCAGCAAAACTACACAGGCATGCCCTGAAAGTTCTTAAGGTCCCAAATCGCTTGAACCCGACTCAATGGCCTTGTAATTCAACTAAACACGGCCATTTCTGAATTGTATTTTACGGTATAAATCTGAAAAACTAATTCTCGTTAACAAATTATCAGAATGACTTAACATTAAGGATGTGACATGTTTGTCCTATAGGTGCACCTGTGTGTAAGCTACATAGTCTGTCTGAACCGTTTCTGACCATCTCTTACGTTTTTCTGGATGCGATGTGGTGTATCAGCCTGGTCGACGACATCTGACATGTTGTATGTGCTTTAATGCTCGAAACCCGGTAAACGCTGCTTGCAGCTTTAATTAGGGGTTCAAGCCCGAAGAGCTGAAACCCTATTGTATTTGTATTGATTTTTATTATTATTATTATTATTATTATTATTATTATTTTTATTATTTTTCTTCTGCCGTAAAACGGATCGTGCAGACCAAACCGTAAGGCCTAGAGACTTGAGACTTGGCCAAATGGTAGGTCTCATTCGTGCGCGAAGTTGACAGAGTGTCATCCCAATCGGCCTATGGGGGGCGCTACAGCGATGGCAAACGCGTTGATGCTCATAACTTCCACAATTCTTGTCCAAATGTCAAGTGTCTTATATCCCCGGATTCCTTGCGTCAAGACGAACAAAATGTATATCTCCGATTTCATTTCCGTCATGAAAAATTTTCCGCTATTTTCGATTTTGTCGAAAAAAATAAAAACGAACTAGTCCTAGGTTTTTCGCTCGATCGGAATCGTTTCGGTGCTAAAATGTTCCTTGAAGTTCGAATATCAATAATTATTGAAAAAAAGTTGAACTTTCGACTCACGGTCGACATGCCACGCCCAAACGTCTGAAGTGTGCGCAGCCACTAGGGATTTATTGGCTATAACTGCGGACAGGAATGAAGTATCAACACGACACTTGGTACTTGTGATGACAGTCATGGCCTGAGGTGGCATGCGTCGTTTCGTCACAGCGCCACCTAGTGGTCAGACGAATCATTTAAACGCTTATAACTTAGGCTGAGTTTAACGTATTTTCATGCGACTTTTTTCTTTGGAGTCCTGAATTGTTGCCGAGTCCAACGATACCAAGCATGCCAGGTTTTGCTTTACGGTTGGTTCTGCACAGGAAAATAGCGCTTAAAAAACACGCGCGAATAACTCCGCAAGGGTTATTCCGATCGACTCGAAACGACCATAGGAAGAACATTGTATTACCTTCTGAACAAAAAGTTCTATTGGCGTTATGTTAAAATTTCCATCAGAAATGGCCGAAAATTGCAAAAAACGAAAAATTACCTCAAAATTTTGTGTTTTTACACATAAATGGTTATAACTCCGCAACGAAATGATATTTTTTCACCAGATTTGATACGCTGATGTCTGAGCACAGTCTGAGGCAATACAAAAAAAAATGGTATGCTTGCACCACTAGTTGGCCTCATAATTTAACAAAACCTATGACATTGAGCAAACCCAATGGTCATACAACTGTTTTTTCAATAAACTAAAGTGTACAGCCATGATACTAGCTAGATGTAACACTGTCATGACCTGAGATTCCATGCACAAGTTTGTCATAGCGCCACCTAGTGGTAATTTGTTATTTTCACTTAAAAATACTGTAACCTTACATTTAAAATCATGAGTCATCATGGATTATTCCTTTCATGGCTTTGAGTATAATCATTGATGGATTGCAAGTCACTCCCTAGCAACCAATGAGAATACCCTAGCAACCATTTAGCAAGAGCTGTATCTCTGTATCAGAACATCGTAGAGACATGGGGTTCGGCTCTTTTGACTCATTAACCCTATTTTAACATTTTGTGACCCGAGTTTTGCCAATGCAAGCACCACAAACATTTCCTTCAGTGTTCTATTTGTCAATGTTCCGTGAGAAGAGAGGGAGACATTTCACTGAACGATAGCAGTTTTTTGCTGATAACTTTGAACATGTGTGTCTGGTATCTTATTTTTCATCATTTCTTTTGTACAATGCAGCAAATCTACACAGCCATGCCCTAAAAGGTCTTAATGTCCCAAATCGCTTGAACCCCGGTAATCGCTGCTTGCAGCTATATTTAGGGTTTCGAGCACGAAGTGCTGAAAACCTATTGTATTTGTCTGTTTTATTATTATTATTATTATTATTATTATTTTTCCGCCATAAAACGCGTCGCCCAGCACAAACCGTAAGTCGTAGAAACTTGCCACTTGGTCAACTGGTTGTATATTAGCAGGCTACTCAGATACAGTGAACCAGCCAAATCGGCCCATAGGTGGCGCTATAGCAATGCCCGACGCGTTTGGGATCATAACTCCTAAACCGGCCATCATACACTCAAGTGTTTGATATCATTGTAATCCCTGGCTCCAAACTTAAAAAATGTATATCTCCGTTTTCATTTCCGTCATGAAAAATTTTCCGCTATTTTCGATTTTGTCGAAAAAAATAAAAACGAACTAGTCCTAGGTTTTTCGCCCGATCGGAATTATTCCAGTGCTAAAATGTTCCTTGGAGTTTGAATATCAATAATTATCAAAAAAAAGTTGAACTTTCGACTCACGGTCAACATGCCACGCCCACACGTCTGAATTGTGGGCAGGCACTAGAACATTATTGGCTATAACTGGGGACAGGAATGAAGTATCAACACGACACTTGGTACTTGTGATGAGAGTCATGGCCTGAGGTTTCATGCATCGTTTCGTCACAGCGCCACCTAGTGGTCAAACGAATCGAATAATGCTTATAACTTCGGCTGAGTTTAACGTATTTTCATGCGACGTTTTTCCTTGGAGTCCTGAATTGTTGCCGAGTCCAATGATACCAAGCATGCCAGGTTTTGCTTTACGGTTGGTTCTGCACAGGAAAATAGCGCTTAAAAAACATGCGCGAATAACTCCGCGAGGGTTCCTCCGATCGACTCGAAACAACCATAGGAAGAATATTGTATTACCTTCTGAACAAAAAGTTCTATTGGCATTATGTTAAAATTTCCATCAGAAATGGCCGAAAATTGCAAAAAACGAAAAATTTACTCCAAATTTTGTGTTTTTTACACATAAATGGTTATAACTCCGCAACGAAATGATATTTTTTTACCAGATTTGATACGCTGATGTCTGAGCAGAGTCTGAGGCAATACAAAAAAAATGGTATGCCTGCACCACTAGTTGGCCTCATAATTGAACAAAACCTTTGACGTTGAGCTAGCACAATGGTCATACAACAGTTTTTTTCACTAAACTTAAGTGTATAGCCATGATACTAGCTAGATGTAACACATTCATGACGTTGCATGCACAAGTTTTTCATAGCGCCACCTAGTGGTTATTTGTTATTTTGACTTAAAAATACTGCAAACTTATATCTAAAATCATGAGTCATCGTGGATTATGCCTTTCATGGCTTTGAGTATAATCATTGGTGGATTGCAATTCACTCCCTAGCAACCAATCAGAATACCCTAGCAACCATTTAGCAAGAGCTGTATCTTTGTATCAGAACATCGTAGAGATATGGGGTTCGGCTCGTTTGACTTTTTTACACTATTTTAACATTTTGTGACCCAAGTTTTGCCACTGTAAGCACCACAAACATTTCCTTAAGTGTTCTATTTGTCAATGCTTCGTGAGAAGAGAGGGAGACATTTCACTGAATGATAGCACTTTTTTTACTGATGACTTTGAACAGGTGTGTGAGGTAGCTTATTTTTTATAATTTATTTTGTACAATTCAGCAAAACTACACAGGCATGCCCTGAAAGGTCTTAAGGTCCCAAATCGCTTGAACCCGACTCAATGGCCTTGTAATTCAACTAAGCACGGCCATTTCTGAATTGTATTTTACGGTATAAATCTGAAAAACTAATTCTCGTTAACAAATTATCAGAATGACTTAACATTAAGGATGTGACATGTTTGTCCTATAGGTGCACCTGTGTGTAAGCTACATAGTCTGTCTGAACCGTTTCTGACCATCTCTTACGTTTTTTCTGGATGCGATGTGGTGTATCAGCCTGGTCGACGACATCTGACATGTTGTATGTGCTTTAATGCTCGAAACCCGGTAAACGCTGCTTGCAGCTTTAATTATTATTATTATTATTATTTTTCCGCCATAAAACGCGTCGCCCAGCACAAACCGTAAGTCGTAGAAACTTGCCACTTGGTCAACTGGTTGTATATTAGCAGGCTACTCAGATACAGTGAATCAGCCAAATCGGCCCATAGGTGGCGCTATAGCAATGCCCGACGCGTTGGGGCTCATAACTCCTAAACCGGACATCCTACACTCAAGTGTTTGGTATCATTGTAATCCCTGGCTCCAAACTTAAAAAATGTATATCTCCGATTTCATTTCCGTCATGAAAAATTTTCCGCTATTTTCGATTTTGTCGAAAAAAATAAAAACGAACTAGTCCTAGGTTTTTCGCCCGATCGGAATCATTCCAGTGCTAAAATGTTCCTTGGAGTTTGAATATCAATAATTATCAAAAAAAGTTGAACTTTCGACTCAGGGTCAACATGCCACGCCCAAACGTCTGAATTGTGGGCAGGCACTAGAACATTATTGGCTATAACTGGGGACAGGAATGAAGTATCAACACGACACTTGGTACTTGTGATGAGAGTCATGGCCTGAGGTTTCATGCATCGTTTCGTCACAGCGCCACCTAGTGGTCATACGAATCGAATAATGCTTATAACTTAGGCTGAGATTAACGTATTTTCATGCAACGTTTTTCCTTGGAGTCCTGAATTGTTGCCGAGTCCAACGATACCAAGCATGCCAGGTTTTGCTTTACGGTTGGTTCTGCACAGGAAAATAGCGCTTAAAAAACATGCGCGAATAACTCCGCGAGGGTTCATCCGATCGACTCGAAACAACCATAGGAAGAATATTGTATTACCTTCTGAACAAAAAGTTCTATTGGCATTATGTTAAAATTTCCATCAGAAATGGCCGAAAATTGCAAAAAACGAAAAATTTACTCCAAATTTTGTGTTTTTTACACATAAATGGTTATAACTCCGCAACGAAATGATATTTTTTTACCAGATTTGATACGCTGATGTCTGAGCAGAGTCTGAGGCAATACAAAAAAAATGGTATGCCTGCACCACTAGTTGGCCTTATAATTGAACAAAACCTTTGACGTTGAGCTAGCACAATGGTCATACAACAGTTTTTTTCACTAAACTTAAGTGTATAGCCATGATACTAGCTAGATGTAACACATTCATGACGTTGCATGCACAAGTTTTTCATAGCGCCACCTAGTGGTTATTTGTTATTTTGACTTAAAAATACTGCAACCTTATATCTAAAATCATGAGTCATCGTGGATTATGCCTTTCATGGCTTTGAGTATAACCATTGGTGGATTGCAATTCACTCCCAACCAATCAGAATACCCTAGCAACCATTTAGCAAGAGCTGTATCTTTGTATCAGAACATCGTAGAGATATGGGGTTCGGCTCGTTTGACTTTTTAACACTATTTTAACATTTTGTGACCCAAGTTTTGCCACTGTAAGCACCACAAACATTTCCTTCAGTGTTCTATTTGTCAATGCTTCGTGAGAAGAGAGGGAGACATTTCACTGAATGATAGCACCTTTTTTGCTGATGACTTTGAACAGGTGTGTGAGGTAGCTTATTTTTTATAATTCATTTTGTACAATTCAGCAAAACTACACAGGCATGCCCTTAAAGGTCTTAAGGTCCCAAATCGCTTGAACCCGACTCAATGGCCTTGTAATTCAACTAAACACGGCCATTTCTGAATTGTATTTTACGGTATAAATCTGAAAAACTAATTCTCGTTAACAAATTATCAGAATGACTTAACATTAAGGATGTGACATGTTTGTCCTATAGGTGCACCTGTGTGTAAGCTACATAGTCTGTCTGAACCGTTTCTGACCATCTCTTACGTTTTCTGGATGCGATGTGGTGTATCAGCCTGGTCGACGACATCTGACATGTTGTATGTGCTTTAATGCTCGAAACCCGGTAAACGCTGCTTGCAGCTTTAATTAGGGTTTCGAGCACGAAGTGCTGAAAACCTATTGTATTTGTCTGTTTTATTATTATTAGGGTTTCGAGCACGAAGTGCTGAAAACCTATTGTATTTGTCTGTTTTATTATTATTATTATTATTATTATTATTTTTCCGCCATAAAACGCGTCGCCCAGCACAAACCGTAAGTCGTAGAAACTTGCCACTTGGTCAACTGGTTGTATATTAGCAGGCTACTCAGATACAGTGAATCAGCCAAATCGGCCCATAGGTGGCGCTATAGCAATGCCCGACGCGTTGGGGCTCATAACTCCTAAACCGGACATCCTACACTCAAGTGTTTGGTATCATTGTAATCCCTGGCTCCAAACTTAAAAAATGTATATCTCCGATTTCATTTCCGGTATGCAAATTTTTTCGCTAATTTGCATAATATGCATTTCAAGCCAAACTGAACTAGTCCTAGGTTTTTCGCCCGATCGGAATCGTTCCAATGCAGGAGAAATCTGTGGAGTGAGTAGGTAAATAATTATCGAACAGAATGTGTAATTTCGCTTCAGTGTCACTAAGGGGCGCCAAAATTCAATACCGGAAGTAGACTATCTCCAGGTAAATGGCTATAACTCGTGAACGGTTAGAGATATCTTAACGCGGTTTGGTACACATGTGTATCAGCTCACTCCGGGGTCACAGGAAATAATACGCGGATTTTGGCCAGTAGGTGGCGCTATAATAAGCTTGAGGGTCGAAAATGGCTATCACTACACAACCGTAAGCCCGATACACGTCATATTTGGTATGGTGTGTCTTTGTGCAATGTACCATGAGGGTCTAGAAGGACATTGGCGTATCTGCAAAAACATGGCCGTCATCGGCCAATGAAGTGTGAGGGCTGATTTGACAGGGTTAACGAAGGTCGATCGGAACGACACTCACTGTGCTTGTTCGTGTACTGCTCCATAAGGTCTGTAAGAATTATGGTGTCATTTGGCCACTAGGGGGCGTAATACCGTATTTCGGTGCCTGTATCACGTGACGTTTGACATACATACACAAACATGACATCATATGATAGATCGGTTCATGACGAAAAACTTTGCCTCTTGAAGCGTTGCTGTCAATCAAACGTTTCGTTAGTTATTGGCGATAACGTTCAAACCTACTTTTGTGAACTAGTCCTAGGTTTTTCATCCGATTTGAACCTAACGAAAGCTGATTGATTCTGTGGAGTGGGAATATGAATAATTATCGAAAAAAAGTTGAAATTTGTATTCAAACACGCAAGGAGTGGCCAAAAACCGAACTGGGCGGAGCTTAAAACATTTAAACGGCCATAACTCGAGAGGCGTTTGAGATATCATCATGGGGCTTGAATCATATGTGTAGGCCATCGGTCTAAGGTCGTGATATAAAAAGCTTGCTGATCGGACAATAGGTGGCGCTATACCGGGAAAGATGGCATTAAATGCTGTGATTATCCAACGGTTACACTTTATAAGCCTATAACTCTATCTGTGATCAACGAATTTCCATGGGAGTTGCTTTTGTATGATCCTGAACTGTTTTCGAATCCTACGATACCAAGCATGCCAGGTTTCGAATTACGGTTCGATCAGAACTACGTTTTCCCACATAAAAAACAATCACTAATAGCTTCGTAACCGTAACTCCTATCGATTCGAAAACACCATAGGAAGAACAATGCAATAGCTTCTGAACAAAAAAGTATATTGGCGTTATATTAAAATTTCCATCAGAAATGGCCGAAAATTGTGAAAAACCAAAATAGTCCTATAGGTGCACGTGTGTTTAAGCATACATAGTCTGTATGAACCGTTTCTGACCATCTCTTTCGTTTTTGTGTGATGCTGGATCAGCCTAATCGACGACGTGTGACGTCTTTGACGTGCCTTAATGCTCGAAACCCGGTAAATGCTGCTTGCAGCTTTAATTATTATTATTATTATTATTTTTCCGCCATAAAACGCGTCGCCCAGCACAAACCGTAAGTCGTAGAAACTTGCCACTTGGTCAACTGGTTGTATATTAGCAGGCTACTCAGATACAGTGAACCAGCCAAATCGGCCCATAGGTGGCGCTATAGCAATGCCCGACGCGTTGGGGCTCATAACTCCTAAACCGGCCATCATACACTCAAGTGTTTGATATCATTGTAATCCCTGGCTCCAAACTTAAAAAATGTATATCTCCGTTTTCATTTCCGTCATGAAAAATTTTCCTCTATTTTCGATTTTGTCGAAAAAAATAAAAACGAACTAGTCCTAGGTTTTTCGCCCGATCGGAATCATTCCAGTGCTAAAATGTTCCTTGGAGTTTGAATATCAATAATTATCAAAAAAAAGTTGAACTTTCGACTCAGGGTCAACATGCCACGCCCAAACGTCTGAATTGTGGGCAGGCACTAGAACATTATTGGCTATAACTGGGGACAGGAATGAAGTATCAACACGACACTTGGTACTTGTGATGAGAGTCATGGCCTGAGGTTTCATGCATCGTTTCGTCACAGCGCCACCTAGTGGTCATACGAATCGAATAATGCTTATAGCTTAGGCTGAGATTAACGTATTTTCATGCAACGTTTTTCCTTGGAGTCCTGAATTGTTGCCGAGTCCAATGATACCAAGCATGCCAGGTTTTGCTTTACGGTTGGTTCTGCACAGGAAAATAGCGCTTAAAAAACATGCGCGAATAACTCCGCGAGGGTTCATCCGATCGACTCGAAACAACCATAGGAAGAATATTGTATTACCTTCTGAACAAAAAGTTCTATTGGCATTATGTTAAAATTTCCATCAGAAATGGCCGAAAATTGCAAAAAACGAAAAATTTACTCCAAATTTTGTGTTTTTACACATAAATGGTTATAACTCCGCAACGAAATGATATTTTTTTTACCAGATTTGATACGCTGATGTCTGAGCAGAGTCTGAGGCAATACAAAAAAAATGGTATGCCTGCACCACTAGTTGGCCTCATAATTGAACAAAACCTTTGACGTTGAGCTAGCACAATGGTCATACAACAGTTTTTTTCACTAAACTCAAGTGTATAGCCATGATACTAGCTAGATGTAACACATTCATGACGTTGCATGCACAAGTTTTTCATAGCGCCACCTAGTGGTTATTTGTTATTTTGACTTAAAAATACTGCAACCTTATATCTAAAATCATGAGTCATCGTGGATTATGCCTTTCATGGCTTTGAGTATAACCATTGGTGGATTGCAATTTACTCCCAACCAATCAGATTACCCTAGCAACCATTTAGCAAGAGCTGTATCTTTGTATCAGAACATCGTAGAGATATGGGGTTCGGCTCGTTTGACTTTTTTACACTATTTTAACAGTTTGTGACCCAAGTTTTGCCACTGTAAGCACCACAAACATTTCCTTCAGTGTTCTATTTGTCAATGCTTCGTGAGAAGAGAGGGAGACATTTCACTGAATGATAGCACCTTTTTTGCTGATGACTTTGAACAGGTGTGTGAGGTAGCTTATTTTTTATAATTTATTTTGTACAATTCAGCAAAACTACACAGGCATGCCCTTAAAGGTCTTAAGGTCCCAAATCGCTTGAACCCAACTCAATGGCCTTGTAATTCAACTAAACACGGCCATTTCTGAATTGTTTTTTACGGTATAAATCTGAAAAACTAATTCTCGTTAACAAATTATCAGATTGACTTAACATTAAGGATGTGACATGTTTGTCCTATAGGTGCACCTGTGTGTAAGCTACATAGTCTGTCTGAACCGTTTCTGACCATCTCTTACGTTTTTCTGGATGCGATGTGGTGTATCAGCCTGGTCGACGACATCTGACATGTTGTATGTGCTTTAATGCTCGAAACCCGGTAAACGCTGCTTGCAGCTTTAATTATTAGGGTTTCGAGCACGAAGTGCTGAAAACCTATTGTATTTGTCTGTTTTATTATTATTATTATTATTATTTTTCCGCCATAAAACGCGTCGCCCAGCACAAACCGTAAGTCGTAGAAACTTGCCACTTGGTCAACTGGTTGTATATTAGCAGGCTACTCAGATACAGTGAATCAGCCAAATCGGCCCATAGGTGGCGCTATAGCAATGCCCGACGCGTTGGGGCTCATAACTCCTAAACCGGACATCCTACACTCAAGTGTTTGGTATCATTGTAATCCCTGGCTCCAAACTTAAAAATTGTATATCTCCGATTTCATTTCCGGTATGCAAATTTTTTCGCTAATTTCGATTTTGTCGAAAAAAATAAAAACGAACTAGTCCTAGGTTTTTCGCCCGATCGGAATCATTCCAGTGCTAAAATGTTCCTTGGAGTTTGAATATCAATAATTATCAAAAAAAAGTTGAACTTTCGACTCACGGTCAACATGCCACGCCCACACGTCTGAATTGTGGGCAGGCACTAGAACATTATTGGCTATAACTGGGGACAGGAATGAAGTATCAACACGACACTTGGTACTTGTGATGAGAGTCATGGCCTGAGGTTTCATGCATCGTTTCGTCACAGCGCCACCTAGTGGTCATACGAATCGAATAATGCTTATAACTTCGGCTGAGTTTAACGTATTTTCATGCGACGTTTTTCCTTGGAGTCCTGAATTGTTGCCGAGTCCAATGATACCAAGCATGCCAGGTTTTGCTTTACGGTTGGTTCTGCACAGGAAAATAGCGCTTAAAAAACATGCGCGAATAACTCCGCGAGGTTTCCTCCGATCGACTCGAAACAACCATAGGAAGAATATTGTATTACCTTCTGAACAAAAAGTTCTATTGGCATTATGTTAAAATTTCCATCAGAAATGGCCGAAAATTGCAAAAAACGAAAAATTTACTCCAAATTTTGTGTTTTTTACACATAAATGGATATAACTCCGCAACAAAATGATATTTTTTTACCAGATTTGATACGCTGATGTCTGAGCAGAGTCTGAGGCAATACAAAAAAAATGGTATGCCTGCACCACTAGTTGGCCTCATAATTGAACAAAACCTTTGACGTTGAGCTAGCACAATGGTCATACAACAGTTTTTTCACTAAACTTAAGTGTATAGCCATGATACTAGCTGGATGTAACTAATTCATGACGTTGCATGCACAAGTTTTTCATAGCGCCACCTAGTGGTTATTTGTTATTTTGACTTAAAAATACTGCAACCTTATATCTAAAATCATGAGTCATCGTGGATTATGCCTTTCATGGCTTTGAGTATAATCATTGGTGGATTGCAATTCACTCCCAACCAATCAGAATACCCTAGCAACCATTTAGCAAGAGCTGTATCTTTGTATCAGAACATCGTAGAGATATGGGGTTCGGCTCGTTTGACTTTTTTACACTATTTTAACATTCAGTTTTGCCACTGTAAGCACCACAAACATTTCCTTCAGTGTTCTATTTGTCAATGCTTCGTGAGAAGAGAGGGAGACATTTCACTGAATGATAGCACCTTTTTTGCTGATGACTTTGAACAGGTGTGTGAGGTAGCTTATTTTTTATAATTTATTTTGTACAATTCAGCAAAACTACACAGGCATGCCCTTAAAGGTCTTAAGGTCCCAAATCGCTTGAACCCGACTCAATGGCCTTGTAATTCAACTAAACACGGCCATTTCTGAATTGTATTTTACGGTATAAATCTGAAAAACTAATTCTCGTTAACAAATTATCAGATTGACTTAACATTAAGGATGTGACATGTTTGTCCTATAGGTGCACCTGTGTGTAAGCTACATAGTCTGTCTGAACCGTTTCTGACCATCTCTTACGTTTTTCTGGATGCGATGTGGTGTATCAGCCTGGTCGACGACATCTGACATGTTGTATGTGCTTTAATGCTCGAAACCCGGTAAACGCTGCTTGCAGCTTTAATTATTATTATTATTATTATTTTTCCGCCATAAAACGCGTCGCCCAGCACAAACCGTAAGTCGTAGAAACTTGCCACTTGGTCAACTGGTTGTATATTAGCAGGCTACTCAGATACAGTGAATCAGCCAAATCGGCCCATAGGTGGCGCTATAGCAATGCCCGACGCGTTGGGGCTCATAACTCCTAAACCGGACATCCTACACTCAAGTGTTTGGTATCATTGTAATCCCTGGCTCCAAACTTAAAAATTGTATATCTCCGATTTCATTTCCGGTATGCAAATTTTTTCGCTATTTTCGATTTTGTCTAAAAAAATAAAAACGAACTAGTCCTAGGTTTTTCGCCCGATCGGAATCATTCCAGTGCTAAAATGTTCCTTGGAGTTTGAATATCAATAATTATCAAAAAAAAGTTGAACTTTCGACTCACGGTCAACATGCCACGCCCACACGTCTGAATTGTGGGCAGGCACTAGAACATTATTGGCTATAACTGGGGACAGGAATGAAGTATCAACACGACACTTGGTACTTGTGATGAGAGTCATGGCCTGAGGTTTCATGCATCGTTTCGTCACAGCGCCACCTAGTGGTCATACGAATCGAATAATGCTTATAACTTCGGCTGAGTTTAACGTATTTTCATGCGACGTTTTTCCTTGGAGTCCTGAATTGTTGCCGAGTCCAATGATACCAAGCATGCCAGGTTTTGCTTTACGGTTGGTTCTGCACAGGAAAATAGCGCTTAAAAAACATGCGCGAATAACTCCGCGAGGGTTCCTCCGATCGACTCGAAACAACCATAGGAAGAATATTGTATTACCTTCTGAACAAAAAGTTCTATTGGCATTATGTTAAAATTTCCATCAGAAATGGCCGAAAATTGCAAAAAACGAAAAATTTACTCCAAATTTTGTGTTTTTTACACATAAATGGTTATAACTCCGCAACAAAATGATATTTTTTTACCAGATTTGATACGTTGATGTCTGAGCAGAGTCTGAGGCAATACAAAAAAAATGGTATGCCTGCACCACTAGTTGGCCTCATAATTGAACAAAACCTTTGACGTTGAGCTAGCACAATGGTCATACAACAGTTTTTTCACTAAACTTAAGTGTATAGCCATGATACTAGCTAGATGTAACTAATTCATGACGTTGCATGCACAAGTTTTTCATAGCGCCACCTAGTGGTTATTTGTTATTTTGACTTAAAAATACTGCAACCTTATATCTAAAATCATGAGTCATCGTGGATTATGCCTTTCATGGCTTTGAGTATAATCATTGGTGGATTGCAATTCACTCCCAACCAATCAGAATACCCTAGCAACCATTTAGCAAGAGCTGTATCTTTGTATCAGAACATCGTAGAGATATGGGGTTCGGCTCGTTTGACTTTTTTACACTATTTTAACATTCAGTTTTGCCACTGTAAGCACCACAAACATTTCCTTCAGTGTTCTATTTGTCAATGCTTCGTGAGAAGAGAGGGAGACATTTCACTGAATGATAGCACCTTTTTTGCTGATGACTTTGAACAGGTGTGTGAGGTAGCTTATTTTTTATAATTTATTTTGTACAATTCAGCAAAACTACACAGGCATGCCCTTAAAGGTCTTAAGGTCCCAAATCGCTTGAACCCGACTCAATGGCCTTGTAATTCAACTAAACACGGCCATTTCTGAATTGTATTTTACGGTATAAATCTGAAAAACTAATTCTCGTTAACAAATTATCAGATTGACTTAACATTAAGGATGTGACATGTTTGTCCTATAGGTGCACCTGTGTGTAAGCTACATAGTCTGTCTGAACCGTTTCTGACCATCTCTTACGTTTTTCTGGATGCGATGTGGTGTATCAGCCTGGTCGACGACATCTGACATGTTGTATGTGCTTTAATGCTCGAAACCCGGTAAACGCTGCTTGCAGCTTTAATTATTATTATTATTATTATTTTTCCGCCATAAAACGCGTCGCCCAGCACAAACCGTAAGTCGTAGAAACTTGCCACTTGGTCAACTGGTTGTATATTAGCAGGCTACTCAGATACAGTGAATCAGCCAAATCGGCCCATAGGTGGCGCTATAGCAATGCCCGACGCGTTGGGGCTCATAACTCCTAAACCGGACATCCTACACTCAAGTGTTTGGTATCATTGTAATCCCTGGCTCCAAACTTAAAAAATGTATATCTCCGATTTCATTTCCGTCATGAAAAATTTTCCGCTATTTTCGATTTTGTCGAAAAAAATAAAAACGAACTAGTCCTAGGTTTTTCGCCCGATCGGAATCATTCCAGTGCTAAAATGTTCCTTGGAGTTTGAATATCAATAATTATCAAAAAAAAGTTGAACTTTCGACTCAGGGTCAACATGCCACGCCCAAACGTCTGAATTGTGGGCAGGCACTAGAACATTATTGGCTATAACTGGGGACAGGAATGAAGTATCAACACGACACTTGGTACTTGTGATGAGAGTCATGGCCTGAGGTTTCATGCATCGTTTCGTCACAGCGCCACCTAGTGGTCATACGAATCGAATAATGCTTATAACTTAGGCTGAGATTAACGTATTTTCATGCAACGTTTTTCCTTGGAGTCCTGAATTGTTGCCGAGTCCAACGATACCAAGCATGCCAGGTTTTGCTTTACGGTTGGTTCTGCACAGGAAAATAGCGCTTAAAAAACATGCGCGAATAACTCCGCGAGGGTTCATCCGATCGACTCGAAACAACCATAGGAAGAATATTGTATTACCTTCTGAACAAAAAGTTCTATTGGCATTATGTTAAAATTTCCATCAGAAATGGCCGAAAATTGCAAAAAACGAAAAATTTACTCCAAATTTTGTGTTTTTTACACATAAATGGTTATAACTCCGCAACGAAATGATATTTTTTTACCAGATTTGATACGCTGATGTCTGAGCAGAGTCTGAGGCAATACAAAAAAAATGGTATGCCTGCACCACTAGTTGGCCTTATAATTGAACAAAACCTTTGACGTTGAGCTATCACAATGGTCATACAACAGTTTTTTTCACTAAACTTAAGTGTATAGCCATGATACTAGCTAGATGTAACACATTCATGACGTTGCATGCACAAGTTTTTCATAGCGCCACCTAGTGGTTATTTGTTATTTTGACTTAAAAATACTGCAACCTTATATCTAAAATCATGAGTCATCGTGGATTATGCCTTTCATGGCTTTGAGTATAACCATTGGTGGATTGCAATTCACTCCCAACCAATCAGAATACCCTAGCAACCATTTAGCAAGAGCTGTATCTTTGTATCAGAACATCGTAGAGATATGGGGTTCGGCTCGTTTGACTTTTTTACACTATTTTAACATTTTGTGACCCAAGTTTTGCCACTGTAAGCACCACAAACATTTCCTTCAGTGTTCTATTTGTCAATGCTTCGTGAGAAGAGAGGGAGACATTTCACTGAATGATAGCACCTTTTTTGCTGATGACTTTGAACAGGTGTGTGAGGTAGCTTATTTTTTATAATTCATTTTGTACAATTCAGCAAAACTACACAGGCATGCCCTTAAAGGTCTTAAGGTCCCAAATCGCTTGAACCCAACTCAATGGCCTTGTAATTCAACTAAACACGGCCATTTCTGAATTGTATTTTACGGTATAAATCTGAAAAACTAATTCTCGTTAACAAATTATCAGAATGACTTAACATTAAGGATGTGACATGTTTGTCCTATAGGTGCACCTGTGTGTAAGCTACATAGTCTGTCTGAACCGTTTCTGACCATCTCTTACGTTTTCTGGATGCGATGTGGTGTATCAGCCTGGTCGACGACATCTGACATGTTGTATGTGCTTTAATGCTCGAAACCCGGTAAACGCTGCTTGCAGCTTTAATTAGGGTTTCGAGCACGAAGTGCTGAAAACCTATTGTATTTGTCTGTTTTATTATTATTATTATTATTATTATTATTTTTCCGCCATAAAACGCGTCGCCCAGCACAAACCGTAAGTCGTAGAAACTTGCCACTTGGTCAACTGGTTGTATATTAGCAGGCTACTCAGATACAGTGAACCAGCCAAATCGGCCCATAGGTGGCGCTATAGCAATGCCCGACGCGTTGGGGCTCATAACTCCTAAACCGGCCATCATACACTCAAGTGTTTGATATCATTGTAATCCCTGGCTCCAAACTTAAAAAATGTATATCTCCGTTTTCATTTCCGTCATGAAAAATTTTCCGCTATTTTCGATTTTGTCGAAAAAAATAAAAACGAACTAGTCCTAGGTTTTTCGCCCGATCGGAATCATTCCAGTGCTAAAATGTTCCTTGGAGTTTGAATATCAATAATTATCAAAAAAAAGTTGAACTTTCGACTCACGGTCAACATGCCACGCCCACACGTCTGAATTGTGGGCAGGCACTAGAACATTATTGGCTATAACTGGGGACAGGAATGAAGTATCAACACGACACTTGGTACTTGTGATGAGAGTCATGGCCTGAGGTTTCATGCATCGTTTCGTCACAGCGCCACCTAGTGGTCATACGAATCGAATAATGCTTATAACTTCGGCTGAGTTTAACGTATTTTCATGCGACTTTTTTCCTTGGAGTCCTGAATTGTTGCCGAGTCCAACGATACCAAGCATGCCAGGTTTTGCTTTACGGTTGGTTCTGCACAGGAAAATAGCGCTTAAAAAACATGCGCGAATAACTCCGCGAGGGTTCCTCCGATCGACTCGAAACAACCATAGGAAGAATATTGTATTACCTTCTGAACAAAAAGTTCTATTGGCATTATGTTAAAATTTCCATCAGAAATGGCCGAAAATTGCAAAAAACGAAAAATTTACTCCAAATTTTTTGTTTTTTACACATAAATGGTTATAACTCCGCAACGAAATGATATTTTTTTACCAGATTTGATACGCTGATGTCTGAGCAGAGTCTGAGGCAATACAAAAAAAATGGTATGCCTGCACCACTAGTTGGCCTCATAATTGAACAAAACCTTTGACGTTGAGCTAGCACAATGGTCATACAACAGTTTTTTTCACTAAACTTAAGTGTATAGCCATGATACTAGCTAGATGTAACACATTCATGACGTTGCATGCACAAGTTTTTCATAGCGCCACCTAGTGGTTATTTGTTATTTTGACTTAAAAATACTGCAACCTTATATCTAAAATCATGAGTCATCGTGGATTATGCCTTTCATGGCTTTGAGTATAATCATTGGTGGATTGCAATTCACTCCCTAGCAACCAATCAGAATACCCTAGCAACCATTTAGCAAGAGCTGTATCTTTGTATCAGAACATCGTAGAGATATGGGGTTCGGCTCGTTTGACTTTTTTACACTATTTTAACATTTTGTGACCCAAGTTTTGCCACTGTAAGCACCACAAACATTTCCTTCAGTGTTCTATTTGTCAATGCTTCGTGAGAAGAGAGGGAGACATTTCACTGAATGATAGCACCTTTTTTGCTGATGACTTTGAACAGGTGTGTGAGGTAGCTTATTTTTTATAATTTATTTTGTACAATTCAGCAAAACTACACAGGCATGCCCTGAAAGTTCTTAAGGTCCCAAATCGCTTGAACCCGACTCAATGGCCTTGTAATTCAACTAAACACGGCCATTTCTGAATTGTATTTTACGGTATAAATCTGAAAAACTAATTCTCGTTAACAAATTATCAGAATGACTTAACATTAAGGATGTGACATGTTTGTCCTATAGGTGCACCTGTGTGTAAGCTACATAGTCTGTCTGAACCGTTTCTGACCATCTCTTACGTTTTTCTGGATGCGATGTGGTGTATCAGCCTGGTCGACGACATCTGACATGTTGTATGTGCTTTAATGCTCGAAACCCGGTAAACGCTGCTTGCAGCTTTAATTATTATTATTATTATTATTATTATTATTTTTCCGCCATAAAACGCGTCGCCCAGCACAAACCGTAAGTCGTAGAAACTTGCCACTTGGTCAACTGGTTGTATATTAGCAGGCTACTCAGATACAGTGAATCAGCCAAATCGGCCCATAGGTGGCGCTATAGCAATGCCCGACGCGTTGGGGCTCATAACTCCTAAACCGGACATCCTACACTCAAGTGTTTGGTATCATTGTAATCCCTGGCTCCAAACTTAAAAATTGTATATCTCCGATTTCATTTCCGGTATGCAAATTTTTTCGCTATTTTCGATTTTGTCGAAAAAAATAAAAACGAACTAGTCCTAGGTTTTTCGCCCGATCGGAATCATTCCAGTGCTAAAATGTTCCTTGGAGTTTGAATATCAATAATTATCAAAAAAAAGTTGAACTTTCGACTCACGGTCAACATGCCACGCCCACACGTCTGAATTGTGGGCAGGCACTAGAACATTATTGGCTATAACTGGGGACAGGAATGAAGTATCAACACGACACTTGGTACTTGTGATGAGAGTCATGGCCTGAGGTTTCATGCATCGTTTCGTTACAGCGCCACCTAGTGGTCATACGAATCGAATAATGCTTATAACTTCGGCTGAGTTTAACGTATTTTCATGCGACGTTTTTCCTTGGAGTCCTGAATTGTTGCCGAGTCCAATGATACCAAGCATGCCAGGTTTTGCTTTACGGTTGGTTCTGCACAGGAAAATAGCGCTTAAAAAACATGCGCGAATAACTCCGCGAGGGTTCCTCCGATCGACTCGAAACAACCATAGGAAGAATATTGTATTACCTTCTGAACAAAAAGTTCTATTGGCATTATGTTAAAATTTCCATCAGAAATGGCCGAAAATTGCAAAAAACGAAAAATTTACTCCAAATTTTGTGTTTTTTACACATAAATGGTTATAACTCCGCAACAAAATGATATTTTTTTACCAGATTTGATACGCTGATGTCTGAGCAGAGTCTGAGGCAATACAAAAAAAATGGTATGCCTGCACCACTAGTTGGCCTCATAATTGAACAAAACCTTTGACGTTGAGCTAGCACAATGGTCATACAACAGTTTTTTCACTAAACTTAAGTGTATAGCCATGATACTAGCTAGATGTAACTAATTCATGACGTTGCATGCACAAGTTTTTCATAGCGCCACCTAGTGGTTATTTGTTATTTTGACTTAAAAATACTGCAACCTTATATCTAAAATCATGAGTCATCGTGGATTATGCCTTTCATGGCTTTGAGTATAATCATTGGTGGATTGCAATTCACTCCCAACCAATCAGAATACCCTAGCAACCATTTAGCAAGAGCTGTATCTTTGTATCAGAACATCGTAGAGATATGGGGTTCGGCTCGTTTGACTTTTTTACACTATTTTAACATTCAGTTTTGCCACTGTAAGCACCACAAACATTTCCTTCAGTGTTCTATTTGTCAATGCTTCGTGAGAAGAGAGGGAGACATTTCACTGAATGATAGCACCTTTTTTGCTGATGACTTTGAACAGGTGTGTGAGGTAGCTTATTTTTTATAATTTATTTTGTACAATTCAGCAAAACTACACAGGCATGCCCTTAAAGGTCTTAAGGTCCCAAATCGCTTGAACCCGACTCAATGGCCTTGTAATTCAACTAAACACGGCCATTTCTGAATTGTATTTTACGGTATAAATCTGAAAAACTAATTCTCGTTAACAAATTATCAGATTGACTTAACATTAAGGATGTGACATGTTTGTCCTATAGGTGCACCTGTGTGTAAGCTACATAGTCTGTCTGAACCGTTTCTGACCATCTCTTACGTTTTTCTGGATGCGATGTGGTGTATCAGCCTGGTCGACGACATCTGACATGTTGTATGTGCTTTAATGCTCGAAACCCGGTAAACGCTGCTTGCAGCTTTAATTATTATTATTTTTCCGCCATAAAACGCGTCGCCCAGCACAAACCGTAAGTCGTAGAAACTTGCCACTTGGTCAACTGGTTGTATATTAGCAGGCTACTCAGATACAGTGAACCAGCCAAATCGGCCCATAGGTGGCGCTATAGCAATGCCCGACGCGTTTGGGCTCATAACTCCTAAACCGGCCATCATACACTCAAGTGTTTGATATCATTGTAATCCCTGGCTCCAAACTTAAAAAATGTATATCTCTGTTTTCATTTCCGTCATGAAAAATTTTCCGCTATTTTCGATTTTGTCGAAAAAAATAAAAACGAACTAGTCCTAGGTTTTTCGCCCGATCGGAATCATTCCAGTGCTAAAATGTTCCTTGGAGTTTGAATATCAATAATTATCAAAAAAAAGTTGAACTTTCGACTCACGGTCAACATGCCACGCCCACACGTCTGAATTGTGGGCAGGCACTAGAACATTATTGGCTATAACTGGGGACAGGAATGAAGTATCAACACGACACTTGGTACTTGTGATGAGAGTCATGGCCTGAGGTTTCATGCATCGTTTCGTCACAGCGCCACCTAGTGGTCATACGAATCGAATAATGCTTATAACTTCGGCTGAGTTTAACGTATTTTCATGCGACTTTTTTCCTTGGAGTCCTGAATTGTTGCCGAGTCCAACGATACCAAGCATGCCAGGTTTTGCTTTACGGTTGGTTCTGCACAGGAAAATAGCGCTTAAAAAACATGCGCGAATAACTCCGCGAGGGTTCCTCCGATCGACTCGAAACAACCATAGGAAGAATATTGTATTACCTTCTGAACAAAAAGTTCTATTGGCATTATGTTAAAATTTCCATCAGAAATGGCCGAAAATTGCAAAAAACGAAAAATTTACTCCAAATTTTGTGTTTTTTACACATAAATGGTTATAACTCCGCAACGAAATGATATTTTTTTACCAGATTTGATACGCTGATGTCTGAGCAGAGTCTGAGGCAATACAAAAAAAATGGTATGCCTGCACCACTAGTTGGCCTCATAATTGAACAAAACCTTTGACGTTGAGCTAGCACAATGGTCATACAACAGTTTTTTTCACTAAACTTAAGTGTATAGCCATGATACTAGCTAGATGTAACACATTCATGACGTTGCATGCACAAGTTTTTCATAGCGCCACCTAGTGGTTATTTGTTATTTTGACTTAAAAATACTGCAACCTTATATCTAAAATCATGAGTCATCGTGGATTATGCCTTTCATGGCTTTGAGTATAATCATTGGTGGATTGCAATTCACTCCCTAGCAACCAATCAGAATACCCTAGCAACCATTTAGCAAGAGCTGTATCTTTGTATCAGAACATCGTAGAGATATGGGGTTCGGCTCGTTTGACTTTTTTACACTATTTTAACATTTTGTGACCCAAGTTTTGCCACTGTAAGCACCACAAACATTTCCTTCAGTGTTCTATTTGTCAATGCTTCGTGAGAAGAGAGGGAGACATTTCACTGAATGATAGCACCTTTTTTGCTGATGACTTTGAACAGGTGTGTGAGGTAGCTTATTTTTTATAATTTATTTTGTACAATTCAGCAAAACTACACAGGCATGCCCTGAAAGTTCTTAAGGTCCCAAATCGCTTGAACCCGACTCAATGGCCTTGTAATTCAACTAAACACGGCCATTTCTGAATTGTATTTTACGGTATAAATCTGAAAAACTAATTCTCGTTAACAAATTATCAGAATGACTTAACATTAAGGATGTGACATGTTTGTCCTATAGGTGCACCTGTGTGTAAGCTACATAGTCTGTCTGAACCGTTTCTGACCATCTCTTACGTTTTTCTGGATGCGATGTGGTGTATCAGCCTGGTCGACGACATCTGACATGTTGTATGTGCTTTAATGCTCGAAACCCGGTAAACGCTGCTTGCAGCTTTAATTATTATTATTATTATTATTTTTCCGCCATAAAACGCGTCGCCCAGCACAAACCGTAAGTCGTAGAAACTTGCCACTTGGTCAACTGGTTGTATATTAGCAGGCTACTCAGATACAGTGAATCAGCCAAATCGGCCCATAGGTGGCGCTATAGCAATGCCCGACGCGTTGGGGCTCATAACTCCTAAACCGGACATCCTACACTCAAGTGTTTGGTATCATTGTAATCCCTGGCTCCAAACTTAAAAAATGTATATCTCCGATTTCATTTCCGGTATGCAAATTTTTTCGCTAATTTGCATAATATGCATTTCAAGCCAAACTGAACTAGTCCTAGGTTTTTCGCCCAATCGGAATCGTTCCAATGCAGGAGAAATCTGTGGAGTGAGTAGGTAAATAATTATCGAACAGAATGTGTAATTTCGCTTCAGTGTCACCAAGGGGCGCCAAAATTCAATACCGGAAGTAGACTATCTCCAGGTAAATGGCTATAACTCGTGAACGGTTAGAGATATCTTAACGCGGTTTGGTACATATGTGTATCAGCTCACTCCGGGGTCACAGGAAATAATACGCGGATTTTGGCCAGTAGGTGGCGCTATAATAAGCTTGAGGGTCGAAAATGGCTATCACTACACAACCGTAAGCCCGATACACGTCATATTTGGTATGGTGTGTCTTTGTGCAATGTACCATGAGGGTCTAGAAGGACATTGGCGTATCTGCAAAAACATGGCCGTCATCGGCCAATGAAGTGTGAGGGCTGATTTGACAGGGTTAACGAAGGTCGATCGGAACGACACTCACTGTGCTTGTTCGTGTACTGCTCCATAAGGTCTGTAAGAATTATGGTGTCATTTGGCCACTAGGGGGCGTAATACCGTATTTCGGTGCCTGTATCACGTGACGTTTGACATACATACACAAACATGACATCATATGATAGATCGGTTCATGACGAAAAACTTTGCCTCTTGAAGCGTTGCTGTCAATCAAACGGTTCATTAGTTATTGGCGATAACGTTCAAACCTACTTTTGCGAACTAGTGCTAGGTTTTTCATCCGATTTGAACCTAACGAAAGCTGATTGATTCTGTGGAGTGGGAATATGAATAATTATCGAAAAAAAGTTGAAATTTGTATTCAAACACGCAAGGAGTGGCCAAAAACCGAACTGGGCGGAGCTTAAAACATTTAAACGGCCATAACTCGAGAGGCGTTTGAGATATCATCATGGGGCTTGAATCATATGTGTAGGCCATCGGTCTAAGGTCGTGATATAAAAAGCTTGCTGATCGGACAATAGGTGGCGCTATACCGGGAAAGATGGCATTAAATACTGTGATTATCCAACGGTTACACTTTATAAGCCTATAACTCTATCTGTGATCAACGAATTTCCATGGGAGTTGCTTTTGTATGATCCTGAACTGTTTTCGAATCCTACGATACCAAGCATGCCAGGTTTCAAATTACGGTTCGATCAGAACTACGTTTTCCCACATAAAAAACAATCACTAATAGCTTCGTAACCGTAACTCCTATCGATTCGAAAACACCATAGGAAGAACAATGCAATAGCTTCTGAACAAAAAAGTATATTGGCGTTATATTAAAATTTCCATCAGAAATGGCCGAAAATTGTGAAAAACCAAAATAGTCCTATAGGTGCACGTGTGTTTAAGCATACATAGTCTGTATGAACCGTTTCTGACCATCTCTTTCGTTTTTGTGTGATGCTGGATCAGCCTAATCGACGACGTGTGACGTCTTTGACGTGCCTTAATGCTCGAAACCCGGTAAATGCTGCTTGCAGCTTTAATTAGGGGTTCAAGCCCGAAGGGCTGAAACCCTATTGTATTTGTATGGATTTTTATTATTCTTTTTATTATTTTTCTTCTGCCGTAAAACGGATCGTGCAGACCAAACCGTAAGGCCTAGAGACTTGAGACTTGGCCAAATGGTAGGTCTCATTCGTGCGCGAAGTTGACAGAGTGTCATCCCAATCGGCCAATGGGGGGCGCTACAGCGATGGCAAACGCGTTGATGCTCATAACTTCCACAATTCTTGTCCAAATGTCAAGTGTCTTATATCCCTGGATTCCTTGCGTCAAGACAAACAAAATGTATATCTCCGATTTCATTTCCGTCATTAAAAATTTTTCGCTATTTTCGATTTTGTCGAAAAAAATAAAAACGAACTAGTCCTAGGTTTTTCGCTCGATCGGAATCGTTTCGGTGCTAAAATGTTCCTTGGAGTTCGAATATCAATAATTATCAAAAAAAGTTGAACTTTCGACTCACGGTCGACATGCCACGCCCAAACGTCTGAAGTGTGCGCAGCCACTAGGGATTTATTGGTTATAACTGCGGACAGGAATGAAGTATCAACACGACACTTGGTACTTGTAAAGACAGTCATGGCCTGAGGTGGCATGCGTCGTTTCGTCACAGCGCCACCTAGTGGTCAGACGAATCATTTAAACGCTTATAACTTAGGCTGAGTTTAACGTATTTTCATGCAACTTTTTTCTTTGGAGTCCTGAATTGTTGCCGAGTCCAACGATACCAAGCATGCCAGGTTTTGCTTTACGGTTGGTTCTGCACAGGAAAATAGCGCTTAAAAAACAAGCGCGAATAACTCCGCGAGGGTTATTCCGATCGACTCGGAACGACCATAGGAAGAACATTGTATTACCTTCTGAACAAAAAGTTCTATTGGCGTTATGTTAAAATTTCCATCAGAAATGGCCGAAAATTGCAAAAAACGAAAAATTACCTCAAAATTTTGTGTTTTTACACATAAATGGTTATAACTCCGCAACAAAATGATATTTTTTCACCAGATTTGATACGCTGATGTCTGAGCACAAGCTGAGGCAATACAAAAAAAATGGTATGCCTGCACCACTAGTTGGCCTCATAATTTAACAAAACCTATGACATTGAGCAAACCCAATGGTCATACAACAGTTTTTTCAATAAACTAAAGTGTACAGCCATGATACTAGCTAGATGTAACACAGTCATGATCTGAGATTCCATGCACGAGTTTGTCATAGCGCCACCTAGTGGTAATTTGTTATTTTCACTTAAAAATACTGTAACCTTACCTTTAAAATCATGAGTCATCATGGATTATTCCTTTCATCCTTTGAGTATAATCATTGGTGGATTGCAAGTCACTCCCTAGCAAGCAATGAGAATACCCTAGCAACCATTTAGCAAGAGCTGTATCTCTGTATCAGAACATCGTAGAGACATGGGGTTCAGTTCTTTTGACTCATTAACACTATTTTAACATTTTGTGACCCGAGTTTTGCCAATGCAAGCACCACAAACATTTCTTTCATTGTTCCATTTGTCAATGTTCCGTGAGAAGAGAGGGAGACATTTCACTGAATGATAGCACTTTTTTGCTGATACTTTGAACACGTGTATCTGGTATCTTATTTTTCATCATTTATTTTGTACAATGCAGCAAATCTACACAGCCATGCCCTTAAAGGTCTTAATGTCCCAAATCGATTGAACCCCGGTAATCGCTGCTTGCAGCTATATTTAGGGGTTCAAGCCCGAAGGGCTGAAACCCTATTGTATTTGTATGGATTTTTTTTATGGGTTCAAGCCCGTAGGGCTGAAACCCTATTGTATTTGTATGGATTTTTATTATTATTCTAGTTATTATTTTTCTTCTGCCGTAGAACGGATTGTGCAGACCAAACCGTAAGGCCTAGAGACTTGAGACTTGGCCAAATGGTAGGACCCAATTTGGGGAGAGGTTGATAGAGTATCAACCCGATTGGCCTATAGGTGGCGCTATAGCGATAACCAACGCGTTGATGCTCATAACTCCCACAAATATTGTCCAAATGTCAAGTGTCTTATATCACCGGAATCCTTTCGTCAAGACGAACAAAACGTATATCTCCGATTTCATTTCCGTCATGAAATTTTTTTCGCTATAATCGATTTTGTCGAAAAAAATAAAAACGAACTAGTCCTAGGTTTTTTGTCCGATCGGAACCGTTCCAGTGCTGTAATATTCCTTGTAGTGTGAATATCAAAAGTTATCAAAAAAATTTGAACTTTCGACTCACCGTCGTCAAGCCACGCCCAAACGCCCCCAATGGGCGGAACCTCTTGGACTTAAATGGCTATAACTTAGGAAGGGAAGGAGGTATTGACACAAAATTTGGTACACTTATACACGGGACCATTCTGAGGTCACCTGCAAAAAAATGCGCCTCTTGACCACTAGTTGGCGCTATAACACCACCTCAACTTTGAAGGTCTGTAACTACAGAAATATGGGACCGATCAACTTGACATTTGGCACCGGTGCTCCTGGTCTAGGGTACTATCTATGTGTAAAAGGAATTTTGCGTAGCTCAAAAAACATGGCCGCCATCGGCCAATCAAGAAAAAGCAGCTTTTAGACAGGGTTAACGGAGGCTGATCCAAACGAAACGTGGTGGGCCTGTTTGTCTCTTGGCCGTGAAGGTCTGTGCAAAGTAAGAAAAAATTCGGCCTCTGGGAGGCGCTATCACGTTTTTTCAGTGTTTAAGTGATTGTGTATTATGCAGTGTTTTAGATATCAACAAGATCTTTATATCATTTAATAGAGCTACATTTAATGAACAACTTTTCCTCAAGAAGCACTTGTCTCAGTCGAATCGTTTGATAGATATTCATCATTTTCTTTTAAACCTACTTTTGCGAACTAGTCCTAGGTTTTTTGACCAATCTGAACCAATCCAGTGCTGGAATATTCCTTAGACCCTGATTATCAATAATTATCAAAAAAAAGTTGAACTTTGCACTCGTCGTCGCAACACTACATTCAAAAGTACGAAGAGGCGGGGCCACAAATACTTAAATAGCTATCATTTATGATAGGAATGAGATATCAACATGAAACTTGGTACACATATGTATAGACCCATGCTGAGGTCACATGCAAAAAAATTGCAGAGATTGTCCATTAGGTGGCGCTATAACATAAGAACAAATAACCATAACTATAGCATATTTATATGACACATAAATATTTGTCTGACCTACTTGTTATTTTGCACATAACATCTACTTTCAGGTTCTTATAATGGTCTATGAGGATAATTATTTATCTTTGAAAACATGCCACTCAACAGCCAACCAGTATTAACCATGTACAAGTCAATCCTAATTATGTGTGATTACAACTAAACTCATGGGAATGTTGGTCTTATGTTTCCAATTGTCTGTGAGGATTTTTAGTTCATCTTTCTGAAAATCGTTGCATCTAACACAATGTGTGCAAAGTAAACAGTTCTCTAGATCAGTGGTTCTCAATGCTTCAAATAATCAGCACAATAGTAGAGATCTTTATTAACTGAACTGATTGTGTCAGATGAGAGAAACATATTAAATGTGCAGAGCAGTGGTCCTCCAGAAACGGAGTAGAGAACCACTGCTCTATATGTTTATGTTTATATGAAAAAACTTTTTTGTGAACTAATACTTGGTTTTTCACTCAACAACACTAAAGCCAATGCAATACAATTTCCTGTAGTCTGTGAGCAAATATGAATGCCAAATTGTGATCACCAATTGTACATCTTATTCCTTTAGTTGTTTAACTTTGAATTACAAAAACAACTTTTCAAAACTACTAGAATTTTTTCAGTCAACAACAATAAAATCAGGGCAGTACATTTTTCTGTCCTCTGTGTGTAAAGGTATATCAAATACAAAATGTAATGAATTTGAATACCTGCTTTTGTAAGCATAGATTTCATGTGATGTCACACATTGGTGTAGGTGCCATTTGTACGACTGAATTGCAGCACGTGTGTTTAAAGGAACTCATAAAGATATGGATTAAAGTTTTTCATTATCCCCATTTATTTACATCAGTAGCATTAGGATTCTATTTTACCTTCCATGACATAAACGTGTCCTTACATTATGTATAATACAAAGTTGTTACATTTTTATATGTTCTTTTTCAAATATTGCACCAAAAATTATCATGTGATAATGCAATTGTTTATTATTCACATAAATGACCTGCTAGAACTCAACTAAATAGCAGCACTTTATGAAATTGAACGCAGACAAATGCTTACCAGCAAATCTTCTGCAAATCTACTAAATAACATGACATTTGTTATTGACATAATTTGATATTGAAAACATATCTGGATCAGTTATTTATTGGCCCAGCCTAAAATCACATGAAAATAATTGCAGAGCTATACCACTATTTGACAATTTAACATGACAGAGCCTAAAAATTTTTCTATTAAAATATGTAACTTTGCTTTATTGTTTCCAAATCCAAAAAATTGTATTCTCTTACAATAACACAATAAAAGGATTATATGAAAAATATATACTCTCTGTGTGAAACACAGACCCTCATTAATATACTTAAGAGCATGCTTATCAGGATTTGAGGTAAAAATTTGTCTATCGTTATTTACTTTTCAATATTCAATAGGGCTTATTTGATCTACGTCATCAATGTTCGCGGCGGCCATATTGTTGACATAAAACTGTCAGTCTGTCAATTGACAAGCGAGGCAGCGTGGGTATTATGCATGGTATTATCGGTGTATTTTTTTAAAACCACGCGATGGTGTGTGGTGTAATACACGGATGTTCTAACAACAGCAAAAAGAACTCCGGAATTAGTTTTTATGCGATACCGACTGTCAGAAAACATGAAAGGAGACAGAGGAGTTGAACCAGCGAAGGAGAGACTCCCAACACAGCAAAGTCTGTCCCCATCATTTTACCCCAGGTACCGTTAGGGATATATGCTCACAGCAAAGTCTGTCCCCATAATTTGATCACATATGGTTAGCTGTAAGCAGTGGCTGAAAATGCTCTTTCAAATAAGCTGCCATAAATTGAGACAATTATTAAATTAGTATTAATAACTATATGAACATAATAATAGGTCTGTCATTGATACTAGGTAGGGAATTAAGGGCCGTTCACATAGTTTTGAAAATTGTTTTATATTAAACAGAATAGCGGAGCTCACACCAAAACTATAACAAAACAGATACAATGAACGACATCATTGGGATCACTTTCTGAGCGATTTTTCCCACCTGATGAAGGATAAACCATTGATAGCATTAAAATCTATTTGAACTTCAAGTGCACGGCCACTTAAAATGACAGTGAAGCTCATTGCTGAGCTCTATAACATTAGATTACCTCCAGTTGCTGTGAAAATTGACTACGTAATGCTTTTTAATCTATTACATTAACTAACTGTTATGCCAAAAGGTAAGAGATTACACAAACTATTAGATTCACTGTTTAGAGTTACTCGAAACGCAGCGTGTTGAGGACATCTGTAAAAGTTTTTATTACAAGCAATATTAAAGGCAAGTGATTTGCGCGAGTGCCGTGAGCGAATTAGCATAAACGTATTGTTTGGTGATGTGGACGATGATATAGTTATCGTTATCGTTATTATGTGAACGGCCCTTCAGTGCTTGTATGATGAATGCGGATACTGTATGAACGATATAGTTATAAATATCCGGATAAGTTACGGCTGGCAATAAGGACGGATCTTTACTTAAGGCTATTGGGTCTATTTGATATTGTTCCACAATAATCAAGCTCATCTTCTCTTAATACAGACGAGATTAAGGCATTAGGCTACTGCTCCCCTCGACTCAAATCTACGTGCGGCTAGCGGCAGGACAGATGTCATGTCAACAAGATGGCCGCGGCTAGCGACTTCTGGTGTTTGCGAATAAGCCCTATACAAATTTTATGTTAAATTAATTGTAAAATGAAAAAAATAATTTTAGCCAGCAGATGGCTAAAATTATTATTTATTATTTAAAGGGGTCATATCGTGAAAATGTTAGCATTGCCACTTTGTAGGTGTGAGCAAAAATAGGTCATTGAAATTTGGCTTTCCTTATGATGTCATAAGGATATCTTATTAGATTAATACCGCCCACTTAATGTGCACTATCCAACCACAGCACTGCCATTTGTGCAGAGAGAAAGAAAGAGAGAAAAAATAATTGACAGCACAATTGAGTTTGAATTGCATCAAACCACCATCATTGTGATCAGTGTTTGCACTTCATCAGCTCATTTGCATTTTAAAAGACACACCCAAAACGACACATTTTTGCTCAAACCTACAAAGTGGCAATGCTAACATTTTCACGATATGACCCCTTTAACATGTACACTCAATAAAATTGTGTTCACAGGTTTCATCAATGGATGCATGATTTAACTTTATGAAGTCAGTATTATTATGTTAAAATAACATTTCGTCAATCATTCTGACGGTAAACGTTTTAACAGTCATGTGACATTCGAACATAGGATAACTCTTGAACTCTTGAAGGACACCAAGAATATGGAGATTGGTCATTTATTTCAAAGTCTTATTTCCTTACCCTGCCATTTCTGCTTCTGTGTGTAAATGCATGTATGTGTTTTAGCTTATTCTTCATCATTGCTGTGTTATAGATTAGCCATGTGAGACCTAAATCTCTATATCAGAGCATCGTAGAGAAATTGTGGTGGGCTGTTTTGTCTCATGCTAACAATTTTTGAAACATTTTGTGTGGCAAATCTTGCCATGGCATGCACCACATCATATTCTCGTCAGAAAATATACCTAATTGGTAACATGTTAGTATTCCAGATTCTAAGTAGATTTGATAACAATGCAGCAAATCTACACAGGCATGCCCTTAAAGGTCCTAAAGGGGTCATATTATGATATTTTTTTAAGTGAGTGTGAATGTGAAGTGTTACCTCAAAATATTCCACAGATCATTTATTATAGCATGTTAAAATTGACACTTTGTAGACCTGAGCAAAAGTATGCCGTTTTGGGTGTTTCCTTTAAAATGCAAATGAGCGGATGAAATGCAAATTTATCACAATAATGGTGGTTTGTTGTAATTGAAACTCAATTGTGCTGTCAATTATTTTTTTCCTTCTTTCTCTCGCACTAAATGGCAGTGCTGTGGTTGGATAGCGCAGATAAAGGGGGCAGTATTATTGTAATTCGCTTTGCTACCTACCTCACAAAACAGGCAAAAGTTGAACAACGTATTTTTTGACATGCTTACAGAGAATGGTTTCCCCAAACAAAGTTACTGGGTTGATCTGTTTCACATTTTCTAGGTTGATAGTAGGACTGGGGACCCAATTATAGCACTTAAACATGGAAAAGTCAGATTTTCATTCTATGACCCCTTTAAGGTCCCAAATCGCTTGAACCCCGGTAATCGCTGCTTGCAGCTATATTTATTATTATTATTATTATTATTATTATTATTTTTCCGCCATAAAACGCGTCGCCCAGCACAAACCGTAAGTCGTAGAAACTTGCCACTTGGTCAACTGGTTGTATATTAGCAGGCTACTCAGATACAGTGAACCAGCCAAATCGGCCCATAGGTGGCGCTATAGCAATGCCCGACGCGTTTGGGCTCATAACTCCTAAACCGGCCATCATACACTCAAGTGTTTGATATCATTGTAATCCCTGGCTCCAAACTTAAAAAATGTATATCTCCGTTTTCATTTCCGTCATGAAAAATTTTCCGCTATTTTCGATTTTGTCGAAAAAAATAAAAACGAACTAGTCCTAGGTTTTTCGCCCGATCGGAATCATTCCAGTGCTAAAATGTTCCTTGGAGTTTGAATATCAATAATTATCAAAAAAAAGTTGAACTTTCGACTCACGGTCAACATGCCACGCCCACACGTCTGAATTGTGGGCAGGCACTAGAACATTATTGGCTATAACTGGGGACAGGAATGAAGTATCAACACGACACTTGGTACTTGTGATGAGAGTCATGGCCTGAGGTTTCATGCATCGTTTCGTCACAGCGCCACCTAGTGGTCATACGAATCGAATAATGCTTATAACTTCGGCTGAGTTTAACGTATTTTCATGCGACGTTTCTCCTTGGAGTCCTGAATTGTTGCCGAGTCCAATGATACCAAGCATGCCAGGTTTTGCTTTACGGTTGGTTCTGCACAGGAAAATAGCGCTTAAAAAACATGCGCGAATAACTCCGCGAGGGTTCCTCCGATCGACTCGAAACGACCATAGGAAGAATATTGTATTACCTTCTGAACAAAAAGTTCTATTGGCATTATGTTAAAATTTCCATCAGAAATGGCCGAAAATTGCAAAAAACGAAAAATTTACTCCAAATTTTGTGTTTTTTACACATAAATGGTTATAACTCCGCAACGAAATGATATTTTTTTACCAGATTTGATACGCTGATGTCTGAGCAGAGTCTGAGGCAATACAAAAAAAATGGTATGCCTGCACCACTAGTTGGCCTCATAATTGAACAAAACCTTTGACGTTGAGCTAGCACAATGGTCATACAACAGTTTTTTTCACTAAACTTAAGTGTATAGCCATGATACTAGCTAGATGTAACACATTCATGACGTTGCATGCACAAGTTTTTCATAGCGCCACCTAGTGGTTATTTGTTATTTTGACTTAAAAATACTGCAACCTTATATCTAAAATCATGAGTCATCGTGGATTATGCCTTTCATGGCTTTGAGTATAATCATTGGTGGATTGCAATTCACTCCCTAGCAACCAATCAGAATACCCTAGCAACCATTTAGCAAGAGCTGTATCTTTGTATCAGAACATCGTAGAGATATGGGGTTCGGCTCGTTTGACTTTTTTACACTATTTTAACATTTTGTGACCCAAGTTTTGCCACTGTAAGCACCACAAACATTTCCTTCAGTGTTCTATTTGTCAATGCTTCGTGAGAAGAGAGGGAGACATTTCACTGAATGATAGCACCTTTTTTGCTGATGACTTTGAACAGGTGTGTGAGGTAGCTTATTTTTTATAATTTATTTTGTACAATTCAGCAAAACTACACAGGCATGCCCTGAAAGGTCTTAAGGTCCCAAATCGCTTGAACCCGACTCAATGGCCTTGTAATTCAACTAAACACGGCCATTTCTGAATTGTATTTTACGGTATAAATCTGAAAAACTAATTCTCGTTAACAAATTATCAGAATGACTTAACATTAAGGATGTGACATGTTTGTCCTATAGGTGCACCTGTGTGTAAGCTACATAGTCTGTCTGAACCGTTTCTGACCATCTCTTACGTTTTTCTGGATGCGATGTGGTGTATCAGCCTGGTCGACGACATCTGACATGTTGTGTGTGCTTTAATGCTCGAAACCCGGTAAACGCTGCTTGCAGCTTTAATTATTAGGGGTTCAAGCACGAAGTGCTGAAACCCTATTGTAATTGCCAAGGTTTTTATTATTATTATTATTATTATTATTATTATTAGTTATTATTATTCTGCCGTAAAACGGAATGTGCAGACCAAACCGTAAGGCCTAGAGACTTGAAACTTGGCCAAATGGTAGGACCCAATTTGGGGAGAGGTTGATAGAGTATCAACCCGATTGGCCCATAGGTGGCGCTATAGCGATAACAAACGCGTTGATGGTCATAACTTCCACAAATCTTATCCAAATGTCAAGTGTCTTATATCCCTGGATTCCTTGCGTCAAGGCGAACAAAACGTATATCTCCGATTTCATTTCCGTCATGAATTTTTTTTCGCTATTTTCGATTTTGTAAAAAAAAATAAAAACGAACTCGTCCTAGGTTTTTCGTCCGATCGGAACCGTTCCAGTGCCGTAATATTCCTTGGAGTGTGAATATCAAAAGTTATCAAAAAAAAGTTGAACTTTCGACTCGCCGTCGTCAAGCCACGCCCAAACGCCCCCAATGAGCGGAGCCTCTTGACCTTAAACGGCTATAACTTAGGAAGGGAAGGAGGTATCGACACCAAATTTGGTACACATATACAGGGGACTATTCTGAGGTCAGGTGCAAAAAATTGCGCCGCTTGACCACTAGTTGTCGCTATAACACCACCTCAACTTTGAAGGGCTGTAACTACGGAAATATGGGACCGATCAACTTGACATTTGACAGGTGTGCTCCTGGTCTGGGGTACTATCTATGTTTAAAAGGAATTTTGCGTAACTCAAAAAACATGGCCGCCATCGGCCAATCAAGAAAAAGCAGCTATTAGACAGGGTTAACGGAGGCCGATCGAAATGAAACGCGGTGGGCCTGTTTGTCTCTTGGCCATGAAGGTCTGTGCAGAGTAAGAAAGAATTCGGACTCCGGAGGGCGCTATCACGTTTTTTCAGTGTTTAAGTGATTGTGTATTATGCAGTGTTTCAGATATCAACAAGATCCTCATATCATTTAATAGAGGTACTTAAAATGAACAACTTTTCCTCAAGCAGCACTTGTCTCAGTCGAATCGTTTGTTAGATATTCATCATTTTCTTTGAAACCTACTTTTGCGAACTAGTCCTAGGTTTTTTGACCGATCTGAACCGATCCAGTGCTGGAATAGTCCTTAGACACTGATTATCAATAACTATCAAAAAAAAGTTGAACTTTGCACTCATTGTCGCAACACCACGGTCAAAAGTACGAAGAGGCGGTGCCACAAATACTACAATGGCTATCATTTATGATAGGAATGAGATATCAACACGAAACTTGGTACACATATGTATAGACCCAGGCCAAGGTCACATGCAAAAAATTGCAGAGATTGTCCACTAGGTGGCGCTATAACCTAAGAAAAAATAACGATAACTATAGCATATGTATACAACACATAAATATTTGTCTGACCTACTTTTTATTTTGCACATAACATCTGCTTTCAGATTCTTATAAGGGTCTTTTAGGATAATTACATATCTTAGAAAACATGCCGACCAACAGCCAGCCAGCATTAACCATGTACGAGTCCAGCGTAATGGTGTGCCATTACAACTAAACTGATGGGCCTGTTTGTCTTATGTTCTCAAGTGTCTTTGATGATTTTTGGCTCATCATTCCGGAAATATTTGCATCTAGAACAACGGGAGTTACGTTAACTGTGCCCTAGATCAATGGTTCTCAAAATTATTCCTGGAGGCCCACTGCTCTGCACATATACGAAAGTCTTCTATTTTAAACAAATCTACTTTAATCATCAGTAGAGATTTGTATGAACTGAACTGATTGTGTCAGATGAGAGAAACATACAAAATGTTCCGAGCATTGGGTCTTGAGAAACCAATGCGGTTCACTGAGTTGAAAGTACTGCTCTAGATGTTTATGTTTATATGAAAAACAATTTTATGAATTTGCTGTACTATCTGGGCAAATATCAATATGAAACATAAAATAAAATTTTGTCGTTGTATTACTGGATTTGATGTGATGTCACATAGTGAGGTGGGCACCATTTGTAACCTGTATTCTTTATTTCATTTGTAGCTGCTGTTATGTTCCTTTTGTCCATGGGTTTGCATCTGCATGAAAATTATTATAAGATTTAATGATTTGCAGTCATTTACCTCATTAAAACTAAAAGACTTGAGGTAATCAATTCAAGCATTTTGAAATGTGACATTTTCAAAATGGGCCAGACTAAGTATATCTAACTAATTAACTAGTAATGTGAAGCTTATGACAAAATATTAACAGTTTTATTAAGATCAGACAATATATGTCTTTCCAAGACTAGGGCTGGTTGAATAAACATACAGTAGCCATTAAGTAAAGACTGTGTTTTAAGGACTAGTCTGAAGAACTAGTAGTTAGTTAGGGCTAATCAGTCTTACTATTTGGATTTAAATATAATTTAAATAATTTAAATATTTTTTTCATATGATACTTAAAGCAGTTATGTTTAATCATGAAGACAAAAATGTATGACTAACTTTGAATACTAGTCTTAGAGATTCATGTTACTGACCATTGGTTTAAGTGTAGTTACAGACTAAAATTAAGGCTTAAGTTTTAGTTATCTTACTTGAAAATAGCTTACACTGGCCTACCTTTAAATATATCTGGGCCATAGTTTTGTCTTAAGATGTACACCAGTAATGTTTTTTATAAGGTTTGTTTGTAAAAAGTACCTAAATGTTTTTACATAACTAATGGCTAGTCATGCATCAATTTAAACCTGTGGGAAACAACCCTATGAAGTTATAAAGCTTCAAATGTTGTCTTAGAATTCTTCAAATCCTAAAGGTCACTTCACACTGGTCAGACAGACTCCAACAGACGCTGACCAGTGTGAAACCCCTGTTGGAAGTTGTTGGATCAAAGTAAATGAGACTTTAGAATGTGGTTGTCTGTTGGTGTCTGTTGGTGTCTGTTGGAGTTGGTAGTTGTCTGACCAGTGTGAACTGGCCTTAAAGGTATGAAAAAGATTGCTGTAAATATGTGGATCCTTAAAGAACAATAATAGGCCAACATTAGAAATAATAACTAATAATCACACATAAAGAGAATAAATATTTGGTTATCAGTAGCTTTAGTATTGTAATCTATTTTCCATAACATAAACACGTCATGCTGTGTCTTATAAAGTTTTCAATAATTGTTTATAGAATTATTGCAATGAAATTGTAATGTTATGATACAATTGGTTATTTTAAATATAAATGTTTACTGAAAACTTACTCTAGCACAGCACGTGTGTGAACACAAGGCAAGGCAAGGCAAGGCAAGTTTATTTGTATAGCACATTTCATACACAGAGGTCATTCAAAGTGCTTTACATAGAAATGAGAAAACAATATATAAAAGAGAAAAAAGAAAATGTAAAAATAATAGATACACGATAAAATCACAATAAAAAAGATACATGAGAATTAAACAATTAACAATTAAACAATTAAAGAAAATGAATGTGATTTTAATAAAAACAGTTTAAAATGTTAAAAAGAATAAAACAGGAGTAAAAGTGGCTTGAGTTAAAGGTGCAGTCAGTGTAAAGCAGCACAGTGCTCATTCAGTAAATGCAGAGTTAAACAGATGTGTTTTTAATCTAGATTTAAAAGTTAGTATTTTAATCTATTTTCTATTTACAAATAAGTGCTTAATAGCAAATCTGACTGACATTTGCTTAATGACATCATATTTGTTATTAACTCCATTTGATATAAACAACACATCTGGATCAGTTATGTATGGACATAGCCAGTTGTTAAATATAAAAAATGTACAGCTTTAGTACTATTTTTAGGCCTACTATAATATGACAGAGGCTGTCATCTGAAATACTTGTATGTTTGCACATAATATCTATGTCAAAGAATATATAGGTTCTATAAGAACAATTACTTTTGTTTAAAAAAATAGTGAAATACTTGTATGTTTGCACATAATATCTATGTCAAAGAATATATAGGTTCTATAAGAACAATTACTTTTGTTTAAAAAAATAGTCTAAAAGATTTAAACAAGCAACCATTTAGTAAGACCTAGATCTCTATGAATTAAAATGACTGTTTCAGATGAGAGAAACATACAAAATGTGCAGAGCATGTTTGTGTATGTTCCTTTTGTCCATAAAGATATATACGGTTTAATAACTTGCATACCTCACTTTATTTACCTAACTAAAACAGAAAGCCTTCATGGTACTCGATTAAAGGACATGAACATGAATCTGCTAAATGAAATGATATTTGTTATTGACACAATTTAATAACACCATCCACCATTCAGATAACGTATCTGGTTTTGTTTTAATAAATTGTTTCAGTTCTTACACTCAACAACAGTAAAGCCAGTGCAGTACAATTTTCTCTACACTGTATAATACAAATACAAAAACAACTTTGCAGAAGTATAGCTATCACACAGTCATTTTGAAAACGGCCCTGACGAACGGCCCCTAAAGCTTATGACAAAGCATACAAGTATTATTGAGATCTGGCAATATACTCAAATTCCTTATTGTGATTTTTAGGTGCAATTTTCCGTTATGTCCACTAGATGGCTGTAGAGGATCAATCACTGGCTGACATTTGCACTCACAGAAAACCCAGAAGATGATTACTCTTTAACTAAGTCTACTATTAATAGAACTCTGTACACATGTAAAGGTGCAGTGTGTCATTTTTAGAAGGATCTCTTGACGAAAATGCAAAATTATATACAAAACTATATTATCAGGGGTGTATAAAGACCTTTCATAATGAACCAGTATGTGTTTATTACCTTAGAACGAGACCTTTTTATCTACATACACTGAGGGTCCCCTTACATAGAAGTCACCATTTTCTGCCGCCATTTTTCTACAGAAGCCCTTAACGGGCAAATTTTTTTACTAAGTTGTCTCCGACGATGACATGTTTGTCTGGTGGCGGCTACTGTAGCTTCTCTATGTGTTTCAAAAGCGAGGGGTGAGCAGTGGACTAAGCCATTGGTTGCAATTCGTGACCTCACCACTAGGTGCCGCTAAAATGTACACACTGCACCTTTAACTTCATGATTTTACTGTTATAATATTAAAATCACATTTAGTGAAAGACTACCACTTCAATTGTTCTGAGTTATCAGTTTTAACACTCATGTCATTTTATGATAGCTGTGAAACGTGAACATAATTTTGGAGGCACTTACACGACATTTGCAGTAAGAATTATATATTTTTTGTTTTTTATAAAAAAAACTACATACCAAATGAGTGTATAACCATATCAATATTAAGTCTTGTTCTTTAACAGTCTTGTTTCTCCTTTCTCAGGTAAACGTGTGTGTGTGTACAATATACAATGCAGAATATCTATATGGCCATGTCCTTAAACGTCTTGTGATCTAAATGGCTTGAACCCCGATAATCGCTGCTAGCAGCTATATTTATTATTATTATTAGGGTTTCGAGCACGAAGTGCTGAAAACCTATTGTATTTGTCTGTTTTATTATTATTATTATTATTATTATTATTATTATTATTATTTTTCCGCCATAAAACGCGTCGCCCAGCACAAACCGTAAGTCGTAGAAACTTGCCACTTGGTCAACTGGTTGTATATTAGCAGGCTACTCAGATACAGTGAATCAGCCAAATCGGCCCATAGGTGGCGCTATAGCAATGCCCGACGCGTTGGGGCTCATAACTCCTAAACCGGACATCCTACACTCAAGTGTTTGGTATCATTGTAATCCCTGGCTCCAAACTTAAAAAATGTATATCTCCGATTTCATTTCCGGTATGCAAATTTTTTCGCTAATTTGCATAATATGCATTTCAAGCCAAAATGAACTAGTCCTAGGTTTTTCGCCCGATCGGAATCGTTCCAACGCAGGAGAAATCTGTGGAGTGAGTAGGTAAATAATTATCGAACAGAATTTGAAATTTCGCTTCATTGTCACTAAGGGGCACCAAAACTCCATACAGGAAGTAGCCTATCGTCAATGAAATGGCTATAACTGGTGAACGGTTTGAGATATCTTAACGAGGTTTGGTACACATATGAACCAGCTCACTCCGGGGTCACTGTAAAAAAGATGCGGATTTTGGCCACTAGGTGGCGCTATAACAGGCTTGAGCTCGGGAATGGCTATTACTACACAACCGTTAGCCCGATACACTTAATATTTTGTTTGGTGTGTCTTTGTGCAATGTACCATGAGGGTCTAGAAGGACATTGGCGTATCTCCAAAAACATGGCCGTCATCGGCCAATGAAGGTTGAGGACTGATTTGACAGAGTTAACAAGGGTCGATCGGAGCAAAACTCACTGTGGTTCTTCGTGTACTGCTCTTGAAGGCCTGTAAGAATTACGGTGTCATTTGGCCACTAGGGGGCGTAATACCGTATTTTGGTGCCTGTATCACGTGACGTTTGACATACACACACAAACATGACATCATTTGATAGATCGGCTCATGACGAAAAACTTTGCCTTTTGAAGCATTGCTGTCAATCAAACGGTTCGTTAGTTATTGGCGATAACGTTCAAACCTACTTTTGCGAACTAGTCCTAGGTTTTTCGTCCGATCTGAACCTAACCAAGGCTAATTGACTCTGTGGAGTGTGAATATGAATAATTATCAAAAAAAAGTTGAAATTTGTATTCATACACGCAAGGAGTGGCCAAAAACCGAACTTTGCGGAGCTTAGAACATTTAAATGGCCATAACTTGAGAGGGGTTTGAGATATCATCATGGGGCTTGAATAATATGTGTAGGCCATCGGTCTAAGGTCGTGATATAAAAATCTCGCCGATCGGACACTAGATGGCGCTATAACGGGGAAAATGGCACTAAATACTGTGATTATGCAATGGTTACAACTTTTACGCCTATAACTTTATCTGTGGTCAAGAGATTTTCATGGGAGTTGTTTTTTTAGCATCCTGAATTGTTGCCGAGTCCAACGATACCAAGCATGCCAGGTTTCGCCTTACAGTTAGTTCTGCACAGGAAAATAGCGCTTAAAAAACATGCGCGAATAACTCCGCGAGGGTTATTCTGATCGACTCGAAACGACCATAGGAAGAATATTGCATTACCTTCTGAACAAAAAAGTCTATTGGCATTATGTTAAAATTTTCATCAGAAATGGCCGAAAATTACAAAAAACGAAAAATTACCTCAAAATGTGTCGTTTTTTACACATAAATGGTTATACCTCCGCAACGAAATGACTTTTTTCACCAGATTTGATACGCTGATGTTTGAGAAGAGTCTGGGGCAATACAAAAAAAATGGTATGCCTGCACCACTAGTTGGCCTCATAATTGAACAAAACCTTTGACGTTGATCAAGCCCAATGGTCTTACAACTGTTTTTTACTAAACTAAAGTGTGCAGCCATGATACTAGCTAGATGTAACAAAGTCATGACCTGACGTTGCATGCACAATTTTGTCATAGCGCCATCCTGTGGTTATTTGTTATTTTCACTTAAAAGTGAGTAGAGAGCGGAGAGATTTCACTGAATGAGAGCCGTTTTTTGCTGATAACTAATGTATTTAAGGTTGTATCTTCGCCAAACGTATGCGTAATGACACGGTACTTGGTAATTCTGATGGCAGTCAGGGCCTGAGGGAGCCTGCAGTTTCGTTGCACCGCCACCTAGTGGTCGGACGCATATTTTACACGCCTAGAACTTTGGCTGCAGTTACCGTATTTTCATGGGACTTTTTTCACAGGAGTCCTGAATTGTTGCAGAGTCCAACGATACCAAACATGCCAGGTTTTGCCTAATGCTTAGTCCTGGAGTTATCAGAACACATTCAAGGAGGACATTAAATAAGTCAAGCATTATCTTTCCAGCTGTGTTTGCTGTCCACTGTAGGTCCTTGCGGTTTGTTGCGTTGCTGTGTGTGTGCCTTATGTGCACGTCTGCAGTCTGTTTACACCATTGCACCATACCACGACTTAATGGCCTTGTAGTTCAACTAAACACGGCCATTTCTGAATTGTATGTTACGGTATAAATCTGAAAAACCTTTTCTCGTTAACAAATTATCGGAATGACTTAACATTAAGGATGTGACCTATTTGTCCTATAGGTGCACCTGTGTGTAAGCATACATAGTGTGTATGAACCGTTTCTGACCATCTCTTTCGTTTTTTTGGATGCGATGTGGTGTATCAGCCTGGTCGACGACGTCTGACGTCTCTGATGTGCTTTAATGCTCGAAACCCGGTAAATGCTGCTTGCAGCTTTAATTATTATTATTATTTTTCCGCCATAAAACGCGTCGCCCAGCACAAACCGTAAGTCGTAGAAACTTGCCACTTGGTCAACTGGTTGTATATTAGCAGGCTACTCAGATACAGTGAATCAGCCAAATCGGCCCATAGGTGACGCTATAGCAATGCCCGACGCGTTGGGGCTCATAACTCCTAAACCGGACATCCTACACTCAAGTGTTTGGTATCATTGTAATCCCTGGCTCCAAACTTAAAAAATGTATATCTCCGATTTCATTTCCGTCATGAAAAATTTTCCGCTATTTTCGATTTTGTCGAAAAAAATAAAAACGAACTAGTCCTAGGTTTTTCGCCCGATCGGAATCATTCCAGTGCTAAAATGTTCCTTGGAGTTTGAATATCAATAATTATCAAAAAAAAGTTGAACTTTCGACTCACGGTCAACATGCCACGCCCACACGTCTGAATTGTGGGCAGGCACTAGAACATTATTGGCTATAACTGGGGACAGGAATGAAGTATCAACACGACACTTGGTACTTGTGATGAGAGTCATGGCCTGAGGTTTCATGCATCGTTTCGTCACAGCGCCACCTAGTGGTCATACGAATCGAATAATGCTTATAACTTAGGCTGAGTTTAACGTATTTTCATGCGACGTTTTTCCTTGGACTCCTGAATTGTTGCCGAGTCCAATGATACCAAGCATGCCAGGTTTTGCTTTACGGTTGGTTCTGCACAGGAAAATAGCACTTAAAAAACATGCGCGAATAACTCCGCGAGGGTTCATCCGATCGACTCGAAACAACCATAGGAAGAATATTGTATTACCTTCTGAACAAAAAGTTCTATTGGCATTATGTTAAAATTTCCATCAGAAATGGCCGAAAATTGCAAAAAACGAAAAATTTACTCCAAATTTTGTGTTTTTTACACATAAATGGTTATAACTCCGCAACGAAATGATTTTTTTTACCAGATTTGATACGCTGATGTCTGAGCAGAGTCTGAGGCAATACAAAAAAAATGGTATGCCTGCACCACTAGTTGGCCTCATAATTGAACAAAACCTTTGACGTTGAGCTAGCACAATGGTCATACAACAGTTTTTTTCACTAAACTTAAGTGTATAGCCATGATACTAGCTAGATGTAACACATTCATGACGTTGCATGCACAAGTTTTTCATAGCGCCACCTAGTGGTTATTTGTTATTTTGACTTAAAAATACTGCAACCTTATATCTAAAATCATGAGTCATCGTGGATTATGCCTTTCATGGCTTTGAGTATAATCATTGGTGGATTGCAATTCACTCCCTAGCAACCAATCAGAATACCCTAGCAACCATTTAGCAAGAGCTGTATCTTTGTATCAGAACATCGTAGAGATATGGGGTTCGGCTCGTTTGACTTTTTTACACTATTTTAACATTTTGTGACCCAAGTTTTGCCACTGTAAGCACCACAAACATTTCCTTCAGTGTTCTATTTGTCAATGCTTCGTGAGAAGAGAGGGAGACATTTCACTGAATGATAGCACCTTTTTTGCTGATGACTTTGAACAGGTGTGTGAGGTAGCTTATTTTTTATAATTTATTTTGTACAGCAAAACTACACAGGCATGCCCTGAAAGGTCTTAAGGTCCCAAATCGCTTGAACCCGACTCAATGGCCTTGTAATTCAACTAAACACGGCCATTTCTGAATTGTATTTTACGGTATAAATCTGAAAAACTAATTCTCGTTAACAAATTATCAGAATGACTTAACATTAAGGATGTGACATGTTTGTCCTATAGGTGCACCTGTGTGTAAGCTACATAGTCTGTCTGAACCGTTTCTGACCATCTCTTACGTTTTTCTGGATGCGATGTGGTGTATCAGCCTGGTCGACGACATCTGACATGTTGTATGTGCTTTAATGCTCGAAACCCGGTAAACGCTGCTTGCAGCTTTAATTAGGGGTTCAAGCCCGAAGGGCTGAAACCCTATTGTATTTGTATGGATTTTTATTAGGGGTTCAAGCACGAAGTGCTGAAACCCTATTGTAATTGCCAAGGTTTTTATTATTATTAGGGGTTCAAGCCCGTAGGGCTGAAACCCTATTGTATTTGTATGGATTTTTATTAGGGGTTCAAGCCCGTAGGGCTGAAACCCTATTGTATTTGTATGGATTTTTATTATTCTAGTTATTATTTTTCTTCTGCCGTAGAACGGATCGTGCAGACCAAACCGTAAGGCCTAGAGACTTGAGACTTGGCCAAATGGTAGGACCCAATTTGGGGAGAGGTTGATAGAGTATCAACCCGATTGGCCTATAGTTGGCGCTATAGCGATAACAAACGCGTTGATGCTCATAACTCCCAGAATTCTTGTCCAAATGTCAAGTGTCTTATATCCCTGGATTCCTTGCGTCAAGACGAACAAAACGTATATCTCCGATTTCATTTCCGTCATGAAATTTTTTTCGCTATTTTCGATTTTGTCGAAAAAAATAAAAACGAACTAGTCCTAGGTTTTTTGTCCGATCGGAACCGTTCCAGTGCTGTAATATTCCTTGGAGTGTGAATATGAAAAGTTATCAAAAAAAAGTTGAACTTTATACTCGTCGTCGTCAAGCCACGCCCAAACGCCCCCAATGGGCGGAGCCTCTTGGACTTCAATGGCTGTAACTTGGGATTGGAAAGAGGTATCGAAACCAAATTTGGTACACATATACAGCGGACTATTCTGGGGTCACGTGCAAAAAATTGCATCGCTTGACCACTAGTTGGCGCTATAACACTACTTCAACTTTGAAGAGCTGTAACTAGAGAAATATGGGACCGATCAACTTGAGATTTGGCACGGGTGCTCTTGGTCTAGGGTACTATCTGTGTGGGAAAGGAATTTCGCGTAGCTCAAAAAACATGGCCGCCATCGGCCAATCAAGAAAAAGCAGCTATTGGGCAGGGTTAACGGAGGCCGATCGAAACGAAACGTGGTGGACCTGTTTGTCTCTTGGCCATGAAGGTCTGTGCAGAGTAAGAAAAAATTCGGCCTCCGGGAGGCGCTATCACGTTTTTTCAATGTTTAAGTGATTGTGTATTATGCAGTGTTTCAGATATCAACAAGATCTTTATATCATTTAATAGAGCTACATTTAATGAACAACTTTTCCTCAAGAAGCACTTGTCTCAGTCGAATCGTTTGTTAGATATTCATAATTTTCTCTTAAACCTACTTTTGCGAACTAGTCCTAGGTTTTTTGACCGATCTGAACCAATCCAGTGCTGGAATATTCCTTAGACACTGAATATCAATAATTATCAAAAAAAAGTTGAACTTTGCACTCGTCGTCGCAACACTACGGTCAAAAGTACGAAGAGGCGGGGCCACAAATACTTAAATTGCTATCATTTATGATAGGAATGAGATATCAACATGAAACTTGGTACACATATGTATAGACCCAAGCTGAGGTCACATGCAAAAAATTGCAGAGATTGTCCATTAGGTGGCGCTATAACTTAAGAACAAATAACCATAACTATAGCATATGTATATGACACATAAATATTTGTCTGACCTACTTGTTATTTTGCACATTACATCTACTTTCAGGTTCTTATAATGGTCTATGAGGATAATTATTTATCTTTGAAAACATGCCACTCAACAGCCAACCAGTATTAACCATGTACGAGTCAAGCCTAATGGTGTGTGATTACAACTAAACTCATGGGACTGTTGGTCTTATGTTTCCAAGTGTCTGTGAGGATTTTTAGTTCATCTTTCTGAAAATCTTTGCATCTAACACAATGTGTGCAAAGTAAACAGTTCTCTAGATCAGTGGTTCTCAACACACCTGCTTCACATAATCAGCACAATAGTAGAGATCTCTATTAACTAAACTGATTGTGTCAGATGAGAGAAACATACAAAATGTGCAGAGCAGTGGTTCTCCAGAAACGGAGTAGAGAACCACTGCTCTATATGTTTATGTTTATATGAAAAAACTATTTTGTGAACTAATACTTGGTTTTTCACTCAACACCACTAAAGCCAATGCAATACAATTTCCTGTAGTCTGTGAGCAAATATGAATGCCAAATTGTTATCACCAATTGTACGTCTTATTCCTTTAGTTGTTTAGCTTTGAATTACAAAAACAACTTTTCAAAACTACTAGAATTTTTTCAGTCAACAACAATAAAATCAGCGCAGTACATTTTTCTGTCCTCTGTGTGTAAAGGTATATCAAATACAAAATGTAATGAATTTGAATACCTGCTTTTGTAAGCATAGATTTCATGTGATGTCACACATTGGTGTAGGTGCCATTTGTACGACTGAATTGCAGCATGTGTGTTTAAAGGAACTCATAAAGATATGGATTAAAGTTTTTCATTATCTCCATTTATTTACATCAGTAGCATTAGGATTCTATTCTACCTTCCATGACATAAACGTGTCCTGACATGATGTATAATACAAAGTTGTTACATTTTTATATGTTATTTTTCAAATATTGCACCAAAAACTTAATGTGATAATGCAATTGGTTATTATTCACATAAATGACCTGCTAGAACCCAACTAAAAAGCAGCACTTTATGAAAGTAACACAGACAAATGCTCACCAGCAAATCTGCTGCAAATCTACTAAATAACATGACATTTGTTATTGACATAATTTGATATTGAAAACATATCTGGATCAGTTATTTATTGGCCCAGCCTAAAATCACATGAAAATAATTGCAGAGCTATACCACTATTTGACAATTTAACATGACAGAGCCTAAAAATGTTTCTATTAAAATATGTAACTTTGCTTTATTGTTTCCAAATCCATAAATTAGTATTCTCTTACAATAACACAATAAAAGGATTATATGAAAAATATATACTCTCTGTGTGAAACACAGACCCTCATTAATATACTTAAGAGCATGCTTATCAGGATTTGAGTTAAAAATGTGTCTACCTTTATTTACTTTTAAATATTCAATACTAATTTTATGTTAAATTAATTGTTAAAGGAAAACAATAATTTTAGCCAACAGATGGCAGAAGGTCATCTTCTGCCATCTGCTGGCTAAAATTATTATTTATTATTTAAAATGTATACTCAATGAAATTGTGTTCACAGGTTTCATCAATGGATGCATGATTTAACTTTATGAAGTCAGTATTATTATGTTAAAATAATATTTCGTCAATCATTCTGACGGTATCCGTTTTAACAGTCATGTGACATTCGAACATAGGATAAACATTTAAATAGGTTGATGAACTCTTAAAGGACACCAAGCATATGGAGATTGGTCATTTATTTCAAAGTCTTATTTCCTAACCCTGCCATTTCTGCTTCTGTGTGTAAATGCATGTATGTGTTTTAGCTTATTCTTCATCATTGCTGTGTTATAGATTAGCCATATGAGACCTATATCTCTATATCAGAACATCGTAGAGAAATTGTGGTGGGCTGTTTTGTCTCATGTTAACAATTTTTGAAACATTTTGTGTGACAAATCTTGCAACAGCATGCACCACATAATTTTCTCTTCAGAAAATTTACCTAATTGGTAACATGTTAGTATTTCATATTCTAAGTATATTTGATAACAATGCAGCAAATCTAAACAGGCATGCCCTTAAAGGTCTTAAAGGTTCATATAATGAGATTTTTTAAAGATGTAAAATAAATTGTTTGTGTACCCAGAGTGTGTATGTGAAGTGTTATCTCAAAATACTCCACAGATCATTTATTATAGCATGTTAAAATTGACACTTTGTAGGCCTGAGCAAAATTGTGCAGTTTTTGGGTGTTTCCTTTAAAATGCAAATGAGTGGATGAAATGCAAACACTGATCACAATGATGGTGGTTTGTTGTAATTGAAATTCAATTGTGCTCTCGATTATTTTATTTTTTATCTTTTTCATGTTTTCTAGGTTGATATAAGCACTGGGGACCCAATTATAGCACTTACACTTGGAAAAAGTCAGATTTTCACGCTATGACCCCTTTAAGGTCCCAGATCGCTTGAACCCCGCTAATCGCTGCTTGCAGCTATATTTATTATTCTAGTTATTATTTTTCTTCTGCCGTAGAACGGATCGTGCAGACCAAACCGTAAGGCCTAGAGACTTGAGACTTGGCCAAATGGTAGGACCCAATTTGGGGAGAGGTTGATAGAGTATCAACCCGATTGGCCTATAGGTGGCGCTATAGCGATAACAAACGCGTTGATGCTCATAACTCCCAGAATTCTTGTCCAAATGTCAAGTGTCTTATATCCCTGGATTCCTTGCGTCAAGACGAACAAAACGTATATCTCCGATTTCATTTCCGTCATGAATTTTTTTTCGCTATTTTCGATTTTGTCGAAAAAAATAAAAACGAACTAGTCCTAGGTTTTTTGTCCGATCGGAACCGTTCCAGTGCTGTAATATTCCTTGGAGTGTGAATATGAAAAGTTATCAAAAAAAAGTTGAACTTTATACTCGTCGTCGTCAAGCCACGCCCAAACGCCCCCAATGGGCGGAGCCTCTTGGACTTCAATGGCTGTAACTTGGGATTGGAAAGAGGTATCGAAACCAAATTTGGTACACATATACAGCGGACTATTCTGGGGTCACGTGCAAAAAATTGCATCGCTTGACCACTAGTTGGCGCTATAACACTACTTCAACTTTGAAGAGCTGTAACTAGAGAAATATGGGACCGATCAACTTGAGATTTGGCACGGGTGCTCTTGGTCTAGGGTACTATCTGTGTGGGAAAGGAATTTCGCGTAGCTCAAAAAACATGGCCGCCATCGGCCAATCAAGAAAAAGCAGCTATTGGGCAGGGTTAACGGAGGCCGATCGAAACGAAACGTGGTGGACCTGTTTGTCTCTTGGCCATGAAGGTCTGTGCAGAGTAAGAAAAAATTCGGCCTCCGGGAGGCGCTATCACGTTTTTTCAATGTTTAAGTGATTGTGTATTATGCAGTGTTTCAGATATCAACAAGATCTTTATATCATTTAATAGAGCTACATTTAATGAACAACTTTTCCTCAAGAAGCACTTGTCTCAGTCGAATCGTTTGTTAGATATTCGTAATTTTCTCTTAAACCTACTTTTGCGAACTAGTCCTAGGTTTTTTGACCGATCTGAACCAATCCAGTGCTGGAATATTCCTTAGACACTGATTATCAATAATTATCAAAAAAAAGTTGAACTTTGCACTCGTCGTCGCAACACTACGGTCAAAAGTACGAAGAGGCGGGGCCACAAATACTTAAATGGCTATCATTTATGATAGGAATGAGATATCAACATGAAACTTGGTACACATATGTATAGACCCATGCTGAGGTCACATGCAAAAAATTGCAGAGATTGTCCATTAAGTGGCGCTATAACTTAAGAACAAATAACCATAACTATAGCATATGTATATGACACATAAATATTTGTCTGACCTACTTGTTATTTTGCACATTACATCTACTTTCAGGTTCTTATAATGGTCTATGAGGATAATTATTTTTCTTTGAAAACATGCCACTCAACAGCCAACCAGTATTAACCATGTACGAGTCAAGCCTAATGGTGTGTGATTACAACTAAACTCATGGGACTGTTGGTCTTATGTTTCCAAGTGTCTGTGAGGATTTTTAGTTCATCTTTCTGAAAATCTTTGCATCTAACACAATGTGTGCAAAGTAAACAGTTCTCTAGATCAGTGGTTCTCAACACACCTGCTTCACATAATCAGCACAATAGTAGAGATCTCTATTAACTAAACTGATTGTGTCAGATGAGAGAAACATACAAAATGTGCAGAGCAGTGGTTCTCCAGAAACGGAGTAGAGAACCACTGCTCTATATGTTTATGTTTATATGAAAAAACTATTTTGTGAACTAATACTTGGTTTTTCACTCAACACCACTAAAGCCAATGCAATACAATTTCCTGTAGTCTGTGAGCAAATATGAATGCCAAATTGTTATCACCAATTGTACGTCTTTTTCCTTTAGTTGTTTAGCTTTGAATTACAAAAACAACATTTCAAAACTACTAGAATTTTTTCAGTCAACAACAATAAAATCAGCGCAGTACATTTTTCTGTCGTCTGTGTGTAAAGGTATATCAAATACAAAATGTAATGAATTTGAATACCTGCTTTTGTAAGCATAGATTTCATGTGATGTCACACATTGGTGTAGGTGCCATTTGTACGACTGAATTGCAGCATGTGTGTTTAAAGGAACTCATAAAGATATGGATTAAAGTTTTTCATTATCTCCATTTATTTACATCAGTAGCATTAGGATTCTATTCTACCTTCCATGACATAAACGTGTCCTGACATGATGTATAATACAAAGTTGTTACATTTTTATATGTTATTTTTCAAATATTGCACCAAAAACTTCATGTGATAATGCAATTGGTTATTATTCACATAAATGACCTGCTAGAACCCAACTAAAAAGCAGCACTTTATGAAAGTAACACAGACAAATGCTCACCAGCAAATCTGCTGCAAATCTACTAAATAACATGACATTTGTTATTGACATAATTTGATATTGAAAACATATCTGGATCAGTTATTTATTGGCCCAGCCTAAAATCACATGAAAATAATTGCAGAGCTATACCACTATTTGACAATTTAACATGACAGAGCCTAAAAATGTTTCTATTAAAATATGTAACTTTGCTTTATTGTTTCCAAATCCATAAATTATTATTCTCTTACAATAACACAATAAAAGGATTATATGAAAAATATATACTCTCTGTGTGAAACACAGACCCTCATTAATATACTTAAGAGCATGCTTATCAGGATTTGAGTTAAAAATGTGTCTACCTTTATTTACTTTTAAATATTCAATACTAATTTTATGTTAAATTAATTGTAAAAGGAAAACAATAATTTTAGCCAACAGATGGCAGAAGGTCATCTTCGGCCATCTGCTGGCTAAAATTATTATTTATTATTTAAAATGTATACTCAATGAAATTGTGTTCACAGGTTTCATCAATGGATGCATGATTTAACTTTATGAAGTCAGTATTATTATGTTAAAATAACATTTCGTCAATCATTCTGACGGTATCCGTTTTAACAGTCATGTGACATTCGAACATAGGATAAACATTAAAATAGGTTGATGAACTCTTAAAGGACACCAAGCATATGGAGATTGGTCATTTATTTCAAAGACTTATTTCCTAACCCTGCCATTTCTGCTTCTGTGTGTAAATGCATGTATGTGTTTTAGCTTATTCTTCATCATTGCTGTGTTATAGATTAGCCATGTGAGACCTATATCTCTATATCAGAACATCGTAGAGAAATTGTGGTGGGCTGTTTTGTCTCATGTTAACAATTTTTGAAACATTTTGTGTGACAAATCTTGCAACAGCATGCACCACATAATTTTCTCTTCAGAAAATTTACCTAATTGGTAACATGTTAGTATTTCATATTCTAAGTATATTTGATAACAATGCAGCAAATCTAAACAGGCATGCCCTTAAAGGTCTTAAAGGGTCATATAATGAGATTTTTTAAAGATGTAAAATAAATTGTTTGTGTACCCAGAGTGTGTATGTGAAGTGTTATCTCAAAATACTCCACAGATCATTTATTATAGCATGTTAAAATTGACACTTTGTAGGCCTGAGCAAAATTGTGCAGTTTTTGGGTGTTTCCTTTAAAATGCAAATGAGTGGATGAAATGCAAACACTGATCACAATGATGGTGGTTTGTTGTAATTGAAATTCAATTGTGCTCTCGATTATTTTATTTTTTATCTTTTTCATGTTTTCTAGGTTGATATAAGCACTGGGGACCCAATTATAGCACTTACACTTGGAAAAAGTCAGATTTTCACGCTATGACCCCTTTAAGGTCCCAGATCGCTTGAACCCCGCTAATCGCTGCTTGCAGCTATATTTATTATTATTATTAGTTATTATTATTCTGCCGTAAAACGGAACGTGCAGACCAAACCGTAAGGCCTAGAGACTTGAAACTTGGCCAAATGGTAGGACCCAATTTGGGGAGAAGTTGATAGAGTATCAACCCGATTGGCACATAGGTGGCGCTATAGCGATAACAAACGCGTTGATGGTCATAACTTCCACAAATCTTATCCAAATGTCAAGTGTCTTATATCCCTGGATTCCTTGCGTCAAGGCGAACAAAACGTATATCTCCGATTTCATTTCCGTCATGAAAATTTTTTCGCTATTTTCGATTTTGTCAAAAAAAATAAAAACGAACTCGTCCTAGGTTTTTCGTCCGATCGGAACCGTTCCAGTGCCGTAATATTCCTTGGAGTGTGAATATCAAAAGTTATCAAAAAAAAGTTGAACTTTCGACTCGCCGTCGTCAAGCCACGCCCAAACGCCCCCAATGAGCGGAGCCTCTTGATCTTAAACAGCTATAACTTAGGAAGGGAAGGAGGTATCGACACCAAATTTGGTACACATATACAGGAGACTATTCTGAGGTCAGGTGCAAAAATTTGCGCCGCTTGACCACTAGTTGTCACTATAACACCACCTCAACTTTGAAGGGCTGTAACTACGGAAATATGGGACCGATCAACTTGACATTTGACAGGTGTGCTCCTGGTCTGGGGTACTATCTATGTTTAAAAGGAATTTTGCGTAACTCAAAAAACATGGCCGCCATCGGCCAATCAAGAAAAAGCAGCTATTAGACAGGGTTAACGGAGCCCGATCGAAATGAAACGCGGTGGGCCTGTTTGTCTCTTGGCCATGAAGGTCTGTGCAGAGTAAGAAAAAATTCGGACTCCGGAGGGCGCTATCACGTTTTTTCAGTGTTTAAGTGATTGTGTATTATGCAGTGTTTCAGATATCAACAAGATCCTCATATCATTTAATAGAGGTACTTAAAATGAACAACTTTTCCTCAAGCAGCACTTGTCTCAGTCGAATCGTTTGTTAGATATTCATCATTTTCTTTGAAACCTACTTTTGCGAACTAGTCCTAGGTTTTTTGACCGATCTGAACCGATCCAGTGCTGGAATAGTCCTTAGACACTGATTATCAATAACTATCAAAAAAAGTTGAACTTTGCACTCATTGTCGCAACACCACGGTCAAAAGTATGAAGAGGCGGTGCCACAAATACTACAATGGCTATCATTTATGATAGGAATGAGATATCAACACGAAACTTGGTACACATATGTATAGACCCAGGCCAAGGTCACATGCAAAAAATTGCAGAGATTGTCCACTAGGTGGCGCTATAACCTAAGAAAAAATAACGATAACTATAGCATATGTATACAACACATAAATATTTGTCTGACCTACTTTTTATTTTGCACATAACATCTGCTTTCAGATTCTTATAAGGGTCTTTTAGGATAATTACATATCTTAGAAAACATGACGACCAACAGCCAGCCAGCATTAACCATGTACGAGTCCAGCGTAATGGTGTGCCATTACAACTAAACTGATGGGCCTGTTTGTCTTATGTTCTCAAGTGTCTTTGATGATTTTTGGCTCATCATTCCGGAAATATTTGCATCTAACACAATGTGTGCAAAGTAAACAGTTCTCTAGATCAGTGGTTCTCAACACACCTGCTTCACATAATCAGCACAATAGTAGAGATCTCTATTAACTAAACTGATTGTGTCAGATGAGAGAAACATACAAAATGTGCAGAGCAGTGGTTCTCCAGAAACGGAGTAGAGAACCACTGCTCTATATGTTTATGTTTATATGAAAAAACTATTTTGTGAACTAATACTTGGTTTTTCACTCAACACCACTAAAGCCAATGCAATACAATTTCCTGTAGTCTGTGAGCAAATATGAATGCCAAATTGTTATCACCAATTGTACGTCTTATTCCTTTAGTTGTTTAGCTTTGAATTACAAAAACAACTTTTCAAAACTACTAGAATTTTTTCAGTCAACAACAATAAAATCAGCGCAGTACATTTTTCTGTCCTCTGTGTGTAAAGGTATATCAAATACAAAATGTAATGAATTTGAATACCTGCTTTTGTAAGCATAGATTTCATGTGATGTCACACATTGGTGTAGGTGCCATTTGTACGACTGAATTGCAGCATGTGTGTTTAAAGGAACTCATAAAGATATGGATTAAAGTTTTTCATTATCTCCATTTATTTACATCAGTAGCATTAGGATTCTATTCTACCTTCCATGACATAAACGTGTCCTGACATGATGTATAATACAAAGTTGTTACATTTTTATATGTTATTTTTCAAATATTGCACCAAAAACTTCATGTGATAATGCAATTGGTTATTATTCACATAAATGACCTGCTAGAACCCAACTAAAAAGCAGCACTTTATGAAAGTAACACAGACAAATGCTCACCAGCAAATCTGCTGCAAATCTACTAAATAACATGACATTTGTTATTGACATAATTTGATATTGAAAACATATCTGGATCAGTTATTTATTGGCCCAGCCTAAAATCACATGAAAATAATTGCAGAGCTATACCACTATTTGACAATTTAACATGACAGAGCCTAAAAATGTTTCTATTAAAATATGTAACTTTGCTTTATTGTTTCCAAATCCATAAATTAGTATTCTCTTACAATAACACAATAAAAGGATTATATGAAAAATATATACTCTCTGTGTGAAACACAGACCCTCATTAATATACTTAAGAGCATGCTTATCAGGATTTGAGTTAAAAATGTGTCTACCTTTATTTACTTTTAAATATTCAATACTAATTTTATGTTAAATTAATTGTAAAAGGAAAACAATAATTTTAGCCAACAGATGGCAGAAGGTCATCTTCTGCCATCTGCTGGCTAAAATTATTATTTATTATTTAAAATGTATACTCAATGAAATTGTGTTCACAGGTTTCATCAATGGATGCATGATTTAACTTTATGAAGTCAGTATTATTATGTTAAAATAACATTTCGTCAATCATTCTGACGGTATCCGTTTTAACAGTCATGTGACATTCGAACATAGGATAAACATTTAAATAGGTTGATGAACTCTTAAAGGACACCAAGCATATGGAGATTGGTCATTTATTTCAAAGTCTTATTTCCTAACCCTGCCATTTCTGCTTCTGTGTGTAAATGCATGTATGTGTTTTAGCTTATTCTTCATCATTGCTGTGTTATAGATTAGCCATATGAGACCTATATCTCTATATCAGAACATCGTAGAGAAATTGTGGTGGGCTGTTTTGTCTCATGTTAACAATTTTTGAAACATTTTGTGTGACAAATCTTGCAACAGCATGCACCACATAATTTTCTCTTCATAAAATTTACCTAATTGGTAACATGTTAGTATTTCATATTCTAAGTAGATTTGATAACAATGCAGCAAATCTAAACAGGCATGCCCTTAAAGGTCTTAAAGGTTCATATAATGAGATTTTTTAAAGATGTAAAATAAATTGTTTGTGTACCCAGAGTGTGTATGTGAAGTGTTATCTCAAAATACTCCACAGATCATTTATTATAGCATGTTAAAATTGACACTTTGTAGGCCTGAGCAAAATTGTGCAGTTTTTGGGTGTTTCCTTTAAAATGCAAATGAGTGGATGAAATGCAAACACTGATCACAATGATGGTGGTTTGTTGTAATTGAAATTCAATTGTGCTCTCGATTATTTTATTTTTTATCTTTTTCATGTTTTCTAGGTTGATATAAGCACTGGGGACCCAATTATAGCACTTACACTTGGAAAAAGTCAGATTTTCACGCTATGACCCCTTTAAGGTCCCAGATCGCTTGAACCCCGCTAATCGCTGCTTGCAGCTATATTTAGGGGTTCAAGCCCGTAGGGCTGAAACCCTATTGTATTTGTATGGATTTTTATTATTATTCTAGTTATTATTTTTCTTCTGCCGTAGAACGGATCGTGCAGACCAAACCGTAAGGCCTAGAGACTTGAGACTTGGCCAAATGGTAGGACCCAATTTGGGGAGAGGTTGATAGAGTATCAACCCGATTGGCCTATAGGTGGCGCTATAGCGATAACAAACGCGTTGATGCTCATAACTCCCAGAATTCTTGTCCAAATGTCAAGTGTCTTATATCCCTGGATTCCTTGCGTCAAGACGAACAAAACGTATATCTCCGATTTCATTTCCGTCATGAAATTTTTTTCGCTATTTTCGATTTTGTCGAAAAAAATAAAAACGAACTAGTCCTAGGTTTTTTGTCCGATCGGAACCGTTCCAGTGCTGTAATATTCCTTGGAGTGTGAATATGAAAAGTTATCAAAAAAAAGTTGAACTTTATACTCGTCGTCGTCAAGCCACGCCCAAACGCCCCCAATGGGCGGAGCCTCTTGGACTTCAATGGCTGTAACTTGGGATTGGAAAGAGGTATCGAAACCAAATTTGGTACACATATACAGCGGACTATTCTGGGGTCACGTGCAAAAAATTGCATCGCTTGACCACTAGTTGGCGCTATAACACTACTTCAACTTTGAAGAGCTGTAACTAGAGAAATATGGGACCGATCAACTTGAGATTTGGCACGGGTGCTCTTGGTCTAGGGTACTATCTGTGTGGGAAAGGAATTTCGCGTAGCTCAAAAAACATGGCCGCCATCGGCCAATCAAGAAAAAGCAGCTATTGGGCAGGGTTAACGGAGGCCGATCGAAACGAAACGTGGTGGACCTGTTTGTCTCTTGGCCATGAAGGTCTGTGCAGAGTAAGAAAAAATTCGGCCTCCGGGAGGCGCTATCACGTTTTTTCAATGTTTAAGTGATTGTGTATTATGCAGTGTTTCAGATATCAACAAGATCTTTATATCATTTAATAGAGCTACATTTAATGAACAACTTTTCCTCAAGAAGCACTTGTCTCAGTCGAATCGTTTGTTAGATATTCATAATTTTCTCTTAAACCTACTTTTGCGAACTAGTCCTAGGTTTTTTGACCGATCTGAACCAATCCAGTGCTGGAATATTCCTTAGACACTGAATATCAATAATTATCGAAAAAAAGTTGAACTTTGCACTCGTCGTCGCAACACTACGGTCAAAAGTACGAAGAGGCGGGGCCACAAATACTTAAATTGCTATCATTTATGATAGGAATGAGATATCAACATGAAACTTGGTACACATATGTATAGACCCAAGCTGAGGTCACATGCAAAAAATTGCAGAGATTGTCCATTAGGTGGCGCTATAACTTAAGAACAAATAACCATAACTATAGCATATGTATATGACACATAAATATTTGTCTGACCTACTTGTTATTTTGCACATTACATCTACTTTCAGGTTTTTATAATGGTCTATGAGGATAATTATTTATCTTTGAAAACATGCCACTCAACAGCCAACCAGTATTAACCATGTACGAGTCAAGCCTAATGGTGTGTGATTACAACTAAACTCATGGGACTGTTGGTCTTATGTTTCCAAGTGTCTGTGAGGATTTTTAGTTCATCTTTCTGAAAATCTTTGCATCTAACACAATGTGTGCAAAGTAAACAGTTCTCTAGATCAGTGGTTCTCAACACACCTGCTTCACATAATCAGCACAATAGTAGAGATCTCTATTAACTAAACTGATTGTGTCAGATGAGAGAAACATACAAAATGTGCAGAGCAGTGGTTCTCCAGAAACGGAGTAGAGAACCACTGCTCTATATGTTTATGTTTATATGAAAAATCTATTTTGAACTAATACTTGGTTTTTCACTCAACACCACTAAAGCCAATGCAATACAATTTCCTGTAGTCTGTGAGCAAATATGAATGCCAAATTGTTATCACCAATTGTACGTCTTATTCCTTTAGTTGTTTAGCTTTGAATTACAAAAACAACTTTTCAAAACTACTAGAATTTTTTCAGTCAACAACAATAAAATCAGCGCAGTACATTTTTCTGTCCTCTGTGTGTAAAGGTATATCAAATACAAAATGTAATGAATTTGAATACCTGCTTTTGTAAGCATAGATTTCATGTGATGTCACACATTGGTGTAGGTGCCATTTGTACGACTGAATTGCAGCATGTGTGTTTAAAGGAACTCATAAAGATATGGATTAAAGTTTTTCATTATCTCCATTTATTTACATCAGTAGCATTAGGATTCTATTCTACCTTCCATGACATAAACGTGTCCTGACATGATGTATAATACAAAGTTGTTACATTTTTATATGTTATTTTTCAAATATTGCACCAAAAACTTCATGTGATAATGCAATTGGTTATTATTCACATAAATGACCTGCTAGAACCCAACTAAAAAGCAGCACTTTATGAAAGTAACACAGACAAATGCTCACCAGCAAATCTGCTGCAAATCTACTAAATAACATGACATTTGTTATTGACATAATTTGATATTGAAAACATATCTGGATCAGTTATTTATTGGCCCAGCCTAAAATCACATGAAAATAATTGCAGAGCTATACCACTATTTGACAATTTAACATGACAGAGCCTAAAAATGTTTCTATTAAAATATGTAACTTTGCTTTATTGTTTCCAAATCCATAAATTAGTATTCTCTTACAATAACACAATAAAAGGATTATATGAAAAATATATACTCTCTGTGTGAAACACAGACCCTCATTAATATACTTAAGAGCATGCTTATCAGGATTTGAGTTAAAAATGTGTCTACCTTTATTTACTTTTAAATATTCAATACTAATTTTATGTTAAATTAATTGTAAAAGGAAAACAATAATTTTAGCCAACAGATGGCAGAAGGTCATCTTCTGCCATCTGCTGGCTAAAATTATTATTTATTATTTAAAATGTATACTCAATGAAATTGTGTTCACAGGTTTCATCAATGGATGCATGATTTAACTTTATGAAGTCAGTATTATTATGTTAAAATAACATTTCGTCAATCATTCTGACGGTATCCGTTTTAACAGTCATGTGACATTCGAACATAGGATAAACATTTAAATAGGTTGATGAACTCTTAAAGGACACCAAGCATATGGAGATTGGTCATTTATTTCAAAGTCTTATTTCCTAACCCTGCCATTTCTGCTTCTGTGTGTAAATGCATGTATGTGTTTTAGCTTATTCTTCATCATTGCTGTGTTATAGATTAGCCATATGAGACCTATATCTCTATATCAGAACATCGTAGAGAAATTGTGGTGGGCTGTTTTGTCTCATGTTAACAATTTTTGAAACATTTTGTGTGACAAATCTTGCAACAGCATGCACCACATAATTTTCTCTTCAGAAAATTTACCTAATTGGTAACATGTTAGTATTTCATATTCTAAGTAGATTTGATAACAATGCAGCAAATCTAAACAGGCATGCCCTTAAAGGTCTTAAAGGTTCATATAATGAGATTTTTTAAAGATGTAAAATAAATTGTTTGTGTACCCAGAGTGTGTATGTGAAGTGTTATCTCAAAATACTCCACAGATCATTTATTATAGCATGTTAAAATTGACACTTTGTAGACCTGAGCAAAATTGTGCAGTTTTTGGGTGTTTCCTTTAAAATGCAAATGAGTGGATGAAATGCAAACACTGATCACAATGATGGTGGTTTGTTGTAATTGAAATTCAATTGTGCTCTCGATTATTTTATTTTTTATCTTTTTCATGTTTTCTAGGTTGATATAAGCACTGGGGACCCAATTATAGCACTTACACTTGGAAAAAGTCAGATTTTCACGCTATGACCCCTTTAAGGTCCCAGATCGCTTGAACCCCGCTAATCGCTGCTTGCAGCTATATTTCTTTTTATTATTTTTCTTCTGCCGTAAAACGGATCGTGCAGACCAGACCGTAAGGCCTAGAGACTTGAGACTTGGCCAAATGGTAGGACCCAATTTGGGGAGAGGTTGATAGAGTTTCAACCCGATTGGCCTATAGGTGGCGCTATAGCGATAACAAACGCGTTGATGCTCATAACTCCCAGAATTCTTGTCCAAATGTCAAGTGTCTTATATCCCTGGATTCCTTGCGTCAAGACGAACAAAACGTATATCTCCGATTTCATTTCCGTCATGAATTTTTTTTCGCTATTTTCGATTTTGTCGAAAAAAATAAAAACGAACTAGTCCTAGGTTTTTTGTCCGATCGGAACCGTTCCAGTGCTGTAATATTCCTTGGAGTGTGAATATGAAAAGTTATCAAAAAAAAGTTGAACTTTATACTCGTCGTCGTCAAGCCACGCCCAAACGCCCCCAATGGGCGGAGCCTCTTGGACTTCAATGGCTGTAACTTGGGATTGGAAAGAGGTATCGAAACCAAATTTGGTACACATATACAGCGGACTATTCTGGGGTCACGTGCAAAAAATTGCATCGCTTGACCACTAGTTGGCGCTATAACACTACTTCAACTTTGAAGAGCTGTAACTAGAGAAATATGGGACCGATCAACTTGAGATTTGGCACGGGTGCTCTTGGTCTAGGGTACTATCTGTGTGGGAAAGGAATTTCGCGTAGCTCAAAAAACATGGCCGCCATCGGCCAATCAAGAAAAAGCAGCTATTGGGCAGGGTTAACGGAGGCCGATCGAAACGAAACGTGGTGGACCTGTTTGTCTCTTGGCCATGAAGGTCTGTGCAGAGTAAGAAAAAATTCGGCCTCCGGGAGGCGCTATCACGTTTTTTCAATGTTTAAGTGATTGTGTATTATGCAGTGTTTCAGATATCAACAAGATCTTTATATCATTTAATAGAGCTACATTTAATGAACAACTTTTCCTCAAGAAGCACTTGTCTCAGTCGAATCGTTTGTTAGATATTCATAATTTTCTCTTAAACCTACTTTTGCGAACTAGTCCTAGGTTTTTTGACCGATCTGAACCAATCCAGTGCTGGAATATTCCTTAGACACTGAATATCAATAATTATCAAAAAAAAGTTGAACTTTGCACTCGTCGTCGCAACACTACGGTCAAAAGTACGAAGAGGCGGGGCCACAAATACTTAAATTGCTATCATTTATGATAGGAATGAGATATCAACATGAAACTTGGTACACATATGTATAGACCCAAGCTGAGGTCACATGCAAAAAATTGCAGAGATTGTCCATTAGGTGGCGCTATAACTTAAGAACAAATAACCATAACTATAGCATATGTATATGACACATAAATATTTGTCTGACCTACTTGTTATTTTGCACATTACATCTACTTTCAGGTTCTTATAATGGTCTATGAGGATAATTATTTATCTTTGAAAACATGCCACTCAACAGCCAACCAGTATTAACCATGTACGAGTCAAGCCTAATGGTGTGTGATTACAACTAAACTCATGGGACTGTTGGTCTTATGTTTCCAAGTGTCTGTGAGGATTTTTAGTTCATCTTTCTGAAAATCTTTGCATCTAACACAATGTGTGCAAAGTAAACAGTTCTCTAGATCAGTGGTTCTCAACACACCTGCTTCACATAATCAGCACAATAGTAGAGATCTCTATTAACTAAACTGATTGTGTCAGATGAGAGAAACATACAAAATGTGCAGAGCAGTGGTTCTCCAGAAACGGAGTAGAGAACCACTGCTCTATATGTTTATGTTTATATGAAAAAACTATTTTGTGAACTAATACTTGGTTTTTCACTCAACACCACTAAAGCCAATGCAATACAATTTCCTGTAGTCTGTGAGCAAATATGAATGCCAAATTGTTATCACCAATTGTACGTCTTATTCCTTTAGTTGTTTAGCTTTGAATTACAAAAACAACTTTTCAAAACTACTAGAATTTTTTCAGTCAACAACAATAAAATCAGCGCAGTACATTTTTCTGTCCTCTGTGTGTAAAGGTATATCAAATACAAAATGTAATGAATTTGAATACCTGCTTTTGTAAGCATAGATTTCATGTGATGTCACACATTGGTGTAGGTGCCATTTGTACGACTGAATTGCAGCATGTGTGTTTAAAGGAACTCATAAAGATATGGATTAAAGTTTTTCATTATCTCCATTTATTTACATCAGTAGCATTAGGATTCTATTCTACCTTCCATGACATAAACGTGTCCTGACATGATGTATAATACAAAGTTGTTACATTTTTATATGTTATTTTTCAAATATTGCACCAAAAACTTCATGTGATAATGCAATTGGTTATTATTCACATAAATGACCTGCTAGAACCCGACTAAAAAGCAGCACTTTATGAAAGTAACACAGACAAATGCTCACCAGCAAATCTGCTGCAAATCTACTAAATAACATGACATTTGTTATTGACATAATTTGATATTGAAAACATATCTGGATCAGTTATTTATTGGCCCAGCCTAAAATCACATGAAAATAATTGCAGAGCTATACCACTATTTGACAATTTAACATGACAGAGCCTAAAAATGTTTCTATTAAAATATGTAACTTTGCTTTATTGTTTCCAAATCCATAAATTAGTATTCTCTTACAATAACACAATAAAAGGATTATATGAAAAATATATACTCTCTGTGTGAAACACAGACCCTCATTAATATACTTAAGAGCATGCTTATCAGGATTTGAGTTAAAAATGTGTCTACCTTTATTTACTTTTAAATATTCAATACTAATTTTATGTTAAATTAATTGTAAAAGGAAAACAATAATTTTAGCCAACAGATGGCAGAAGGTCATCTTCTGCCATCTGCTGGCTAAAACTATTATTTATTATTTAAAATGTATACTCAATGAAATTGTGTTCACAGGTTTCATCAATGGATGCATGATTTAACTTTATGAAGTCAGTATTATTATGTTAAAATAACATTTCGTCAATCATTCTGACGGTATCCGTTTTAACAGTCATGTGACATTCGAACATAGGATAAACATTTAAATAGGTTGATGAACTCTTAAAGGACACCAAGCATATGGAGATTGGTCATTTATTTCAAAGTCTTATTTCCTAACCCTGCCATTTCTGCTTCTGTGTGTAAATGCATGTATGTGTTTTAGCTTATTCTTCATCATTGCTGTGTTATAGATTAGCCATATGAGACCTATATCTCTATATCAGAACATCGTAGAGAAATTGTGGTGGGCTGTTTTGTCTCATGTTAACAATTTTTGAAACATTTTGTGTGACAAATCTTGCAACAGCATGCACCACATAATTTTCTCTTCAGAAAATTTACCTAATTGGTAACATGTTAGTATTTCATATTCTAAGTATATTTGATAACAATGCAGCAAATCTAAACAGGCATGCCCTTAAAGGTCTTAAAGGTTCATATAATGAGATTTTTTAAAGATGTAAAATAAATTGTTTGTGTACCCAGAGTGTGTATGTGAAGTGTTATCTCAAAATACTCCACAGATCATTTATTATAGCATGTTAAAATTGACACTTTGTAGGCCTGAGCAAAAGTGTGCAGTTTTTGGGTGTTTCCTTTAAAATGCAAATGAGTGGATGAAATGCAAACACTGATCACAATGATGGTGGTTTGTTGTAATTGAAATTCAATTGTGCTCTCGATTATTTTATTTTTTATCTTTTTCATGTTTTCTAGGTTGATATAAGCACTGGGGACCCAATTATAGCACTTACACTTGGAAAAAGTCAGATTTTCACGCTATGACCCCTTTAAGGTCCCAGATCGCTTGAACCCCGCTAATCGCTGCTTGCAGCTATATTTATTAGGGGTTCAAGCCCGAAGGGCTGAAACCCTATTGTATTTGTATGGATTTTTATTCTTTTTATTATTTTTCTTCTGCCGTAAAACGGATCGTGCAGACCAAACCGTAAGGCCTAGAGACTTGAGACTTGGCCAAATGGTAGGACCCAATTTGGGGAGAGGTTGATAGAGTTTCAACCCGATTGGCCTATAGGTGGCGCTATAGCGATAACAAACGCGTTGATGCTCATAACTCCCAGAATTCTTGTCCAAATGTCAAGTGTCTTATATCCCTGGATTCCTTGCGTCAAGACGAACAAAACGTATATCTCCGATTTCATTTCCGTCATGAAATTTTTTTCGCTATTTTCGATTTTGTCGAAAAAAATAAAAACGAACTAGTCCTAGGTTTTTTGTCCGATCGGAACCGTTCCAGTGCTGTAATATTCCTTGGAGTGTGAATATGAAAAGTTATCAAAAAAAAGTTGAACTTTATACTCGTCGTCGTCAAGCCACGCCCAAACGCCCCCAATGGGCGGAGCCTCTTGGACTTCAATGGCTGTAACTTGGGATTGGAAAGAGGTATCGAAACCAAATTTGGTACACATATACAGCGGACTATTCTGGGGTCACGTGCAAAAAATTGCATCGCTTGACCACTAGTTGGCGCTATAACACTACTTCAACTTTGAAGAGCTGTAACTAGAGAAATATGGGACCGATCAACTTGAGATTTGGCACGGGTGCTCTTGGTCTAGGGTACTATCTGTGTGGGAAAGGAATTTCGCGTAGCTCAAAAAACATGGCCGCCATCGGCCAATCAAGAAAAAGCAGCTATTGGGCAGGGTTAACGGAGGCCGATCGAAACGAAACGTGGTGGACCTGTTTGTCTCTTGGCCATGAAGGTCTGTGCAGAGTAAGAAAAAATTCGGCCTCCGGGAGGCGCTATCACGTTTTTTCAATGTTTAAGTGATTGTGTATTATGCAGTGTTTCAGATATCAACAAGATCTTTATATCATTTAATAGAGCTACATTTAATGAACAACTTTTCCTCAAGAAGCACTTGTCTCAGTCGAATCGTTTGTTAGATATTCATAATTTTCTCTTAAACCTACTTTTGCGAACTAGTCCTAGGTTTTTTGACCGATCTGAACCAATCCAGTGCTGGAATATTCCTTAGACACTGAATATCAATAATTATCAAAAAAAAGTTGAACTTTGCACTCGTCGTCGCAACACTACGGTCAAAAGTACGAAGAGGCGGGGCCACAAATACTTAAATTGCTATCATTTATGATAGGAATGAGATATCAACATGAAACTTGGTACACATATGTATAGACCCAAGCTGAGGTCACATGCAAAAAATTGCAGAGATTGTCCATTAGGTGGCGCTATAACTTAAGAACAAATAACCATAACTATAGCATATGTATATGACACATAAATATTTGTCTGACCTACTTGTTATTTTGCACATTACATCTACTTTCAGGTTCTTATAATGGTCTATGAGGATAATTATTTATCTTTGAAAACATGCCACTCAACAGCCAACCAGTATTAACCATGTACGAGTCAAGCCTAATGGTGTGTGATTACAACTAAACTCATGGGACTGTTGGTCTTATGTTTCCAAGTGTCTGTGAGGATTTTTAGTTCATCTTTCTGAAAATCTTTGCATCTAACACAATGTGTGCAAAGTAAACAGTTCTCTAGATCAGTGGTTCTCAACACACCTGCTTCACATAATCAGCACAATAGTAGAGATCTCTATTAACTAAACTGATTGTGTCAGATGAGAGAAACATACAAAATGTGCAGAGCAGTGGTTCTCCAGAAACGGAGTAGAGAACCACTGCTCTATATGTTTATGTTTATATGAAAAAACTATTTTGTGAACTAATACTTGGTTTTTCACTCAACACCACTAAAGCCAATGCAATACAATTTCCTGTAGTCTGTGAGCAAATATGAATGCCAAATTGTTATCACCAATTGTACGTCTTATTCCTTTAGTTGTTTAGCTTTGAATTACAAAAACAACTTTTCAAAACTACTAGAATTTTTTCAGTCAACAACAATAAAATCAGCGCAGTACATTTTTCTGTCCTCTGTGTGTAAAGGTATATCAAATACAAAATGTAATGAATTTGAATACCTGCTTTTGTAAGCATAGATTTCATGTGATGTCACACATTGGTGTAGGTGCCATTTGTACGACTGAATTGCAGCATGTGTGTTTAAAGGAACTCATAAAGATATGGATTAAAGTTTTTCATTATCTCCATTTATTTACATCAGTAGCATTAGGATTCTATTCTACCTTCCATGACATAAACGTGTCCTGACATGATGTATAATACAAAGTTGTTACATTTTTATATGTTATTTTTCAAATATTGCACCAAAAACTTCATGTGATAATGCAATTGGTTATTATTCACATAAATGACCTGCTAGAACCCGACTAAAAAGCAGCACTTTATGAAAGTAACACAGACAAATGCTCACCAGCAAATCTGCTGCAAATCTACTAAATAACATGACATTTGTTATTGACATAATTTGATATTGAAAACATATCTGGATCAGTTATTTATTGGCCCAGCCTAAAATCACATGAAAATAATTGCAGAGCTATACCACTATTTGACAATTTAACATGACAGAGCCTAAAAATGTTTCTATTAAAATATGTAACTTTGCTTTATTGTTTCCAAATCCATAAATTAGTATTCTCTTACAATAACACAATAAAAGGATTATATGAAAAATATATACTCTCTGTGTGAAACACAGACCCTCATTAATATACTTAAGAGCATGCTTATCAGGATTTGAGTTAAAAATGTGTCTACCTTTATTTACTTTTAAATATTCAATACTAATTTTATGTTAAATTAATTGTAAAAGGAAAACAATAATTTTAGCCAACAGATGGCAGAAGGTCATCTTCTGCCATCTGCTGGCTAAAACTATTATTTATTATTTAAAATGTATACTCAATGAAATTGTGTTCACAGGTTTCATCAATGGATGCATGATTTAACTTTATGAAGTCAGTATTATTATGTTAAAATAACATTTCGTCAATCATTCTGACGGTATCCGTTTTAACAGTCATGTGACATTCGAACATAGGATAAACATTTAAATAGGTTGATGAACTCTTAAAGGACACCAAGCATATGGAGATTGGTCATTTATTTCAAAGTCTTATTTCCTAACCCTGCCATTTCTGCTTCTGTGTGTAAATGCATGTATGTGTTTTAGCTTATTCTTCATCATTGCTGTGTTATAGATTAGCCATATGAGACCTATATCTCTATATCAGAACATCGTAGAGAAATTGTGGTGGGCTGTTTTGTCTCATGTTAACAATTTTTGAAACATTTTGTGTGACAAATCTTGCAACAGCATGCACCACATAATTTTCTCTTCAGAAAATTTACCTAATTGGTAACATGTTAGTATTTCATATTCTAAGTATATTTGATAACAATGCAGCAAATCTAAACAGGCATGCCCTTAAAGGTCTTAAAGGTTCATATAATGAGATTTTTTAAAGATGTAAAATAAATTGTTTGTGTACCCAGAGTGTGTATGTGAAGTGTTATCTCAAAATACTCCACAGATCATTTATTATAGCATGTTAAAATTGACACTTTGTAGGCCTGAGCAAAATTGTGCAGTTTTTGGGTGTTTCCTTTAAAATGCAAATGAGTGGATGAAATGCAAACACTGATCACAATGATGGTGGTTTGTTGTAATTGAAATTCAATTGTGCTCTCGATTATTTTATTTTTTATCTTTTTCATGTTTTCTAGGTTGATATAAGCACTGGGGACCCAATTATAGCACTTACACTTGGAAAAAGTCAGATTTTCACGCTATGACCCCTTTAAGGTCCCAGATCGCTTGAACCCCGCTAATCGCTGCTTGCAGCTATATTTAGGGGTTCAAGCACGAAGTGCTGAAACCCTATTGTAATTGCCAAGGTTTTTATTAGGGTTTTGAGCACGAAGTGCTTAAAAACCTATTGTATTTGTCTGTTTTATTATTATTATTATTTATTATTTTTCCACCGTAAAACGCGTTGCCCAGGCCAAACCGTAAGTCGTAGAAACTTGCCACTTGGTCAACTGGTTGTATATTAGCAGGCTACTCAGATACAGTGAATCAGCCAAATCGGCCCATAGGTGGCGCTATAGCAATGCTCGACGTGTTGGGGCTCATAACTCCTAAACCGGACATCCTACACTCAAGTGTTTGGTCTCATTGTAATCCCTGGCTCCAAACTTAAAAAATGTATATCTCCGATTTCATTTCCGGTATGCAAATTTTTCCGCTAATTTGCATAATATACATTTCAAGCCAAAATGAACTAGTCCTAGGTTTTTCGCCCGATCGGAACCGTTCCAATGCAGGAGAAATCTGTGGAGTGAGTAGGTAAATAATTATCGAACAGAATTTGAAATTACGCTTTAGGGTCACTAAGGGGCGCCAAAACTCCATACAGGAAGTAGCCTACCATCAATGAAATGGCTATAACTGGTGAACGGTTTGAGATATCTTAACGAGGTTTGGTACACATGTGTACTAGCTCAGTCCGGGGTCACAGTAAAAAAGATGCAGATTTTGGCCACTAGGTGGCGCTATAACAGGCTTGAGCTCGGGAATGGCTATTACTACACAACCGTTAGCCCGATACACTTAATATTTTGTATGGTGTGTCTTTGTGCAATGTACCATGAGGGTCTAGAAGGACATTGGTGTTTCTCCAAAAACATGGCCGTCATCAGCCAATGAATGTTGAGGACTGATTTGACAGGGTTAACGGAGGTCGATCGGAAAGAAATGCACTGTGCTTCTTCGTGTACTGCTCCTGAAGGCCTGTAAGATTTGTGGTGTAATTTGGCCACTAGGGGGCGTAATACCGTATTTCGGTGCCTGTATCACGTGACGTTTGACATACACACACAAACATGACATCATATGATAGATCGGCTCATGACGAAAAACTTTGCCTCTTGAAGCATTGCTGTCAATCAAACGGTTCGTTAGTTATTGACGATAACATTCAAATATACTTTTGCGAACTAGTCCTAGGTTTTTTGCCCGATCCGAACCTAACCAAGGCTGATTGATTCTGTGGAGTGTGAATATGAATAATTATCGAAAAAAAGTTGAAATTTGTATTCAAACATGCAAGGAGTGGCCAAAAAGCGAACTGGGCGGAGCTTAAAACATTTAAACGGCCATAACTCGAGAGGCGTTTGAGATATCATCATAGGGCTTGAATCATATGTGTAGGCCATCGGTCTAAGGTCGTGATATAAAAATCTCGCCGATCGGACACTAGATGGCGCTATAACGGGGAAAATGGCACTAAATACTGTGATTATGCAATGGTTCCAACTTTCACGCCTATAACTTTATCTGTGGTCAAGAGATTTTCATGGGAGTTGTTTTTTTTAGCATCCTGAATTGTTTCCGAGTCCTACGATACCAAGCATGCCAGGTTTCGCCTTACAGGTAGTTCTGCACAGGAAAATAGCGCTTAAAAAACACGCGTGAATAACTCCGCGAGGGTTATTCCGATCGACTCGAAACGACCATAGGAAGAACATTGCATTACCTTCTGAACAAAAAAGTCTATTGGCGTTATGTTAAAATTTTTATCAGAAATGGCCGAAAATTACAAAAAACGAAAAATTACCCCAAAATTTGTCGTTTTTACACATAAATGGTTATACCTCTGCAACGAAATGACATTTTTTCACCAGATTTGATACACTGATGTCTGAGCAGAGTCTGAGGCAATACCCAAAAAATAATATGCCTGCACCACTAGTTGGCCTCATAATTGAACAAAACCTTTGACATTGAGCGAGCCCAATGGTCTTACAACAGTTTTTTCACTAAACTGAAGTGTTTAGCCATGATACTAGCTAGATGTAACAAAGGTTTGACCTGACGTTGCATGCACAATTTTGTCGTAGCGCCACCCTGTGCTTATTTGTTATTTTCACTTAGAAGTGAGTAGAGAGCGGAGAGATTTCACTGAATGAGAGCCGTTTTCTTGCTGATAACTAATGTATTTAAGGTTGTATCTTCACCAAACGTATGCGTAATGACATTGTACTCGGTAATTCTGATGGCAGTCAGGACCTGAGGGAGCCTGCAGTTTCGGACGCATATTTTACATGCCTACAACTTTGGCTGCAGTCACCGTATTTTCATGGGACTTTTTTCACAGGAGTCCTGAATTGTTGCAGAGTCCAACGATACCAAACATGCCCGGTTTTTGCCTTGTGCTTAGTCCTGGGGTCAAGGCCGCCTTAATGCACGGGCTTACCTGGGCTGAAGCCCAGGGGCCTCCCAAATTCAAGGGCCTCCCAAGTTTGCGTTCATGATGAGCTGAAAAGGTCATATTGTTTTGTAACTTGTCAGGTTTTCTGTCAATCACTCTAATTGCACGTTACATGGCTGCTGATTGGTCCGTTGTAACTTAACGTGAAATAAAATGTTAGACGTAACATATTTTTTATTCCGCGTGATGTAATTATGTGCGCGTTGTCAACTTGACATTCCTGCATGTTAGACTGAGTGTGACAGAGAAACGGGAAATAATCCACCAACAAATGAAAGAGTAATTTCTGAAATTTCATAATAAGCACTGAGGTGCAGGTCTCTCTCTCTTTCGCGCGCGCGCTCGCTTGTTTGCTCTCTCTGTGCTCGTGCAGCTGTCTGAGTCTCTGGCATGCAGAAGTCTCTCCAAACGTGCACAAGAAACTGTGCCGCTAAATTAAGAAAGGAGTTCCCGCACATAATGCTGTTAATTGTTATAAAGTTTAAGTTTACTCGCGTTTATATCAGTGACGCGTGCGCAGCCGGAGCGATGTTTGACGCGACGTTAGCTCACAGTACACACATCTGTTGGTTTAGAAAGACGAGAAAGAGACGCAACGGTAAAGGTGCAAGTCTAAGAAAGTAAAGAGCGACTAGACCATCTCAAATGATCATCCCCTGATAGCACCATAATAATCTCATTATCTTAAGATCTTATATACAGGTATGTTCCCTGTCTGTCTTGTGCATATTCATACTTGGTCGTTTTACATGCTTATGTATGCATAAATACTAAATACAATGCATACTATATCTTCAATAGCCTACAAAATAAATAACTGATTAAAAAACAAGATTCTGTCTAAAGACTTATCTTTTGTTATCATTAATGCATTTAACAAGATTCTGTCTATAAAGACTTATCTTTTGTTATCATTAATGTATTTTCACTTTAAAACTAACTTTAACTTATTATATTTTTAAAACTGTGGTGAGCATTTAGTTGTGAGTGGCAATTTTCTGCAAATTTGTATTTTCCAAAAACTATATAAATATAAAGCTTATAAACATATATACTTTCACACATTTTGGTTTTATTATCACCACATGTTGCTGTGTGTGGTTGTTAAATAAAGTGTCTTGTGTTTATGCTCAAGTGGGCTCAGTGATATGTTAATAACAATATTATGGTGTTTTCTGGCTCAAAGAGGGAAAACTCACTGTTGTATGTCTCGAAAGAAACTAATGCATTTTGTGATGTACCTAGATATTACACTTAAAAAAAAAATTAGACTATAAATCGAGGGGAAGGGGGGCCTACAAAACCTCTTAGCCCCGGGGCCTCACATCAGGTTAAGGCGGCCCTGCCTGGGGTTATCATAACACAATTCAGGAGGACATTAAATAAGTCAAGCATTATCTTTCCAGCTGTGTTTGATGTTCACTGTAGGTCCTTGCGGTCTGCTGCGCTGCTGTGTTTGTTTCTTATGTACACTTGTGCAGTCTGTTTGCACCATTGCACCATACCACGACTCAATGGCCTTGAAGTTCAACTAAACACGGCCATTTCTGAATTGTATGTTACGTTATAAATCTGAAAAACTAATTCTCCTTAACAAATTATCCTCATAACGTCACATTAAGGACATTACATGTTTGTCTTATAGGTGCACCTGTGTGTAAGCATACATAGTCTTGTATGATCCTTTTTTGACCATCTCTTTCATTTTCTGAAGCGAGGTGGTCTAACATTCATTGTGGCTGTGTTCGGGTTTAACTGCTCAGCCTGGTAAGCGAAGTGTGAGGTTTTTGACGTTGCCTTAAAGCTCGAAACCCGGCAATTGCTGCTTGCAGCTATATTTATTATTATTATTATTAGTTATTATTATTCTGCCGTAAAACGGAACGTGCAGACCAAACCGTAAGGCCTAGAGACTTGAAACTTGGCCAAATGGTAGGACCCAATTTGGGGAGAGGTTGATAGAGTATCAACCCGATTGGCCCATAGGTGGCGCTATAGCCATAACAAACGCGTTGATGGTCATAACTTCCACAAATCTTATCCAAATGTCAAGTGTCTTATATCCCTGGATTCCTTGCGTCAAGGCGAACAAAACGTATATCTCCGATTTCATTTCCGTCATGAAAATTTTTTCGCTATTTTCGATTTTGTCAAAAAAAATAAAAACGAACTCGTCCTAGGTTTTTCGTCCGATCGGAACCGTTCCAGTGCCGTAATATTCCTTGGAGTGTGAATATCAAAAGTTATCAAAAAAAAGTTGAACTTTCGACTCGCCGTCGTCAAGCCACGCCCAAACGCCCCCAATGAGCGGAGCCTCTTGATCTTAAACGGCTATAACTTAGGAAGGGAAGGAGGTATCGACACCAAATTTGGTACACATATACAGGGGACTATTCTGAGGTCAGGTGCAAAAAATTGCGCCGCTTGACCACTAGTTGTCACTATAACACCACCTCAACTTTGAAGGGCTGTAACTACGGAAATATGGGACCGATCAACTTGACATTTGACAGGTGTGCTCCTGGTCTGGGGTACTATCTATGTTTAAAAGGAATTTTGCGTAACTCAAAAAACATGGCCGCCATCGGCCAATCAAGAAAAAGCAGCTATTAGACAGGGTTAACGGAGCCCGATCGAAATGAAACGCGGTGGGCCTGTTTGTCTCTTGGCCATGAAGGTCTGTGCAGAGTAAGAAAAAATTCGGACTCCGGAGGGCGCTATCACGTTTTTTCAGTGTTTAAGTGATTGTGTATTATGCAGTGTTTCAGATATCAACAAGATCCTCATATCATTTAATAGAGGTACTTAAAATGAACAACTTTTCCTCAAGCAGCACTTGTCTCAGTCGAATCGTTTGTTAGATATTCATCATTTTCTTTGAAACCTACTTTTGCGAACTAGTCCTAGGTTTTTTGACCGATCTGAACCGATCCAGTGCTGGAATAGTCCTTAGACACTGATTATCAATAACTATCAAAAAAAGTTGAACTTTGCACTCATTGTCGCAACACCACGGTCAAAAGTATGAAGAGGCGGTGCCACAAATACTACAATGGCTATCATTTATGATAGGAATGAGATATCAACACGAAACTTGGTACACATATGTATAGACCCAGGCCAAGGTCACATGCAAAAAATTGCAGAGATTGTCCACTAGGTGGCGCTATAACCTAAGAAAAAATAACGATAACTATAGCATATGTATACAACACATAAATATTTGTCTGACCTACTTTTTATTTTGCACATAACATCTGCTTTCAGAGTCTTATAAGGGTCTTTTAGGATAATTACATATCTTAGAAAACATGACGACCAACAGCCAGCCAGCATTAACCATGTACGAGTCCAGCGTAATGGTGTGCCATTACAACTAAACTGATGGGCCTGTTTGTCTTATGTTCTCAAGTGTCTTTGATGATTTTTGGCTCATCATTCCGGAAATATTTGCATCTAGAACAACGGGAGTTACGTTAACTGTGCCCTAGATCAATGGTTCTCAAAATTATTCCTGGAGGCCCACTGCTCTGCACATATACGAAAGTCTTCTATTTTAAACAAATCTACTTTAATCATCAGTAGAGATTTGTATGAACTGAACTGATTGTGTCAGATGAGAGAAACATACAAAATGTTCCGAGCATTGGGTCTTGAGAAACCAATGCGGTTCACTGAGTTGAAAGTACTGCTCTAGATGTTTATGTTTATATGAAAAACAATTTTATGAATTTGCTGTACTATCTGGGCAAATATCAATATGAAACATAAAATAAAATTTTGTCGTTGTATTACTGGATTTGATGTGATGTCACATAGTGAGGTGGGCACCATTTGTAACCTGTATTCTTTATTTCATTTGTAGCTGCTGTTATGTTCCTTTTGTCCATGGGTTTGCATCTGCATGAAAATTATTATAAGATTTAATGATTTGCAGTCATTTACCTCATTAAAACTAAAAGACTTGAGGTAATCAATTCAAGCATTTTGAAATGTGACATTTTCAAAATGGGCCAGACTAAGTATATCTAACTAATTAACTAGTAATGTGAAGCTTATGACAAAATATTAACAGTTTTATTAAGATCAGACAATATATGTCTTTCCAAGACTAGGGCTGGTTGAATAAACATACAGTAGCCATTAAGTAAAGACTGTGTTTTAAGGACTAGTCTGAAGAACTAGTAGTTAGTTAGGGCTAATCAGTCTTACTATTTGGATTTAAATATAATTTAAATAATTTAAATATTTTTTTCATATGATACTTAAAGCAGTTATGTTTAATCATGAAGACAAAAATGTATGACTAACTTTGAATACTAGTCTTAGAGATTCATGTTACTGACCATTGGTTTATGTGTAGTTACAGACTAAAATTAAGGCTTAAGTTTTAGTTATCTTACTTGAAAGTAGCTTACACTGGCCTACCTTTAAATATATCTGGGCCATAGTTTTGTCTTAAGATGTACACCAGTAATGTTTTTTATAAGGTTTGTTTGTAAAAAGTACCTAAATGTTTTTACATAACTAATGGCTAGTCATGCATCAATTTAAACCTGTGGGAAACAACCCTATGAAGTTATAAAGCTTCAAATGTTGTCTTAGAATTCTTCAAATCCTAAAGGTCACTTCACACTGGTCAGACAGACTCCAACAGACGCGTCTGTTGGAGTCTGTCTGACCAGTGTGAAACCCCTGTTGGAAGTTGTTGGATCAAAGTAAATGAGACTTTAGAATGTGGTTGTCTGTTGGTGTCTGTTGGAGTTGGTAGTTGTCTGACCAGTGTGAACTGGCCTTAAAGGTATGAAAAAGATTGCTGTAAATATGTGGATCCTTAAAGAACAATAATAGGCCAACATTAGAAATAATAACTAATAATCACACATAAAGAGAATAAATATTTGGTTATCAGTAGCTTTAGTATTCTAATCTATTTTCCATAACATAAACACGTCATGCTGTGTCTTATAAAGTTTTCAATAATTGTTTATAGAATTATTGCAATGAAATTGTAATGTTATGATACACTTGGTTATTTTAAATATAAATGTTTACTGAAAACTTACTCTAGCACAGCACGTGTGTGAACACAAGGCAAGGCAAGGCAAGGCAAGTTTATTTGTATAGCACATTTCATACACAGAGGTCATTCAAAGTGCTTTACATAGAAATGAGAAAACAATATATAAAAGAGAAAAAAGAAAATTTAAAAATAATAGATACACAATAAAATCACAATAAAAAAAGATACATGAGAATTTTGAATAACAATTAAAGAAAATGAATGTGATGTTAATAAAAACAGTTTAAAATGTTAAACAGAATAAAACAGGAGTAATAGTGGCTTGAGTTAAAGGTGCAGTCAGTGTAAAGCAGCACAGTGCTCATTCAGTAAATGCAGAGTTAAACAGATGTGTTTTTAATCTAGATTTAAAAGTTAGTATTCTAATCTATTTTCTATTTTCTATTTACAAATAAGTGCTTAATAGCAAATCTGACTGACATTTGCTTAATGACATCATATTTGTTATTAACTCCATTTGATATAAACAACACATCTGGATCAGTTATGTATGGACATAGCCAGTTGTTAAATATAAAAAATGTACAGCTTTAGTACTATTTTTAGGCCTACTATAATATGACAGAGGCTGTCATCTGAAAAACTTGTATGTTTGCACATCATATCTATGTCAAAGAATATATATGTTCTATAAGAACAATTACTTTTGTTTAAAAAAATAGTCTAAAAGATTTAAACAAGCAACCATTTAGTAAGACCTAGATCTCTATGAATTAAAATGACTGTTTCAGATGAGAGAAACATACAAAATGTGCAGAGCATATTTGTGTATATGTTCCTTTTGTCCATAAAAATATATACGGTTTAATAACTTGCATACCTCACTTTATTTACCTAATGAAAACAGAAAGCCTTCATGGTACTCGATTAAAGGACATGAACATGAATCTGCTAAATGAAATTATATTTGTTATTGACACAATTTAATAACACCATCCACCATTCAGATAACGTATCTGGTTTTGTTTTATTAAATTGTTTCAGTTCTTACACTCAACAACAGTAAAGCCAGTGCAGTACAATTTTCTCTACACTGTATAATACAAATACAAAAACAACTTTGCAGAAGTATAGCTATCACACAGTCATTTTGAAAACGGCCCTGACGAACGGCCCCTAAAGCTTATGACAAAGCATACAAGTATTATTGAGATCTGGCAATATACTCAAATTCCTTATTGTGATTTTTAGGTGCAATTTTCCGTTATGTCCACTAGATGGCTGTAGAGGATCAATCACTGGCTGACATTTGCACTCACAGAAAACCCAGAAGATGATTACTCTTTAACTAAGTCTACTATTAATAGAACTCTGTACACATTTAAAGGTGCAGTGTGTAATTTTTAGAAGGATCTCTTGACGAAAATGCAAAATTATATACAAAACTATATTATCAGGGGTGTATAAAGACCTTTCATAATGAACCGGTATGTGTTTATTACCTTAGAACGAGACCTTTTTATCTACATACACTGAGGGTCCCCTTACATAGAAGTCACCATTTTGTGCCGCCATTTTTCTACAGAAGCCCTTAACGGACAAATTTTTTTACTAAGTTGTTTCCGACGATGACATGTTTGTCTGGTGGCGGCTACTGTAGCTTCTCTATGTGTTTCAAAAGCGAGGGGTGAGCAGTGGACTAAGCCATTGGTTGCAATTCGTGACCTCACCACTAGGTGCCGCTAAAATGTACACACTGCACCTTTAACTTCATGATTTTACTGTTATAATATTAAAATCACATTTAGTGAAAGACTACCACTTCAATTGTTCTGAGTTATCAGTTTTAACACTCATGTCATTTTATGATAGCTGTGAAACGTGAACATAATTTTGGAGGCACTTACACGACATTTGCAGTAAGAATTATATATTTTTTGTTTTTTATAAAAAAAAACTACATACCAAATGAGTGTATAACCATGTCAATATTAAGTCTTGTTCTTTAACAGTCTTGTTTCTCCTTTCTCAGGTAAACGTGTGTGTGTACAATATACAATGCAGAATATCTATATGGCCATGTCCTTAAACGTCTTGTGATCTAAATGGCTTGAACCCCGATAATCGCTGCTAGCAGCTATATTTATTATTATTATTATTAGTTATTATTATTCTGCCGTAAAACGGAACGTGCAGACCAAACCGTAAGGCCTAGAGACTTGAAACTTGGCCAAATGGTAGGACCCAATTTGGGGAGAGGTTGATAGAGTATCAACCCGATTGGCCCATAGGTGGCGCTATAGCGATAACAAACGCGTTGATGGTCATAACTTCCACAAATCTTATCCAAATGTCAAGTGTCTTATATCCCTGGATTCCTTGCGTCAAGGCGAACAAAACGTATATCTCCGATTTCATTTCCGTCATGAAAATTTTTTCGCTATTTTCGATTTTGTCAAAAAAAATAAAAACGAACTCGTCCTAGGTTTTTTGTCCGATCGGAACCGTTCCAGTGCCGTAATATTCCTTGGAGTGTGAATATCAAAAGTTATCAAAAAAAAGTTGAACTTTCGACTCGCCGTCGTCAAGCCACGCCCAAACGCCCCCAATGAGCGGAGCCTCTTGATCTTAAATGGCTATAACTTAGGAAGGGAAGGAGGTATCGACACCAAATTTGGTACACATATACAGGGGACTATTCTGAGGTCAGGTGCAAAAAATTGCGCCGCTTGACCACTAGTTGTCACTATAACACCACCTCAACTTTGAAGGGCTGTAACTACGGAAATATGGGACCGATCAACTTGACATTTGACAGGTGTGCTCCTGGTCTGGGGTACTATCTATGTTTAAAAGGAATTTTGCGTAACTCAAAAAACATGGCCGCCATCAGCCAATCAATAAAAAGCAGCTATTAGACAGGGTTAACGGAGGCCGATCGAAATGAAACGCGGTGGGCCTGTTTGTCTCTTGGCCATGAAGGTCTGTGCAGAGTAAGAAAAAATTCGGACTCCGGAGGGCGCTATCACGTTTTTTCAGTGTTTAAGTGATTGTGTATTATGCAGTGTTTCAGATATCAACAAGATCCTCATATCATTTAATAGAGGTACTTAAAATGAACAACTTTTCCTCAAGCAGCACTTGTCTCAGTCGAATCGTTTGTTAGATATTCATCATTTTCTTTGAAACCTACTTTTGCGAACTAGTCCTAGGTTTTTTGACCGATCTGAACCGATCCAGTGCTGGAATAGTCCTTAGACACTGATTATCAATAACTATCAAAAAAAAGTTGAACTTTGCACTCATTGTCGCAACACCACGGTCAAAAGTACGAAGAGGCGGTGCCACAAATACTACAATGGCTATCATTTATGACAGGAATGAGATATCAACACGAAACTTGGTACACATATGTATAGACCAAGGCCAAGGTCACATGCAAAAAAATTGCAGAGATTGTCCACTAGGTGGCGCTATAACCTAAGAAAAAATAACGATAACTATAGCATATGTATACAACACATAAATATTTGTCTGACCTACTTTTTATTTTGCACATAACATCTGCTTTCAGATTCATATAAGGGTCTTTTAGGATAATTACATATCTTAGAAAACATGACGACCAACAGCCAGCCAGCATTAACCATGTACGAGTCCAGCGTAATGGTGTGCCATTACAACTAAACTGATGGGCCTGTTTGTCTTATGTTCTCAAGTGTCTTTGATGATTTTTGGCTCATCATTCCGGAAATGTTTGCATCTAGAACAACGGGAGTTACGTTAACTGTGCCCTAGATCAATGGTTCTCAAAATTATTCCTGGAGGCCCACTGCTCTGCACATATACGAAAGTCTTCTATTTTAAACAAATCTACTTTAATCATCAGTAGAGATTTGTATGAACTGAACTGATTGTGTCAGATGAGAGAAACATACAAAATGTGCCGAGCATTGGGTCTTGAGAAACCACTGCGGTTCACTGAGTTGAAAGTACTGCTCTAGATGTTTATGTTTATATGAAAAACAATTTTATGAATTTGCTGTACTATCTGGGCAAATATCAATATGAAACATAAAATAAACTTTTGCCGTTGTATTGCTGGATTTGATGTGATGTCACATAGTGAGGTGGGCACCATTTGTAACCTGTATTCTTTATTTCATTTGTAGCTGCTGTTATGTTCCTTTTGTCCATGGGTTTGCATCTGCATGAAAATTATTATAAGATTTAATGATTTGCAGTCATTTACCTCATTAAAACTAAAAGACTTGAGGTAATCAATTCAAGCATTTTGAAATGTGACATTTTTAAAATGGGCCAGACTAAGTATATCTAACTAATTAACTAGTAATGTGAAGCTTATGACAAAATATTAACAGTTTTATTAAGATCAGACAATATATGTCTTTCCAAGACTAGGGCTGGTTGAAAAAACATACAGTAGCCATTGAGTAAAGACTGTGTTTTAAGGACTAGTCTGAAGAACTAGTAGTTAGTTAGGGCTAATCAGTCTTACTATTTGGATTTAAATATAATTTAAATAATTTAAATATTTTTTCACATGATACTTAAAGCAGTTATGTTCAATCATGAAGACAAAAATGTATGACTAACTTTAAATACTAGTCTTAGAGATTCATGTTACTGACCATTGGTTTAAGTGTAGTTACAGACTAAAATTAAGGCTTAAGTTTTAGTTATCTTACTTGAAAATAGCTTACACTGGCCTACCTTTAAATATATCTGGGCCATAGTTTTGTCTTAAGATGTACACCAGTAATGTTTTTCATAAGGTTTGTTTGTAAAAAGTACCTAAATGTTTTTACATAACTAATGGCTAGTCATGCATCAATTTAAACCTGTGGGAAGCAACCCTATGAAGTTATAAAGCTTCAAATGTTGTCTTAGAATTCTTCAAATCCTAAAGGCCACTTCACACTGGTCAGACAGACTCCAACAGACGCGTCTGTTGGAGTCTGGATTCTGTCTGACCAGTGTGAAACCCCTGTTGGAAGTTGTTGGATCAAAGTAAATGAGACTTTAGAATGTGGTTGTCTGTTGGTGTCTGTTGGTGTCTGTTGGAGTTGGTAGTTGTCTGACCAGTGTGAACTGGCCTTAAAGGTATGAAAAAGATTGCTGTAAATATGTGGATCCTTAAAGAACAATAATAGGCCAACATTAGAAATAATAACTAATAATCACACATAAAGAGAATAAATATTTGGTTATCAGTAGCTTTAGTATTCTAATCTATTTTCCATAACATAAACACGTCATGCTGTGTCTTATAAAGTTTTCAATAATTGTTTATAGAATTATTGCAATGAAATTGTAATGTTATGATACACTTGGTTATTTTAAATATAAATGTTTACTGAAAACTTACTCTAGCACAGCACGTGTGTGAACACAAGGCAAGGCAAGGCAAGGCAAGTTTATTTGTATAGCACATTTCATACACAGAGGTCATTCAAAGTGCTTTACATAGAAATGAGAAAACAATATATAAAAGAGAAAAAATAAAATTTAAAAATAATAGATACACAATAAAATCACAATAAAAAAAGATACATGAGAATTTTGAATAACAATTAAAGAAAATGAATGTGATTTTAATAAAAACAGTTTAAAATGTTAAACAGAATAAAACAGGAGTAATAGTGGCTTGAGTTAAAGGTGCAGTCAGTGTAAAGCAGCACAGTGCTCATTCAGTAAATGCAGAGTTAAACAGATGTGTTTTTAATCTAGATTTAAAAGTTAGTATTCTAATCTATTTTCTATTTTCTATTTACAAATAAGTGCTTAATAGCAAATCTGACTGACATTTGCTTAATGACATCATATTTGTTATTAACTCCATTTGATATAAACAACACATCTGGATCAGTTATGTATGGACATAGCCAGTTGTTAAATATAAAAAATGTACAGCTTTAGTACTATTTTTAGGCCTACTATAATATGACAGAGGCTGTCATCTGAAAAACTTGTATGTTTGCACATCATATCTATGTCAAAGAATATATATGTTCTATAAGAACAATTACTTTTGTTTAAAAAAATAGTCTAAAAGATTTAAACAAGCAACCATTTAGTAAGACCTAGATCTCTATGAATTAAAATGACTGTTTCAGATGAGAGAAACATACAAAATGTGCAGAGCATATTTGTGTATATGTTCCTTTTGTCCATAAAAATATATACGGTTTAATAACTTGCATACCTCACTTTATTTACCTAATGAAAACAGAAAGCCTTCATGGTACTCGATTAAAGGACATGAACATGAATCTGCTAAATGAAATGATATTTGTTATTGACACAATTTAATAACACCATCCACCATTCAGATAACCTATCTGGTTTTGTTTTATTAAATTGTTTCAGTTCTTACACTCAACAACAGTAAAGCCAGTGCAGTACAATTTTCTCTACACTGTATAATACAAATACAAAAACAACTTTGCAGAAGTATAGCTATCACACAGTCATTTTGAAAACGGCCCTGACGAACGGCCCCTAAAGCTTATGACAAAGCATACAAGTATTATTGAGATCTGGCAATATACTCAAATTCCTTATTGTGATTTTTAGGTGCAATTTTCCGTTATGTCCACTAGATGGCTGTAGAGGATCAATCACTGGCTGACATTTGCACTCACAGAAAACCCAGAAGATGATTACTCTTTAACTAAGTCTACTATTAATAGAACTCTGTACACATTTAAAGGTGCAGTGTGTAATTTTTAGAAGGATCTCTTGACGAAAATGCAAAATTATATACAAAACTATATTATCAGGGGTGTATAAAGACCTTTCATAATGAACCGGTATGTGTTTATTACCTTAGAACAAGACCTTTTTATCTACATACACTGAGGGTCCCCTTACATAGAAGTCACCATTTTGTGCCGCCATTTTTCTACAGAAGCCCTTAATGGACAAATTTTTTTACTAAGTTGTCTCCGACGATGACATGTTTGTCTGGTGGCGGCTACTGTAGCTTCTCTATGTGTTTCAAAAGCGAGGGGTGAGCAGTGGACTAAGCCATTGGTTGCAATTCGTGACCTCACCACTAGGTGCCGCTAAAATGTACACACTGCACCTTTAACTTCATGATTTTACTGTTATAATATTAAAATCACATTTAGTGAAAGACTACCACTTCAATTGTTCTGAGTTATCAGTTTTAACACTCATGTCATTTTATGATAGCTGTGAAACGTGAACATAATTTTGGAGGCACTTACACGACATTTGCAGTAAGAATTATATATTTTTTGTTTTTTATAAAAAAAAACTACATACCAAATGAGTGTATAACCATGTCAATATTAAGTCTTGTTCTTTAACAGTCTTGTTTCTCCTTTCTCAGGTAAACGTGTGTGTGTACAATATACAATGCAGAATATCTATATGGCCATGTCCTTAAACGTCTTGTGATCTAAATGGCTTGAACCCCGATAATCGCTGCTAGCAGCTATATTTATTATTATTATTATTATTTTTCCGCCATAAAACGCGTCGCCCAGCACAAACCGTAAGTCGTAGAAACTTGCCACTTGGTCAACTGGTTGTATATTAGCAGGCTACTCAGATACAGTGAATCAGCCATATCGGCCCATAGGTGGCGCTATAGCAATGCCCGACGCGTTGGGGCTCATAACTCCTAAACCGGACAACCTACACTCAAGTGTTTGGTATCATTGTAATCCCTGGCTCCAAACTTAAAAAATGTATATCTCCGATTTCATTTCCGGTATGCAAATTTTTTCGCTAATTTGCATAATATGCATTTCAAGCCAAAATGAACTAGTCCTAGGTTTTTCGCCCGATCGGAATCGTTCCAAAGCAGGAGAAATCTGTGGAGTGAGTAGGTAAATAATTATCGAACAGAATGTGTAATTTCGCTTCAGTGTCACTAAGGGGCGCCAAAATTCAATACCGGAAGTAGACTATCTCCAGGAAAATGGCTATAACTCGTGAACGGTTAGAGATATCTTAACGCGGTTTGGTACACATGTGTATCAGCTCACTCCGGGGTCACAGGAAAAAATACGCGGATTTTGGCCACTAGGTGGCGCTATAACAGGCTTGAGCACGGAAATGGCTATTACTACACAACCGTTAGCCCAATACACTTAATATTTTGTTCTGTGTGTCTTTGTGCAATGTACCATGAGGGTCTAGAAGGACATTGGCGTATCTCCAAAAACATGGCCGTCATCGGCCAATGAAGGTTGAGGACTGATTTGAAAGGGTTAACAAGAGTCGATCGGAACAAAACGTACTGTGCTTCTTCGTGTACTGCTCTTGAAGGCCTGTAAGAATTACGGTGTCATTTGGCCACTAGGGGGCGTAATACCGTATTTTGGTGCCTGTATCACGTGACGTTTGACATACACACACAAACATGACATCATATGATAGATCGGCTCATGACGAAAAACTTTGCCTCTTGAAGCGTTGCTGTCAATCAAATGGCTCGTTAGTTATTGGCGATAACGTTCAAACCTACTTTTGCGAACTAGTCCTAGGTTTTTCGTCCGATCTGAACCTAACCAAGGCTGATTGACTCTGTGGAGTGTGAATATGAATAATTATCAAAAAAAAGTTGAAATTTGTATTCATACACGCGAGGAGTGGCCAAAAACCGAACTGGGCGGAGCTTAGAACATTTAAACGGCCATAACTCGAGAGGGGTTTGTGATATCATCATGGGGCTTGAATAATATGTGTAGGCCATCGGTCTAAGGTCGTGATATAAAAAGCTCGCCGATCGGACACTAGATGGCGCTATAACGGGGAAAATGGCACTAAATACTGTGATTATGCAATAGTTACAACTTTTACGCCTATAACTTTATCTGTGGTCAAGAGATTTTCATGGGAGTTGTTTTTTTAGCATCCTGAATTGTTGCCGAGTCCAACGATACCAAGCATGCCAGGTTTCGCCTTACAGTTAGTTCTGCACAGGAAAATAGCGCTTAAAAAACACGCGCGAATAACTCCGCGAGGGTTATTCTGATCAACTCGAAACGACCATAGGAAGAACATTGCATTACCTTCTGAACAAAAAAGTCTATTGGCATTATGTTAAAATTTCCATCAGAAATGGCCGAAAATTACAAAAAACGAAAAATTACCTCAAAATGTGTCGTTTTTTACACATAAATGGTTATACCTCCGCAACGAAATGACTTTTTTCACCAGATTTGATACGCTGATGTTTGAGAAGAGTCTGGGGCAATACAAAAAAAATGGTATGCCTGCACCACTAGTTGGCCTCATAATTGAACAAAACCTTTGACGTTGATCGAGCCCAATGGTCTTACAACTGTTTTTTACTAAACTAAAGTGTGCAGCCATGATACTAGCTAGATGTAACAAAGTCATGACCTGACGTTGCATGCACAATTTTGTCATAGCGCCATCCTGTGGTTATTTGTTATTTTCACTTAAAAGTGAGTAGAGAGCGGAGAGATTTCACTGAATGAGAGCCGTTTTTTGCTGATAACTAATGTATTTAAGGTTGTATCTTCGCCAAACGTATGCGTAATGACACGGTACTTGGTAATTCTGATGGCAGTCAGGGCCTGAGGGAGCCTGCAGTTTCGTTGCACCGCCACCTAGTAGTCGGACGCATATTTTACACGCCTAGAACTTTGGCTGCAGTTACCGTATTTTCATGGGACTTTTTTCACAGGAGTCCTGAATTGTTGCAGAGTCCAACGATACCAAACATGCCAGGTTTTGCCTTATGCTTAGTCCTGGAGTTATCAGAACACATTCAAGGAGGACATTAAATAAGTCAAGCATTATCTTTCCAGCTGTGTTTGCTGTCCACTGTAGGTCCTTGCGGTTTGTTGCATTGCTGTGTGTGTGCCTTATGTGCACGTCTGCAGTCTGTTTACACCATTGCACCATACCACGACTCAATGGCCTTGTAGTTCAACTAAACACGGCCATTTCTGAATTGTATGTTACGGTATAAATCTGAAAAACTTTTTCTCGTTAACAAATTATCGGAATGACTTAACATTAAGGATGTGACCTATTTGTCCTATAGGTGCACCTGTGTGTAAGCATACATAGTCTGTATGAACCGTTTCTGACCATCTCTTTCGTTTTTCTGGATGCGATGTGGTGTATCAGCCTGGTCGACGACGTCTGACGTCTCTGATGTGCTTTAATGCTCGAAACCCGGTAAATGCTGCTTGCAGCTTTAATTATTAGGGTTTCGAGCACGAAGTGCTGAAAACCTATTGTATTTGTCTGTTTTATTATTATTATTATTATTAGGGTTTCGAGCACGAAGTGCTGAAAACCTATTGTATTTGTCTGTTTTATTATTATTATTATTATTAGGGGTTCAAGCCCGTAGGGCTGAAACCCTATTGTATTTGTATGGATTTTTATTATTCTAGTTATTATTTTTCTTCTGCCGTAGAACGGATCGTGCAGACCAAACCGTAAGGCCTAGAGACTTGAGACTTGGCCAAATGGTAGGACCCAATTTGGGGAGAGGTTGATAAAGTATCAACCCGATTGGCCTATAGGTGGCGCTATAGCGATAACAAACGCGTTGATGCTCATAACTCCCAGAATTCTTGTCCAAATGTCAAGTGTCTTATATCCCTGGATTCCTTGCGTCAAGACGAACAAAACGTATATCTCCGATTTCATTTCCGTCATGAAAATTTTTTCGCTATTTTCGATTTTGTCGAAAAAAATAAAAACGAACTAGTCCTAGGTTTTTTGTCCGATCGGAACCGTTCCAGTGCTGTAATATTCCTTGGAGTGTGAATATGAAAAGTTATCAAAAAAAAGTTGAACTTTATACTCGTCGTCGTCAAGCCACGCCCAAACGCCCCCAATGGGCGGAGCCTCTTGGACTTCAATGGCTGTAACTTGGGATTGGAAAGAGGTATCGAAACCAAATTTGGTACACATATACAGCGGACTATTCTGGGGTCACGTGCAAAAAATTGCATCGCTTGACCACTAGTTGGCGCTATAACACTACTTCAACTTTGAAGAGCTGTAACTAGAGAAATATGGGACCGATCAACTTGAGATTTGGCACGGGTGCTCTTGGTCTAGGGTACTATCTGTGTGGGAAAGGAATTTCGCGTAGCTCAAAAAACATGGCCGCCATCGGCCAATCAAGAAAAAGCAGCTATTGGGCAGGGTTAACGGAGGCCGATCGAAACGAAACGTGGTGGACCTGTTTGTCTCTTGGCCATGAAGGTCTGTGCAGAGTAAGAAAAAATTCGGCCTCCGGGAGGCGCTATCACGTTTTTTCAATGTTTAAGTGATTGTGTATTATGCAGTGTTTCAGATATCAACAAGATCTTTATATCATTTAATAGAGCTACATTTAATGAACAACTTTTCCTCAAGAAGCACTTGTCTCAGTCGAATCGTTTGTTAGATATTCATAATTTTCTCTTAAACCTACTTTTGCGAACTAGTCCTAGGTTTTTTGACCGATCTGAACCAATCCAGTGCTGGAATATTCCTTAGACACTGAATATCAATAATTATCAAAAAAAAGTTGAACTTTGCACTCGTCGTCGCAACACTACGGTCAAAAGTACGAAGAGGCGGGGCCACAAATACTTAAATTGCTATCATTTATGATAGGAATGAGATATCAACATGAAACTTGGTACACATATGTATAGACCCAAGCTGAGGTCACATGCAAAAAATTGCAGAGATTGTCCATTAGGTGGCGCTATAACTTAAGAACAAATAACCATAACTATAGCATATGTATATGACACATAAATATTTGTCTGACCTACTTGTTATTTTGCACATTACATCTACTTTCAGGTTCTTATAATGGTCTATGAGGATAATTATTTATCTTTGAAAACATGCCACTCAACAGCCAACCAGTATTAACCATGTACGAGTCAAGCCTAATGGTGTGTGATTACAACTAAACTCATGGGACTGTTGGTCTTATGTTTCCAAGTGTCTGTGAGGATTTTTAGTTCATCTTTCTGAAAATCTTTGCATCTAACACAATGTGTGCAAAGTAAACAGTTCTCTAGATCAGTGGTTCTCAACACACCTGCTTCACATAATCAGCACAATAGTAGAGATCTCTATTAACTAAACTGATTGTGTCAGATGAGAGAAACATACAAAATGTGCAGAGCAGTGGTTCTCCAGAAACGGAGTAGAGAACCACTGCTCTATATGTTTATGTTTATATGAAAAAACTATTTTGTGAACTAATACTTGGTTTTTCACTCAACACCACTAAAGCCAATGCAATACAATTTCCTGTAGTCTGTGAGCAAATATGAATGCCAAATTGTTATCACCAATTGTACGTCTTATTCCTTTAGTTGTTTAGCTTTGAATTACAAAAACAACTTTTCAAAACTACTAGAATTTTTTCAGTCAACAACAATAAAATCAGCGCAGTACATTTTTCTGTCCTCTGTGTGTAAAGGTATATCAAATACAAAATGTAATGAATTTGAATACCTGCTTTTGTAAGCATAGATTTCATGTGATGTCACACATTGGTGTAGGTGCCATTTGTACGACTGAATTGCAGCACGTGTGTTTAAAGGAACTCATAAAGATATGGATTAAAGTTTTTCATTATCTCCATTTATTTACATCAGTAGCATTAGGATTCTATTCTACCTTCCATGACATAAACGTGTCCTGACATGATGTATAATACAAAGTTGTTACATTTTTATATGTTATTTTTCAAATATTGCACCAAAAACTTCATGTGATAATGCAATTGGTTATTATTCACATAAATGACCTGCTAGAACCCAACTAAAAAGCAGCACTTTATGAAAGTAACACAGACAAATGCTCACCAGCAAATCTGCTGCAAATCTACTAAATAACATGACATTTGTTATTGACATAATTTGATATTGAAAACATATCTGGATCAGTTATTTATTGGCCCAGCCTAAAATCACATGAAAATAATTGCAGAGCTATACCACTATTTGACAATTTAACATGACAGAGCCTAAAAATGTTTCTATTAAAATATGTAACTTTGCTTTATTGTTTCCAAATCCATAAATTAGTATTCTCTTACAATAACACAATAAAAGGATTATATGAAAAATATATACTCTCTGTGTGAAACACAGACCCTCATTAATATACTTAAGAGCATGCTTATCAGGATTTGAGTTAAAAATGTGTCTACCTTTATTTACTTTTAAATATTCAATACTAATTTTATGTTAAATTAATTGTAAAAGGAAAACAATAATTTTAGCCAACAGATGGCAGAAGGTCATCTTCTGCCATCTGCTGGCTAAAATTATTATTTATTATTTAAAATGTATACTCAATGAAATTGTGTTCACAGGTTTCATCAATGGATGCATGATTTAACTTTATGAAGTCAGTATTATTATGTTAAAATAACATTTCGTCAATCATTCTGACGGTATCCGTTTTAACAGTCATGTGACATTCGAACATAGGATAAACATTTAAATAGGTTGATGAACTCTTAAAGGACACCAAGCATATGGAGATTGGTCATTTATTTCAAAGTCTTATTTCCTAACCCTGCCATTTCTGCTTCTGTGTGTAAATGCATGTATGTGTTTTAGCTTATTCTTCATCATTGCTGTGTTATAGATTAGCCATATGAGACCTATATCTCTATATCAGAACATCGTAGAGAAATTGTGGTGGGCTGTTTTGTCTCATGTTAACAATTTTTGAAACATTTTGTGTGACAAATCTTGCAACAGCATGCACCACATAATTTTCTCTTCAGAAAATTTACCTAATTGGTAACATGTTAGTATTTCATATTCTAAGTATATTTGATAACAATGCAGCAAATCTAAACAGGCATGCCCTTAAAGGTCTTAAAGGTTCATATAATGAGATTTTTTAAAGATGTAAAATAAATTGTTTGTGTACCCAGAGTGTGTATGTGAAGTGTTATCTCAAAATACTCCACAGATCATTTATTATAGCATGTTAAAATTGACACTTTGTAGGCCTGAGCAAAATTGTGCAGTTTTTGGGTGTTTCCTTTAAAATGCAAATGAGTGGATGAAATGCAAACACTGATCACAATGATGGTGGTTTGTTGTAATTGAAATTCAATTGTGCTCTCGATTATTTTATTTTTTATCTTTTTCATGTTTTCTTGGTTGATATAAGCACTGGGGACCCAATTATAGCACTTACACTTGGAAAAAGTCAGATTTTCACGCTATGACCCCTTTAAGGTCCCAGATCGCTTGAACCCCGCTAATCGCTGCTTGCAGCTATATTTAGGGTTTCGAGCACGAAGTGCTGAAAACCTATTGTATTTGTCTGTTTTATTATTATTATTATTATTATTATTATTATTATTTTTCCGCCATAAAACGCGTCGCCCAGCACAAACCGTAAGTCGTAGAAACTTGCCACTTGGTCAACTGGTTGTATATTAGCAGGCTACTCAGATACAGTGAACCAGCCAAATCGGCCCATAGGTGGCGCTATAGCAATGCCCGACGCGTTTGGGCTCATAACTCCTAAACCGGCCATCATACACTCAAGTGTTTGATATCATTGTAATCCCTGGCTCCAAACTTAAAAAATGTATATCTCCGTTTTCATTTCCGTCATGAAAAATTTTCCGCTATTTTCGATTTTGTCGAAAAAAATAAAAACGAACTAGTCCTAGGTTTTTCGCCCGATCGGAATCATTCCAGTGCTAAAATGTTCCTTGGAGTTTGAATATCAATAATTATCAAAAAAAAGTTGAACTTTCGACTCACGGTCAACATGCCACGCCCACACGTCTGAATTGTGGGCAGGCACTAGAACATTATTGGCTATAACTGGGGACAGGAATGAAGTATCAACACGACACTTGGTACTTGTGATGAGAGTCATGGCCTGAGGTTTCATGCATCGTTTCGTCACAGCGCCACCTAGTGGTCATACGAATCGAATAATGCTTATAACTTCGGCTGAGTTTAACGTATTTTCATGCGACGTTTTTCCTTGGAGTCCTGAATTGTTGCCGAGTCCAATGATACCAAGCATGCCAGGTTTTGCTTTACGGTTGGTTCTGCACAGGAAAATAGCGCTTAAAAAACATGCGCGAATAACTCCGCGAGGGTTCCTCCGATCGACTCGAAACAACCATAGGAAGAATATTGTATTACCTTCTGAACAAAAAGTTCTATTGGCATTATGTTAAAATTTCCATCAGAAATGGCCGAAAATTGCAAAAAACGAAAAATTTACTCCAAATTTTGTGTTTTTTACACATAAATGGTTATAACTCCGCAACGAAATGATATTTTTTTACCAGATTTGATACGCTGATGTCTGAGCAGAGTCTGAGGCAATACAAAAAAAATGGTATGCCTGCACCACTAGTTGGCCTCATAATTGAACAAAACCTTTGACGTTGAGCTAGCACAATGGTCATACAACAGTTTTTTTCACTAAACTTAAGTGTATAGCCATGATACTAGCTAGATGTAACACATTCATGACGTTGCATGCACAAGTTTTTCATAGCGCCACCTAGTGGTTATTTGTTATTTTGACTTAAAAATACTGCAAACTTATATCTAAAATCATGAGTCATCGTGGATTATGCCTTTCATGGCTTTGAGTATAATCATTGGTGGATTGCAATTCACTCCCTAGCAACCAATCAGAATACCCTAGCAACCATTTAGCAAGAGCTGTATCTTTGTATCAGAACATCGTAGAGATATGGGGTTCGGCTCGTTTGACTTTTTTACACTATTTTAACATTTTGTGACCCAAGTTTTGCCACTGTAAGCACCACAAACATTTCCTTCAGTGTTCTATTTGTCAATGCTTCGTGAGAAGAGAGGGAGACATTTTACTGAATGATAGCACTTTTTTTACTGATGACTTTGAACAGGTGTGTGAGGTAGCTTATTTTTTATAATTTATTTTGTACAATTCAGCAAAACTACACAGGCATGCCCTGAAAGGTCTTAAGGTCCCAAATCGCTTGAACCCGACTCAATGGCCTTGTAATTCAACTAAGCACGGCCATTTCTGAATTGTATTTTACGGTATAAATCTGAAAAACTAATTCTCGTTAACAAATTATCAGAATGACTTAACATTAAGGATGTGACATGTTTGTCCTATAGGTGCACCTGTGTGTAAGCTACATAGTCTGTCTGAACCGTTTCTGACCATCTCTTACGTTTTTCTGGATGCGATGTGGTGTATCAGCCTGGTCGACGACATCTGACATGTTGTATGTGCTTTAATGCTCGAAACCCGGTAAACGCTGCTTGCAGCTTTAATTATTATTATTATTATTATTTTTCCGCCATAAAACGCGTCGCCCAGCACAAACCGTAAGTCGTAGAAACTTGCCACTTGGTCAACTGGTTGTATATTAGCAGGCTACTCAGATACAGTGAACCAGCCAAATCGGCCCATAGGTGGCGCTATAGCAATGCCCGACGCGTTTGGGCTCATAACTCCTAAACCGGCCATCATACACTCAAGTGTTTGATATCATTGTAATCCCTGGCTCCAAACTTAAAAAATGTATATCTCCGTTTTCATTTCCGTCATGAAAAATTTTCCGCTATTTTCGATTTTGTCGAAAAAAATAAAAACGAACTAGTCCTAGGTTTTTCGCCCGATCGGAATCATTCCAGTGCTAAAATGTTCCTTGGAGTTTGAATATCAATAATTATCAAAAAAAAGTTGAACTTTCGACTCACGGTCAACATGCCACGCCCACACGTCTGAATTGTGGGCAGGCACTAGAACATTATTGGCTATAACTGGGGACAGGAATGAAGTATCAACACGACACTTGGTACTTGTGATGAGAGTCATGGCCTGAGGTTTCATGCATCGTTTCGTCACAGCGCCACCTAGTGGTCATACGAATCGAATAATGCTTATAACTTCGGCTGAGTTTAACGTATTTTCATGCGACGTTTTTCCTTGGAGTCCTGAATTGTTGCCGAGTCCAATGATACCAAGCATGCCAGGTTTTGCTTTACGGTTGGTTCTGCACAGGAAAATAGCGCTTAAAAAACATGCGCGAATAACTCCGCGAGGGTTCCTCCGATCGACTCGAAACGACCATAGGAAGAATATTGTATTACCTTCTGAACAAAAAGTTCTATTGGCATTATGTTAAAATTTCCATCAGAAATGGCCGAAAATTGCAAAAAACGAAAAATTTACTCCAAATTTTGTGTTTTTTACACATAAATGGTTATAACTCCGCAACGAAATGATATTTTTTTACCAGATTTGATACGCTGATGTCTGAGCAGAGTCTGAGGCAATACAAAAAAATGGTATGCCTGCACCACTAGTTGGCCTCATAATTGAACAAAACCTTTGACGTTGAGCTAGCACAATGGTCATACAACAGTTTTTTTCACTAAACTTAAGTGTATAGCCATGATACTAGCTAGATGTAACACATTCATGACGTTGCATGCACAAGTTTTTCATAGCGCCACCTAGTGGTTATTTGTTATTTTGACTTAAAAATACTGCAACCTTATATCTAAAATCATGAGTCATCGTGGATTATGCCTTTCATGGCTTTGAGTATAATCATTGGTGGATTGCAATTCACTCCCTAGCAACCAATCAGAATACCCTAGCAACCATTTAGCATGAGCTGTATCTTTGTATCAGAACATCGTAGAGATATGGGGTTCGGCTCGTTTGACTTTTTTACACTATTTTAACATTTTGTGACCCAAGTTTTGCCACTGTAAGCACCACAAACATTTCCTTCAGTGTTCTATTTGTCAATGCTTCGTGAGAAGAGAGGGAGACATTTCACTGAATGATAGCACCTTTTTTGCTGATGACTTTGAACAGGTGTGTGAGGTAGCTTATTTTTTATAATTTATTTTGTACAATTCAGCAAAACTACACAGGCATGCCCTGAAAGGTCTTAAGGTCCCAAATCGCTTGAACCCGACTCAATGGCCTTGTAATTCAACTAAACACGGCCATTTCTGAATTGTATTTTACGGTATAAATCTGAAAAACTAATTCTCGTTAACAAATTATCAGAATGACTTAACATTAAGGATGTGACATGTTTGTCCTATAGGTGCACCTGTGTGTAAGCTACATAGTCTGTCTGAACCGTTTCTGACCATCTCTTACGTTTTTCTGGATGCGATGTGGTGTATCAGCCTGGTCGACGACATCTGACATGTTGTATGTGCTTTAATGCTCGAAACCCGGTAAACGCTGCTTGCAGCTTTAATTATTATTATTATTATTATTATTTTTCCGCCATAAAACGCGTCGCCCAGCACAAACCGTAAGTCGTAGAAACTTGCCACTTGGTCAACTGGTTGTATATTAGCAGGCTACTCAGATACAGTGAATCAGCCAAATCGGCCCATAGGTGGCGCTATAGCAATGCCCGACGCGTTGGGGCTCATAACTCCTAAACCGGACATCCTACACTCAAGTGTTTGGTATCATTGTAATCCCTGGCTCCAAACTTAAAAATTGTATATCTCCGATTTCATTTCCGGTATGCAAATTTTTTCGCCATTTTCGATTTTGTCGAAAAAAATAAAAACGAACTAGTCCTAGGTTTTTCGCCCGATCGGAATCATTCCAGTGCTAAAATGTTCCTTGGAGTTTGAATATCAATAATTATCAAAAAAAAGTTGAACTTTCGACTCACGGTCAACATGCCACGCCCACACGTCTGAATTGTGGGCAGGCACTAGAACATTATTGGCTATAACTGGGGACAGGAATGAAGTATCAACACGACACTTGGTACTTGTGATAAGAGTCATGGCCTGAGGTTTCATGCATCGTTTCGTCACAGCGCCACCTAGTGGTCATACGAATCGAATAATGCTTATAACTTCGGCTGAGTTTAACGTATTTTCATGCGACGTTTTTCCTTGGAGTCCTGAATTGTTGCCGAGTCCAATGATACCAAGCATGCCAGGTTTTGCTTTACGGTTGGTTCTGCACAGGAAAATAGCGCTTAAAAAACATGCGCGAATAACTCCGCGAGGGTTCCTCCGATCGACTCGAAACAACCATAGGAAGAATATTGTATTACCTTCTGAACAAAAAGTTCTATTGGCATTATGTTAAAATTTCCATCAGAAATGGCCGAAAATTGCAAAAAACGAAAAATTTACTCCAAATTTTGTGTTTTTTACACATAAATGGTTATAACTCCGCAACAAAATGATATTTTTTTACCAGATTTGATACGCTGATGTCTGAGCAGAGTCTGAGGCAATACAAAAAAAAAATGGTATGCCTGCACCACTAGTTGGCCTCATAATTGAACAAAACCTTTGACGTTGAGCTAGCACAATGGTCATACAACAGTTTTTTCACTAAACTTAAGTGTATAGCCATGATACTAGCTAGATGTAACTAATTCATGACGTTGCATGCACAAGTTTTTCATAGCGCCACCTAGTGGTTATTTGTTATTTTGACTTAAAAATACTGCAACCTTATATCTAAAATCATGAGTCATCGTGGATTATGCCTTTCATGGCTTTGAGTATAATCATTGGTGGATTGCAATTCACTCCCAACCAATCAGAATACCCTAGCAACCATTTAGCAAGAGCTGTATCTTTGTATCAGAACATCGTAGAGATATGGGGTTCGGCTCGTTTGACTTTTTTACACTATTTTAACATTCAGTTTTGCCACTGTAAGCACCACAAACATTTCCTTCAGTGTTCTATTTGTCAATGCTTCGTGAGAAGAGAGGGAGACATTTCACTGAATGATAGCACCTTTTTTGCTGATGACTTTGAACAGGTGTGTGAGGTAGCTTATTTTTTATAATTTATTTTGTACAATTCAGCAAAACTACACAGGCATGCCCTTAAAGGTCTTAAGGTCCCAAATCGCTTGAACCCGACTCAATGGCCTTGTAATTCAACTAAACACGGCCATTTCTGAATTGTATTTTACGGTATAAATCTGAAAAACTAATTCTCGTTAACAAATTATCAGATTGACTTAACATTAAGGATGTGACATGTTTGTCCTATAGGTGCACCTGTGTGTAAGCTACATAGTCTGTCTGAACCGTTTCTGACCATCTCTTACGTTTTTCTGGATGCGATGTGGTGTATCAGCCTGGTCGACGACATCTGACATGTTGTATGTGCTTTAATGCTCGAAACCCGGTAAACGCTGCTTGCAGCTTTAATTATTATTATTATTATTATTTTTCCGCCATAAAACGCGTCGCCCAGCACAAACCGTAAGTCGTAGAAACTTGCCACTTGGTCAACTGGTTGTATATTAGCAGGCTACTCAGATACAGTGAATCAGCCAAATCGGCCCATAGGTGGCGCTATAGCAATGCCCGACGCGTTGGGGCTCATAACTCCTAAACCGGACATCCTACACTCAAGTGTTTGGTATCATTGTAATCCTTGGCTCCAAACTTAAAAAATGTATATCTTTGATTTCATTTCCGGTATGCAAATTTTTTCGCTAATTTGCATAATATGCATTTCAAGCCAAACTGAACTAGTCCTAGGTTTTTCGCCCGATCGGAATCGTTCCAACGCAGGAGAAATCTGTGGAGTGAGTAGGTAAATAATTATCGAACAGAATGTGTAATTTCGCTTCAGTGTCACTAAGGGGCGCCAAAATTCAATACCGGAAGTAGACTATCTCCAGGAAAATGGCTATAACTCGTGAACGGTTAGAGATATCTTAACGCGGTTTGGTACACATGTGTATCAGCTCACTCCGGGGTCACAGGAAAAAATACGCGGATTTTGGCCACTAGGTGGCGCTATAATAAGCTTGAGGGTCGAAAATGGCTATCACTACACAACCGTAAGCCCGATACACTTCATATTTGGTATGGTGTGTCTTTGTGCAATGTACCATGAGGGTCTAGAAGGACATTGGCGTATCTGCAAAAACATGGCCGTCATCGGCCAATGAAGTGTGAGGGCTGATTTGACAGGGTTAACGAAGGTCGATCGGAACGACACTCACTGTGCTTGTTCGTGTACTGCTCTAGAAGGTCTGTAAGAATTATGGTGTCATTTGGCCACTAGGGGGCGTAATACCGTATGTCGGTGCCTGTATCACGTGACGTTTGACATACATACACAAACATGACATCATATGATAGATCGGTTCATGACGAAAAACTTTGCCTCTTAAAGCGTTGTTGTCAATCAAACGGTTCGTTAGTTATTGGCGATAACGTTCAAACCTACTTTTGCGAACTAGTCCTAGGTTTTTCATCCGATCTGAACCTAACGAAAGCTGATTGATTCTGTGGAGTGGGAATATGAATAATTATCGAAAAAAAGTTGAAATTTGTATTCAAACACGCAAGGAGTGGCCAAAAATTGAACTGGGCGGAGCTTAAAACATTTAAACGGCCATAACTCGAGAGGCGTTTGAGATATCATCATGGGGCTTGAATCATATGTGTAGGCCATCGGTCTAAGGTCGTGATATAAAAAGCTCCCCGATTGGACACTAGATGGCGCTATAACGGGGAAAATAGCACTAAATACTGTGATTATGCAATGGTTGCAACTTTCACGCCTATAACTTTATCTGTGGTCAAGAGATTTTCATGGGAGTTGTTTTTTTAGCATCCTGAATTGTTTCCGAGTCCTACGATACCAAGCATGCCAGGTTTCGCCTTACGGTTAGTTCTGCACAGCAAAAATAGCACTTACAAAACATGCGCGAATAACTCTGCGAGGATTATTCCGATCGACTTTAAACGACCATAGGAAGAACATTGCATTACCTTCTGAACAAAAAAGTCTAGTGGCGTTATGTTAAAATTTCTATCAGAAATGGCAGAAAATTGCAAAAAAACGAAAAATTACCTCAAAATTTTGTGTTTTTTACACATAGATGGTTATACCTCCGCAACGAAATGACATTTTTTCACCAGATTTGATACGCTGATGGCTGAGCAGAGTCTGAGGCAATACCCAAAAAATAATATGCCTGCACCACTCGTTGGCCTCATAATTGAACAAAACCTTTGACATTGAGCGAGCCCAATGGTCTTACAACTGTTTTTTTCACTAAACTAAAGTGTTCAGCCATGATACTAGCTAGATGTAACAAAGTCATGACCTGACGTTGCATGCACAATTTTGTCGTAGCGCCACCCTGTGGTTATTTGTTATTTTCACTTAAAAGTGAGTAGAGAGCAGAGAAATTTCACTGAATGAGAGCAGTTTTTTTGCTGATAGCTAATGTATTTAAGGTGTATCTTCGCCAAACGTATGCGTAATGACACAGTACTTGGTTATTCTGATGGCAGTCAGGACCTGAGGGAGCCTGCAGTTTTGTTGCACCAACACCTAGTGGTCGGAAGCATATTTTAGAAACGTAAATCTTTGGCTGCAGTCACCGTATTTTCATGGGACTTTTTTCACAGGAGTCCTGAATTGTTGCAGGGTCCAACGATACCAAACATGCCAGGTTTTGCCTTATGCTTAGTCCTGGAGTTATCAGAACACAATTAAGGAGGACATTAAATAAGTCAAGTATTATCTTTCCAGCTGTGTTTGCTGTCCACTGTAGGTCCTTGCGGTTTGCTGCGCTGCTCTGTGTGTGTTTTATGTGCACGTCTGCAGTCTGTTTACACCATTGCACCATACCACGACTCAATGGCCTTGTAGTTCAACTAAACACGGCCATCTCTGAATTGTATGTTACGGTATAAATCTGAAAAACTAATTCTCGTTAACAAATTATCTGAATGACTTAACATTAAGGACGTGACATATTTGTCCTATAGGTGCACCTGTGTGTAAGCATACATAGTCTGTATGAACCGTTTCTGACCATCTCTTTCGTTTTTCTGCATGCGATGTGATGTATCAGCCTGGTCGACGACGTCTGACGTGCTTTAATGCTCGAAACCCGGTAAATGCTGCTTGCAGCTTTAATTAGGGTTTCGAGCACGAAGTGCTGAAAACCTATTGTATTTGTCTGTTTTATTAGGGTTTCGAGCACGAAGTGCTGAAAACCTATTGTATTTGTCTGTTTTATTAGGGTTTCGAGCACGAAGTGCTGAAAACCTATTGTATTTGTCTGTTTTATTATTATTATTATTATTATTATTATTTTTCCGCCATAAAACGCGTCGCCCAGCACAAACCGTAAGTCGTAGAAACTTGCCACTTGGTCAACTGGTTGTATATTAGCAGGCTACTCAGATACAGTGAATCAGCCAAATCGGCCCATAGGTGGCGCTATAGCAATGCCCGACGCGTTGGGGCTCATAACTCCTAAACCGGACATCCTACACTCAAGTGTTTGGTATCATTGTAATCCCTGGCTCCAAACTTAAAAAATGTATATCTCCGATTTCATTTCCGGTATGCAAATTTTTTCGCTAATTTGCATAATATGCATTTCAAGCCAAAATGAACTAGTCCTAGGTTTTTCGCCCGATCGGAATCGTTCCAACGCAGGAGAAATCTGTGGAGTGAGTAGGTAAATAATTATCGAACAGAATGTGTAATTTCGCTTCAGTGTCACTAAGGGGCGCCAAAATTCAATACCGGAAGTAGACTATCTCCAGGAAAATGGCTATAACTCGTGAACGGTTAGAGATATCTTAACGCGGTTTGGTACACATGTGTATCAGCTCACTCCAGGGTCACAGGAAAAAATACGCGGATTTTGGCCACTAGGTGGCGCTATAATAAGCTTGAGGTCGAAAATGGCTATCACTACACAACCGTAAGCCCGATACACTTCATATTTGGTATGGTGTGTCTTTGTGCAATGTACCATGAGGGTCTAGAAGGACATTGGCGTATCTGCAAAAACATGGCCGTCATCGGCCAATGAAGTGTGAGGGCTGATTTGACAGGGTTAACGAAGGTCGATCGGAACGACACTCACTGTGCTTGTTCGTGTACTGCTCCAGAAGGTCTGTAAGAATTATGGTGTCATTTGGCCACTAGGGGGCGTAATACCGTATTTCGGTGCCTGTATCACGTGACGTTTGACATACATACACAAACATGACATCATATGATAGATCGGTTCATGACGAAAAACTTTGCCTCTTGAAGCGTTGCTGTCAATCAAACGGTTCGTTAGTTATTGGCGATAACGTTCAAACCTACTTTTGCGAACTAGTCCTAGGTTTTTCATCTGATCTGAACCTAATGAATGCTAATTGATTCTGTGGAGTGGGATTATGAATAATTATCGAAAAAAAGTTGAAATTTGTATTCAAACACGCAAGGAGTGGCCAAAAACCGAACTGGGCGGAGCTTAAAACATTTAAACGGCCATAACTCGAGAGGCGTTTGAGATATCATCATGGGGCTTGAATCATATGTGTAGGCCATCGGTCTAAGGTCGTGATATAAAAAGCTCGCCGATTGGACACTAGATGGCGCTATAACGGGGAAAATAGCACTAAATACTGTGATTATGCAATGGTTGCAACTTTCACGCCTATAACTTTATCTGTGGTCAAGAGATTTTCATGGGAGTTTTTTTTTAGCATCCTGAATTGTTTCCGAGTCCTACAATACCAAGCATGCCAGGTTTCGCTTGACGGTTAGTTCTGCACAGCAAAAATAGCACTTACAAAACATGCGCGAATAACTCTGCGAGGATTATTCCGATCGACTTTAAACGACCATAGGAAGAACATTGCATTACCTTCTGAACAAAAAAGTCTATTGGCGTTATGCTAAAATTTCTATCAGAAATGGCAGAAAATTGCAAAAAACGAAAAATTACCTCAAAATTTTGTGTTTTTTACACATAAATGGTTATACCTCCGCAACGAAATGACATTTTTTCACCAGATTTGATACGATGATGGCTGAGCAGAGTCTGAGGCAATACCCAAAAAATAATATGCCTGCACCACTCGTTGGCCTCATTATTGAACAAAACCTTTGACATTGAGCGAGCCCAATGGTCTTACAACTGTTTTTTTCACTAAACTAAAGTGTTCAGCCATGATACTAGCTAGATGTAACAAAGTCATGACCTGATGTTGCATGCACAATTTTGTCGTAGCGCCACCCTGTGGTTATTTGTTATTTTCACTTAAAAGTGAGTAGAGAGCAGAGAAATTTCACTGAATGAGAGCTGTTTTTTTGCTGATAGCTAATGTATTTAAGGTTGTATCTTCGCCAAACCTATGCGTAATGACACAGTACTTGGTAATTCTGATGGCAGTCAGGACCTGAGGGAGCCTGCAGTTTTGTTGCACCAACACCTAGTGGTCGGAAGCATATTTTAGAAACGTAAATCTTTGGCTGCAGTCACCGTATTTTCATGGGACTTTTTTCACAGGAGTCCTGAATTGTTGCAGAGTCCAACGATACCAAACATGCCAGGTTTTGCCTTATGCTTAGTCCTGGAGTTATCAGAACCCAAATAAAGGAGGACATTAAATAAGTCAAGCATTATCTTTCCAGCTGTGTTTGCTGTCCACTGTAGGTCCTTGCGGTTTGCTGCGCTGCTGTGTGTGTGCCTTATGTGCATGTCTGCAGTCTGTTTACACCATTGCACCATACCATGACTCAATGGCCTTGTAGTTCAACTAAACACGGCCATTTCTGAATTGTATGTTACGGTATAAATCTGAAAAACTAATTCTCGTTAACAAATTATCTGAATGACTTAACATTAAGGACGTGACATATTTGTCCTATAGGTGCACCTGTGTGTAAGCATACATATTCTGTATGAACCGTTTCTGACCATCTCTTTCGTTTTTCTGCATGCAATGTGGTGTATCAGCCTGGTCGACGACGTCTGACGTCTCTGACGTGCTTTAATGCTCGAAACCCGGTAAATGCTGCTTGCAGCTTTAATTATTATTATTATTATTATTATTATTTTTCCGCCATAAAACGCGTCGCCCAGCACAAACCGTAAGTCGTAGAAACTTGCCACTTGGTCAACTGGTTGTATATTAGCAGGCTACTCAGATACAGTGAATCAGCCAAATCGGCCCATAGGTGGCGCTATAGCAATGCCCGACGCGTTGGGGCTCATAACTCCTAAACCGGACATCCTACACTCAAGTGTTTGGTATCATTGTAATCCCTGGCTCCAAACTTAAAAAATGTATATCTCCGATTTCATTTCCGTCATGAAAAATTTTCCGCTATTTTCGATTTTGTCGAAAAAAATAAAAACGAACTAGTCCTAGGTTTTTCGCCCGATCGGAATCATTCCAGTGCTAAAATGTTCCTTGGAGTTTGAATATCAATAATTATCAAAAAAAAGTTGAACTTTCAACTCACGGTCAACATGCCACGCCCACACGTCTGAATTGTGGGCAGGCACTAGAACATTATTGGCTATAACTGGGGACAGGAATGAAGTATCAACACGACACTTGGTACTTGTGATGAGAGTCATGGCCTGAGGTTTCATGCATCGTTTCGTCACAGCGCCACCTAGTGGTCATACGAATCGAATAATGCTTATAACTTAGGCTGAGTTTAACGTATTTTCATGCGACGTTTTTCCTTGGACTCCTGAATTGTTGCCGAGTCCAATGATACCAAGCATGCCAGGTTTTGCTTTACGGTTGGTTCTGCACAGGAAAATAGCACTTAAAAAACATGCGCGAATAACTCCGCGAGGGTTCATCCGATCGACTCGAAACAACCATAGGAAGAATATTGTATTACCTTCTGAACAAAAAGTTCTATTGGCATTATGTTAAAATTTCCATCAGAAATGGCCGAAAATTGCAAAAAACGAAAAATTTACTCCAAATTTTGTGTTTTTTACACATAAATGGTTATAACTCCGCAACGAAATGATTTTTTTTACCAGATTTGATACGCTGATGTCTGAGCAGAGTCTGAGGCAATACAAAAAAAATGGTATGCCTGCACCACTAGTTGGCCTCATAATTGAACAAAACCTTTGACGTTGAGCTAGCACAATGGTCATACAACAGTTTTTTTCACTAAACTTAAGTGTATAGCCATGATACTAGGTAGATGTAACACATTCATGACGTTGCATGCACAAGTTTTTCATAGCGCCACCTAGTGGTTATTTGTTATTTTGACTTAAAAATACTGCAACCTTATATCTAAAATCATGAGTCATCGTGGATTATGCCTTTCATGGCTTTGAGTATAATCATTGGTGGATTGCAATTCACTCCCTAGCAACCAATCAGAATACCCTAGCAACCATTTAGCAAGAGCTGTATCTTTGTATCAGAACATCGTAGAGATATGGGGTTCGGCTCGTTTGACTTTTTTACACTATTTTAACATTTTGTGACCCAAGTTTTGCCACTGTAAGCACCACAAACATTTCCTTCAGTGTTCTATTTGTCAATGCTTCGTGAGAAGAGAGGGAGACATTTCACTGAATGATAGCACCTTTTTTGCTGATGACTTTGAACAGGTGTGTGAGGTAGCTTATTTTTTACAATTTATTTTGTACAATTCAGCAAAACTACACAGGCATGCCCTTAAAGGTCTTAAGGTCCCAAATCGCTTGAACCCGACTCAATGGCCTTGTAATTCAACTAAACACGGCCATTTCTGAATTGTATTTTACGGTATAAATCTGAAAAACTAATTCTCGTTAACAAATTATCAGAATGACTTAACATTAAGGATGTGACATGTTTGTCCTATAGGTGCACCTGTGTGTAAGCTACATAGTCTGTCTGAACCGTTTCTGACCATCTCTTACGTTTTTCTGGATGCGATGTGGTGTATCAGCCTGGTCGACGACATCTGACATGTTGTATGTGCTTTAATGCTCGAAACCCGGTAAACGCTGCTTGCAGCTTTAATTATTATTAGGGTTTCGAGCACGAAGTGCTGAAAACCTATTGTATTTGTCTGTTTTATTATTATTATTATTATTATTATTATTATTATTTTTCCGCCATAAAACGCGTCGCCCAGCACAAACCGTAAGTCGTAGAAACTTGCCACTTGGTCAACTGGTTGTATATTAGCAGGCTACTCAGATACAGTGAATCAGCCAAATCGGCCCATAGGTGGCGCTATAGCGATGCCCGACGCGTTGGGGCTCATAACTCCTAAACCGGACATCCTACACTCAAGTGTTTGGTATCATTGTAATCCCTGGCTCCAAACTTAAAAAATGTATATCTCCGATTTCATTTCCGGTATGCAATTTTTTTCGCTAATTTGCATAATATGCATTTCAAGCCAAAATGAACTAGTCCTAGGTTTTTCGCCCGATCGGAATCGTTCCAATGCAGGAGAAATCTGTGGAGTGAGTAGGTAAATAATTATCGAACAGAATGTGTAATTTCGCTTCAGTGTCACTAAGGGGCGCCAAAATTCAATACCGGAAGTAGACTATCTCCAGGAAAATGGCTATAACTCGTGAACGGTTAGAGATATCTTAACGCGGTTTGGTACACATGTGTATCAGCTCACTCCGGGGTCACAGGAAAAAAATACGCGGATTTTGGCCACTAGGTGGCGCTATAATAAGCTTGAGGTCGAAAAAGGCTATCACTACACAACCGTAAGCCCGATACACTTCATATTTGGTATGGTGTGTCTTTGTGCAATGTACCATGAGGGTATAGAAGGACATTGGCGTATCTCCAAAAGAATGGCCGTAATCGGCCAATGAAGGTTGAGGACTGATTTGACAGGGTTAATAAAGGTCGATCGGAACGAAACGCACTGTGCTTCTTCGTGTACTGCTCCTGAAGGCCTGTAAGAATTACGGTGTCATTTGGCCACTAGGGGGCATAATACCGTATTTTGGTGCCTGTATCACGTGACGTTTGACATACACACACAAACATGACATCATTTGATAGATCGGCTCATGACGAAAAACTTTGCCTCTTGAAGCATTGCTGTCAATCAAACGGTTTGTTAGTTATTGGCGATAACGTTCAAACCTACTTTTGCGAACTAGTCCTAGGTTTTTCGTCCGATCTGAACCTAACCAAGGTTGATTGACTCTGTGGAGTGTGAATATGAATAATTATCAAAAAAAAGTTGAAATTTGTATTCATACACGCAAGGAGTGGCCAAAAACCGAACTGGGCGGAGCTTAGAACATTTAAACGGCCATAACTTGAGAGGGGTTTTAGATATCATCATGGGGCTTGAATAATATGTGTAGGCCATCGGTCTAAGGTCGTGATATAAAAATCTTGCCGATCGGAAACTAGATGGCGCTATAACGGGGAAAATGGCACTAAATACTGTGATTATGCAATGGTTACAACTTTTACGCCTATAACTTTATCTGTGGTCAAGAGATTTTCATGGGAGTTGTTTTTTAGCATCCTGAATTGTTGCCGAGTCCAACGATACCAAGCATGCCAGGTTTTGCCTTACAATTAGTTCTGCACAGGAAAATAGCGCTTAAAAAACACGCGCGAATAACTCCGCGAGGGTTATTCTGATCGACTCGAAACGACCATAGGAAGAACATTGCATTACCTTCTGAACAAAAAAGTCTATTGGCATTATGTTAAAATTTTCATCAGAAATGGCCGAAAATTACAAAAAACGAAAAATTACCTCAAAATTTGTCGTTTTTTACACATAAATGGTTATACCTCCGCAACAAAATGACTTTTTTCACCAGATTTGATACGCTGATGTTTAAGAAGAGTCTGGGGCAATACAAAAAAAATGGTATGCCTGCAGTTGGCCTCATAATTGAACAAAACCTTTGACGTTGATCGAGCCCAATGGTCTTACAACTGTTTTTTACTAAACTAAAGTGTGCAGCCATGATACTAGCTAGATGTAACAAAGTCATGACCTGACGTTGCATGCACAATTTTGTCATAGCGCCATCCTGTGGTTATTTGTTATTTTCACTTAAAAGTGAGTAGAGAGCGGAGAGATTTCACTGAATGAGAGCCGTTTTTTGCTGATAACTAATGTATTTAAGGTTGTATCTTCGCCAAACGTATGCATAATGACACGGTACTTGGTAATTTTGATGGCAGTCAGGGCCTGAGGGAGCCTGCAGTTTCGTTGCACCGCCACCTAGTGGTCGGACGCATATTTTACACGCCTAGAACTTTGGCTGCAGTTACCGTATTTTCATGGGACTTTTTTCACAGGAGTCCTGAATTGTTGCAGAGTCCAACGATACCAAACATGCCAGGTTTTGCCTTATGCTTAGTCCTGGAGTTATCAGAACACAATCAAGGAGGACATTAAATAAGTCAAGCATTATCTTTCCAGCTGTGTTTGCTGTCCACTGTAGGTCCTTGCGGTTTGTTGCGTTGCTGTGTGTGTGCCTTATGTGCACGTCTGCAGTCTGTTTACACCATTGCACCATACCACGACTCAATGGCCTTGTAGTTCAACTAAACACTGCCATTTCTGAATTGTAAGTTACGGTATAAATCTGATGAACTTATTCTCGTTAACAAATTATCGGAATGACTTAACATTAAGGATATGACCTATTTGTCCTATAGGTGCACCTGTGTGTAAGCATACATAGTCTTTAGGAACCGTTTCTGACCATCTCTTTCGTTTCTCTGGATGCGATGTGGTGTATCAGCCTGGTCGACAACGTCTGACGTCTCTGATGTGCTTTAATGCTCGAAACCCGGTAAATGCTGCTTGCAGCTTTAATTATTATTATTATTATTATTATTATTATTTTTCCGCCATAAAACGCGTCGCCCAGCACAAACCGTAAGTCGTAGAAACTTGCCACTTGGTCAACTGGTTGTATATTAGCAGGCTACTCAGATACAGTGAATCAGCCAAATCGGCCCATAGGTGGCGCTATAGCAATGCCCGACGCGTTGGGGCTCATAACTCCTAAACCGGACATCCTACACTCAAGTGTTTGGTATCATTGTAATCCCTGGCTCCAAACTTAAAAAATGTATATCTCCGATTTCATTTCCGGTATGCAAATATTTTTGCTAATTTGCATAATATGCATTTCAAGCCAAAATGAACTAGTCCTAGGTTTTTCGCCCGATCGGAATCGTTCCAACGCAGGAGAAATCTGTGGAGTGAGTAGGTAAATAATTATCGAACAGAATGTGTAATTTCGCTTCAGTGTCACTAAGGGGCGCCAAAATTCAATACCGGAAGTAGACTATCTCCAGGTAAATGGCTATAACTCGTGAACGGTTAGAGATATCTTAACGCGGTTTGGTACACATGTGTATCAGCTCACTCCGGGGTCACAGGAAATAATACGCGGATTTTGGCCAGTAGGTGGCGCTATAATAAGCTTGAGGGTCGAAAATGGCTATCACTACACAACCGTAAGCCCGATACACGTCATATTTGGTATGGTGTGTCTTTGTGCAATGTACCATGAGGGTCTAGAAGGACATTGGCGTATCTGCAAAAACATGGCCGTCATCGGCCAATGAAGTGTGAGGGCTGATTTGACAGGGTTAACGAAGGTCGATCGGAACGACACTCACTGTGCTTGTTCGTGTACTGCTCCATAAGGTCTGTAAGAATTATGGTGTCATTTGGCCACTAGGGGGCGTAATACCGTATTTCGGTGCCTGTATCACGTGACGTTTGACATACATACACAAACATGACATCATATGATAGATCGGTTCATGACGAAAAACTTTGCCTCTTGAAGCGTTGCTGTCAATCAAACGGTTCGTTAGTTATTGGCGATAACGTTCAAACCTACTTTTGCGAACTAGTCCTAGGTTTTTCATCCGATTTGAACCTAACAAAAGCTGATTGATTCTGTGGAGTGGGAATATGAATAATTATCGAAAAAAAGTTGAAATTTGTATTCAAACACGCAAGGAGTGGCCAAAAACCGAACTGGGCGGAGCTTAAAACATTTAAACGGCCATAACTCGAGAGGCGTTTGAGATATCATCATGGGGCTTGAATCATATGTGTAGGCCATCGGTCTAAGGTCGTGATATAAAAAGCTTGCTGATCGGACAATAGGTGGCGCTATACCGGGAAAGATGGCATTAAATACTGTGATTATCCAACGGTTACACTTTATAAGCCTATAACTCTATCTGTGATCAACGAATTTCCATGGGAGTTGCTTTTGTATGATCCTGAACTGTTTTCGAATCCTACGATACCAAGCATGCCAGGTTTCGAATTACGGTTCGATCAGAACTACGTTTTCCCACATAAAAAACAATCACTAATAGCTTCGTAACCGTAACTCCTATCGATTCGAAAACACCATAGGAAGAACAATGCAATAGCTTCTGAACAAAAAAGTATATTGGCGTTATATTAAAATTTCCATCAGAAATGGCCGAAAATTGTGAAAAACCAAAATAGTCCTATAGGTGCACGTGTGTTTAAGCATACATAGTCTGTATGAACCGTTTCTGACCATCTCTTTCGTTTTTGTGTGATGCTGGATCAGCCTAATCGACGACGTGTGACGTCTTTGACGTGCCTTAATGCTCGAAACCCGGTAAATGCTGCTTGCAGCTTTAATTATTATTATTATTATTATTTTTCCGCCATAAAACGCGTCGCCCAGCACAAACCGTAAGTCGTAGAAACTTGCCACTTGGTCAACTGGTTGTATATTAGCAGGCTACTCAGATACAGTGAACCAGCCAAATCGGCCCATAGGTGGCGCTATAGCAATGCCCGACGCGTTTGGGCTCATAACTCCTAAACCGGCCATCATACACTCAAGTGTTTGATATCATTGTAATCCCTGGCTCCAAACTTTAAAAATGTATATCTCCGTTTTCATTTCCGTCATGAAAAATTTTCCGCTATTTTCGATTTTGTCGAAAAAAATAAAAACGAACTAGTCCTAGGTTTTTCGCCCGATCGGAATCATTCCAGTGCTAAAATGTTCCTTGGAGTTTGAATATCAATAATTATCAAAAAAAAGTTGAACTTTCGACTCACGGTCAACATGCCACGCCCACACGTCTGAATTGTGGGCAGGCACTAGAACATTATTGGCTATAACTGGGGACAGGAATGAAGTATCAACACGACACTTGGTACTTGTGATGAGAGTCATGGCCTGAGGTTTCATGCATCGTTTCGTCACAGCGCCACCTAGTGGTCATACGAATCGAATAATGCTTATAACTTCGGCTGAGTTTAACGTATTTTCATGCGACGTTTTTCCTTGGAGTCCTGAATTGTTGCCGAGTCCAATGATACCAAGCATGCCAGGTTTTGCTTTACGGTTGGTTCTGCACAGGAAAATAGCGCTTAAAAAACATGCGCGAATAACTCCGCGAGGGTTCCTCCGATCGACTCGAAACGACCATAGGAAGAATATTGTATTACCTTCTGAACAAAAAGTTCTATTGGCATTATGTTAAAATTTCCATCAGAAATGGCCGAAAATTGCAAAAAACGAAAAATTTACTCCAAATTTTGTGTTTTTTACACATAAATGGTTATAACTCCGCAACGAAATGATATTTTTTTACCAGATTTGATACGCTGATGTCTGAGCAGAGTCTGAGGCAATACAAAAAAAATGGTATGCCTGCACCACTAGTTGGCCTCATAATTGAACAAAACCTTTGACGTTGAGCTAGCACAATGGTCATACAACAGTTTTTTTCACTAAACTTAAGTGTATAGCCATGATACTAGCTAGATGTAACACATTCATGACGTTGCATGCACAAGTTTTTCATAGCGCCACCTAGTGGTTATTTGTTATTTTGACTTAAAAATACTGCAACCTTATATCTAAAATCATGAGTCATCGTGGATTATGCCTTTCATGGCTTTGAGTATAATCATTGGTGGATTGCAATTCACTCCCTAGCAACCAATCAGAATACCCTAGCAACCATTTAGCAAGAGCTGTATCTTTGTATCAGAACATCGTAGAGATATGGGGTTCGGCTCGTTTGACTTTTTTACACTATTTTAACATTTTGTGACCCAAGTTTTGCCACTGTAAGCACCACAAACATTTCCTTCAGTGTTCTATTTGTCAATGCTTCGTGAGAAGAGAGGGAGACATTTCACTGAATGATAGCACCTTTTTTGCTGATGACTTTGAACAGGTGTGTGAGGTAGCTTATTTTTTATAATTTATTTTGTACAATTCAGCAAAACTACACAGGCATGCCCTGAAAGGTCTTAAGGTCCCAAATCGCTTGAACCCGACTCAATGGCCTTGTAATTCAACTAAACACGGCCATTTCTGAATTGTATTTTACGGTATAAATCTGAAAAACTAATTCTCGTTAACAAATTATCAGAATGACTTAACATTAAGGATGTGACATGTTTGTCCTATAGGTGCACCTGTGTGTAAGCTACATAGTCTGTCTGAACCGTTTCTGACCATCTCTTACGTTTTTCTGAATGCGATGTGGTGTATCAGCCTGGTCGACGACATCTGACATGTTGTATGTGCTTTAATGCTCGAAACCCGGTAAACGCTGCTTGCAGCTTTAATTAGGGTTTCGAGCACGAAGTGCTGAAAACCTATTGTATTTGTCTGTTTTATTATTATTATTATTATTATTATTATTATTATTATTTTTCCGCCATAAAACGCGTCGCCCAGCACAAACCGTAAGTCGTAGAAACTTGCCACTTGGTCAACTGGTTGTATATTAGCAGGCTACTCAGATACAGTGAATCAGCCAAATCGGCCCATAGGTGGCGCTATAGCAATGCCCGACGCGTTGGGGCTCATAACTCCTAAACCGGACATCCTACACTCAAGTGTTTGGTATCATTGTAATCCCTGGCTCCAAACTTAAAAAATGTATATCTCCGATTTCATTTCCGGTATGCAATTTTTTTTGCTAATTTGCATAATATGCATTTCAAGCCAAAATGAACTAGTCCTAGGTTTTTCGCCCGATCGGAATCGTTCCAACGCAGGAGAAATCTGTGGAGTGAGTAGGTAAATAATTATCGAACAGAATGTGTAATTTCGCTTCAGTGTCACTAAGGGGCGCCAAAATTCAATACCGGAAGTAGACTATCTCCAGGAAAATGGCTATAACTCGTGAACGGTTAGAGATATCTTAACGCGGTTTGGTACACATGTGTATCAGCTCACTCCCGGTTCACAGGAAAAAATACGCGGATTTTGGCCACTAGGTGGCGCTATAATAAGCTTGAGGTCGAAAATGGCTATCACTACACAACCGTAAGCCCGATACACTTCATATTTGGTATGGTGTGTCTTTGTGCAATGTACCATGAGGGTCTAGAAGGACATTGGCGTATCTGCAAAAACATGGCCGTCATCGGCCAATGAAGTGTGAGGGCTGATTTGACAGGGTTAACGAAGGTCGATCGGAACGACATTCACTGTGCTTGTTCGTGTACTGCTCCAGAAGGTCTGTAAGAATTATGGTGTCATTTCGCCACTAGGGGGCGTAATAACGTATTTCGGTGCCTGTATCACATGACGTTTGACATACACACACAAACATGACATCATATGATAGATCGGTTCATGACGAAAAACTTTGCCTCTTGAAGCGTTGCTGTCAATCAAACGGTTCGTTAGTTATTGGCGATAACGTTCAAACCTACTTTTGCGAACTAGTCCTAGGTTTTTCATCCGATCTGAACCTAACGAAAGCTGATTGATTCTGTGGAGTGGGAATATGAATAATTATCGAAAAAAAGTTGAAATTTGTATTCAAACACGAAAGGAGTGGCCAAAAACCGAACTGGGCGGAGCTTAAAACATTTAAACGGCCATAACTCTAGAGGCGTTTGAGATATCATCATGGGGCTTGAATCATATGTGTAGGCCATCGGTCTAAGGTCGTGATATAAAAAGCTCGCCGATTGGACACTAGATGGCGCTATAACAGGGAAAATAGCACTAAATACTGTGATTATGCAATGGTTGCAACTTTCACGCCTATAACTTTATCTGTGGTCAAGAGATTTTCATGGGAGTTAGTTTTTTAGCATCCTGAATTGTTTCCGAGTCCTACGATACCAAGCATGCCAGATTTCGCCTTACAGTTAGTTCTGCACAGGAAAATAGCGCTTAAAAAACACGCGCGAATAACTCCGCGAGAGTTATTCCGATCGACTCGAAACGACCATAGGAAGAACATTGCATTACCTTCTGAACAAAAAAGTCTATTGGCGTTATGTTAAAATTTCCATCAGAAATGGCCGAAAATTGCAAAAAACGAAAAATTACCTCAAAATTTGTCGTTTTTTACACATAAATGGTTATATGGAGAGATTTCACTGAATGAGAGCCGTTTTTTGCTGATAACTAATGTATTTAAGGTTGTATCTTCACCAAACGTATGCATAATGACATGGTACGTGGTAATTCTGATGGCAGTCAGCAAGGGCGTAGGAACCGGGGGGGACGGGGGGGACGTGTCCCCTCCAATATTGGAGACAGTTTCATTTGTCCCCCCCAAAAATTATTTGAAAAATATTTGATTTTAAAATCTTTAACTCGCGTGCTTTTATTTTGAAAGCGCAACACAGCGTCTTTTCACCGGCCCGCCCCACCCCCTCAACGGCTAGTGGGGTCTGAAGCTGGCGACAGGCAGTGTTGCCAACTTGGCGACTTTGTCACTAGATTTAGCGACTTTTCAGACCCCTTTGGCGACTTATTTTTAAAAAAGCGACTAGCGACAAATCTAGCGACTTTTTCTGGCGTGTTGGAGACTTTGTGACTTGAAAGAACGCTACCGCTGCTTCCGTGGGCTCCACCCCCATCCCAAAGCACTCACAGGCAGCCTAGTCCTCGCGCAGCAGACCAGAGTCTCTCCCAGCTGCAGTCAGGGCAGGAGATGATGTTCATCTCTCTGCGTCCAGACGGCATAACGTGCATGTGGGAAGCCGGAGCTGCCTGATCCCGCGATGGCTTATATTTATGGCGGGACATAAATGGTCTTTCAATAAAATAAATCACTGTACAAAAATAAATGTATTTGAGTTAGCTGAGCAGCAGCGCATTCAGAACAGACGAAGTGACCTATATACCTACAAAACAATGTTTCATATCACTTATCAGTTTATCCTCATATTTGTTAAAACTGGACTATTTGGACATATAAACATGAACATATTTCGTTCCATGAGAATAGAAGCAGGTAAATTAACGAGAAAACATTTTTATGCATTCATGTGTATTAAAATTTCATTTGTGATCGTTCATAGAGAAAGAGAAATGTGAAAAAGCCAATGTAGTAAAAATGCAAATACAACGCGATGACGTCACTGTTATGCTAATGACGCAATGACGTAATCTAGCGACATTTAGCGACTTTCCAAGCAAGCTTTAGCTACTTTCCATTGAAAATAGTTGGCAACACTGGCGACAGGTCGTCTGAGGTTAATATGAAGAGACAGCAGCAGTTCAGTTTAAATTATTTCTTTCTACTGGGGAAGAAAAGAAAGAAAGGAAATGTTAGTTGGTATAAATTTTGTCCAGGAGGATAATTATATTTTATGTCTAACGTAAGCCATGGAGTTCTTCGTCAATTGCAAAATTTTTAAATTCACTTTTCATAAAGACGACGTATTCCCCTTGCTAAGCGGGATTTGATCAAAGCCTGGAGTGGAGCGAAAGCATGTTCTTCTCTTCACTGTAAGCATTCTGTAATCACTTCGCTCCGGGTTTTCAGACTGTAGTGTGTTAAGCTTGTAAAATTGGTGTCTTTGCACTGCATGCCTAGGGATTTGTCCCGTTACATGACCACTCGCGTCCCGTTTTTTAACTGATACGCTGATCTAATCAGTGACTGTACATGTTTGTTAAACTTCATGTGGCGTCACAAGAACCTAGAGGCAGATGACATCAAAATCCTGTGAGAGCGATTCAAGAAAACATACGAGGAGACTGCTATCGAAATGCTTTACGGTACTTTGAAGTCATCCGCCTGTCGGTTCCAGCACCGCTGCCCGAAGTCGAACCCGCAGCATAAGCAGCAGTGCTGCTGATCACGGCACATGATAATGATCACCGACACCTGTCATCCAATCACAGACCCCGTCCCGTCGAGTGTACATTACAGGGGTGATATACGATTTCATATTTTCTTTTTATAAAGTGGGTAATTTACTGTAGCTTTCGCCTCAATCTGAAATGCCCCAAAAGCATTTCCAACTTTGCTTGGACATTCTCGTGCGTGAGTCACAGCCTGTACGTGTGTTTTAAATAGCAAAATCTATGTAAGATGTTTTTTTAGTTTGTCACAAAAATTAACATGAAGGGGATGACGTTTTTTTAACCCTTAGTGCAGGAGTCACAAGTTTGTTTTAGACATATAGTAAAGGGAATGGTTCAATTAAAGGACTGTGTTAAAAGTAAAGCTGTAAATTAACAAACTATTAATAAACCTACCATATGTTGTAGGCATAAAAGTTATAAATTAGGAGATTAGCTATCATTTTGACAAATGGCTTAAAACAATACAATGTATATTCACACAAAACCATACTTGCACTGCTGCTGTAGCCCACCTTTGGTCCTGTATTTTATAGTGACAGTTGTCAATATATGCCACATGAGACTTCAATATTGCATTAATAGCAAAAAAGTGGTAGCTTACTATTAATCAGAAGAAAATAAAATATAAACATGCACTGAAAGTGTATTTACTGAAGTAAATACTGAAGTATATTTTAGAGATTAAAAATGGCATTTAAAATATGCAAACTGACAATTTTAAAGCAGTTTAAAACATCTCTCCTTAAAATGCTATTGGTCTCACCTATTTACATAAAGTGTCAGTTCACAAGACTTTTTTAAGATTTCAAATGTCAAATCTTTTGTGTCCCCAGAGAACATGTGAAGTTTTAGCTCAAAATACCATATAGATAATTTATCATGTTAAAATTGCCAAGTTGTGATTTTTTTTTTTCACTTTAACCCATGCCTTAGACTTGTTGATATTAAGCTGATGTTGTGATTCAACATTTAACTAGTAACGCTACACTCTTGCTAGGTAAACGTTGTTACTATTAGCCTTACTAGCCAACAAAGGCTGGCGAAAATATGGCAGACTTTCCAGTAATGTAATGGAGAAAAGCGATTTGACACTAAAAACAGTATTTAGGATGATGATTGTAAAAGAACATGATGAGTTAGTCTGTCTGTGTGTTTTTTGCTTGTTCATGACATTCCCATCAGGATTTTTCTATACCTTGTCCATTTCCACTACTATTAGAGATAAAATGAAGTTCAGCTGGAAACTAACAGTGGTGACACTGGTGAGGGTAATGCAGGGAGAGCTATAGCACTGAGCTCCAGGTAGGTGTTATATGAAGGGTGAGGTGATTTTAGATTGTTGATCATGAAAGGAAAGTTTGAACATGATTAGAAGTGAACACGTTAATTATATCATTTTAGTAGAATAAAGTATGTCGGTGAATGTTTTCCAGTGTATGACATATTTCTGTTCAAATCATTAACGGATCTGTCAGGTTTCCGATATGTGTCCCCCCCAATGTTAAACTCATTCCTACGCCCCTGGCAGTCAGGACCTGAGGGAGCCTTCAGTTTCGGAAGCATATTTTACACGCCTACAACTTTGGCTGCAGTCACCGTATTTTCATGGGACTTTTTTCACAGGAGTCCTGAATTGTTGTAGAGTCCAACGATACCAAACATGCCCAGTTTTGCCTTATGCTTAGTCCTGGGGTTACTGTTCACTGTAGGTCCTTGCGGTCTGCTGCGCTGCTGTGTTTGTGTCTTATGTACACGTTTGCAGTCTGTTTGCACCATTGCAACATACCACGACTCAATGGCCTTGTAGTTCAACTAAACACGGCCATTTCTGAATTGTATGTTACATTATAAATCTGAAAAACTAATTCTAGTTAACAAATAATCCTCATTACGTCACATTAAGGACATCACATGTTTGTCTTGTAGGTGCACCTGTGTGTAAGCATACATAGTCTGTATGATCTTTTTTTGACCATCTCTTTCATTTTTCTGGAGCGAGGTGGTCTATCATTCATTTTGGCTGTGTTCGGGTGTAACTGCTCCGCCTGGTAAGCGACGTGTGAGGTTTTTGACGTTGCCTTAAAGCTCGAAACCCGGCAATTGCTGCTTGCAGCTATATTTAGGGTTTCGAGCACGAAGTGCTGAAAACCTATTGTATTTGTCTGTTTTATTATTATTATTATTATTATTATTATTAGGGTTTCGAGCACGAAGTGCTGAAAACCTATTGTATTTGTCTGTTTTATTATTATTATTATTATTATTATTATTATTATTATTATTATTTTTCCGCCATAAAACGCGTCGCCCAGCACAAACCGTAAGTCGTAGAAACTTGCCACTTGGTCAACTGGTTGTATATTAGCAGGCTACTCAGATACAGTGAATCAGCCAAATCGGCCCATAGGTGGCGCTATAGCAATGCCCGACGCGTTGGGGCTCATAACTCCTAAACCGGACATCCTACACTCAAGTGTTTAGTATCATTGTAATCCCTGGCTCCAAACTTAAAAAATGTATATCTCCGATTTCATTTCCGGTATGCAAATTTTTTCGCTAATTTGCATAATATGCATTTCAAGCCAAAATGAACTAGTCCTAGGTTTTTCGCCCGATCGGAATCGTTCCAACGCAGGAGAAATCTGTGAAGTGAGTAGGTAAATAATTATCGAACAGAATTTGAATTTTCGCTTCAGGGTCACTAAGGGGCGCCAAAACTCCATACAGGAAGTAGCCTATCGTCAATGAAATGGCTATAACTGGTCAACGGTTTGAGATATCTTAACGAGGTTTGGTACACATATGTACCAGCTCACTCCGGGGTCACAGTAAAAAAAGATGCAGATTTTGGCCACTAGGTGGCGCTATAACAGGCTTGAGCTCGGGAATGGCTATTTCTACACAACCGTTAGCCCGATACACTTAATATTTTGTTCTGTGTGTCTTTGTGCAATGTACCATGAGGGTCTAGAAGGACATTGGCGTATCTCCAAAAACATGGCCGTCATCGACCAATGAAGGTTGAGGACTGATTTGACAGGGTTAACAAGGGTCGATCGGAACAAAACGCACTGTGCTTCTTCGTGTACTGCTCTTGAAGGCCTGTAAGAATTACGGTGTCATTTGGCCACTAGGGGGCGTAATACCGTATTTTGTTGCCTGTATCACGTGATGTTTGACATACACACACAAACATGACATCATATGATAGATCGGCTCATGACGAAAAACTTTGCCTCTTGAAGCGTTGCTGTCAATCAAACGGTTCGTTAGTTATTGGCGATAACGTTCAAACCTACTTTTGCGAACTAGTCCTAGGTTTTTCGTCCGATCTGAACCTAACCAAGGCTGATTGACTCTGTGGAGTGTGATTATGAATAATTATCAAAAAAAAGTTGAAATTTGTATTCATACACGCGAGGAGTGGCCAAAAACCGAACTGGGCGGAGCTTAGAACATTTAAACGGCTATAACTCGAGAGGGGTTTGTGATATCATCATGGGGCTTGAATCATATGTGTAGGCCATCGGTCTAAGGTCGTGATATAAAAAGCTTGCCGATCGGACACTAGATGGCGCTATAACGGGGAAAATGGCACTAAATACTGTGATTATGCAATGGTTACAACTTTCACGCCTATAACTTTATCTGTGGTCAAGAGATTTTAATGGGAGTTGCTTTTTTTAGCATCCTGAATTGTTTCCGAGTCCTACGATACCAAGCATGCCAGATTTCGCCTTACAGTTAGTTCTGCACAGGAAAATAGCGCTTAAAAAACATGCGCGAATAACTCCGCGAGGGTTATTACGATCGACTCGAAACGACCATAGGAAGAACATTGCATTACCTTCTGAACAAAAAAGTCTATTGGCGTTATGTTAAAATTTCCATCAGAAATGGCCGAAAATTACAAAAAACGAAAAATTACCTCAAAATTTGTCGTTTTTTACACATAAATGGTTATATGGAGAGATTTCACTGAATGAGAGCCGTTTTTTGCTGATAACTAATGTATTTAAGGTTGTATCTTCACCAAACGTATGCGTAATGACATGGTACTTGGTAATTCTGATGACAGTCAGGACCTGAGGGAGCCTGCAGTTTCGGAAGCATATTTTACACGCCTACAACTTTGGCTGCAGTCACCGTATTTTCATGGGACTTTTTTCACAGGAGTCCTGAATTGTTGTAGAGTCCAACGATACCAAACATGCCCAGTTTTGCCTTATGCTTAGTCCTGGGGTTATCATAACACAATTCAGGAAGACATTAAATAAGACAAGCATTATCTTTCCGGCTGTGTTTGCTGTTCACTGTAGGTCCTTGCGGTCTGCTGCGCTGCTGTGTTTGTGTCTTATGTACACGTGTGCAGTCTGTTTGCACCATTGCACCATACCACGACTCAATGGCCTTGTAGTTCAACTAAACACGGCCATTTCTGAATTGTATGTTACGTTATAAATCTGAAAAACTAATTCTAGTTAACAAATTATCCTCATTACGTCACATTAAGAACATCACATGTTTGTCTTATAGGTGCACCTGTGTGTAAGCAGACATAGTCTGTATGATCTTTTTTTGACCATCTCTTTCATTTTTCTGGAGCGAGGTGGTCTATCATTCATTGTGGCTGTGTTCGGGTGTAACTGCTCCGCCTGGTAAGCGAAGTGTGAGGTTTTTGACGTTGCCTTAAAGCTCGAAACCCGGCAATTGCTGCTTGCAGCTATATTTATTATTATTATTATTATTTTTCCGCCATAAAACGCGTCGCCCAGCACAAACCGTAAGTCATAGAAACTTGCCACTTGGTCAACTGGTTGTATATTAGCAGGCTACTCAGATACAGTGAATCAGCCAAATCGGCCCATAGGTGGCGCTATAGCAATGCCCGACGCGTTGGGGCTCATAACTCCTAAACCGGACATCCTACACTCAAGTGTTTGGTATCATTGTAATCCCTGGCTCCAAACTTAAAAAATGTATATCTCCGATTTCATTTCCGTCATGAAAATTTTTCCGCTATTTTCGATTTTGTTGAAAAAAATAAAAACGAACTAGTCCTAGGTTTTTCGCCCGATCGGAATCATTCCAGTGCTAAAATGTTCCTTGGAGTTTGAATATCAATAATTATCAAAAAAAAGTTGAACTTTCGACTCACGGTCAACATGCCACGCCCACACGTCTGAATTGTGGGCAGGCACTAGAACATTATTGGCTATAACTGGGGACAGGAATGAAGTATCAACACGACACTTGGTACTTGTGATGAGAGTCATGGCCTGAGGTTTCATGCATCGTTTCGTCACAGCGCCACCTAGTGGTCATACGAATCGAATAATGCTTATAACTTAGGCTGAGTTTAACGTATTTTCATGCGACGTTTTTCCTTGGACTCCTGAATTGTTGCCGAGTCCAATGATACCAAGCATGCCAGGTTTTGCTTTACGGTTGGTTCTGCACAGGAAAATAGCACTTAAAAAACATGCGCGAATAACTCCGCGAGGGTTCATCCGATCGACTCGAAACAACCATAGGAAGAATATTGTATTACCTTCTGAACAAAAAGTTCTATTGGCATTATGTTAAAATTTCCATCAGAAATGGCCGAAAATTGCAAAAAACGAAAAATTTACTCCAAATTTTGTGTTTTTTACACATAAATGGTTATAACTCTGCAACGAAATGATTTTTTTTACCAGATTTGATACGCTGATGTCTGAGCAGAGTCTGAGGCAATACAAAAAAAAATGGTATGCCTGCACCACTAGTTGGCCTCATAATTGAACAAAACCTTTGACGTTGAGCTAGCACAATGGTCATACAACAGTTTTTTTCACTAAACTTAAGTGTATAGCCATGATACTAGGTAGATGTAACACATTCATGACGTTGCATGCACAAGTTTTTCATAGCGCCACCTAGTGGTTATTTGTTATTTTGATTTAAAAATACTGCAACCTTATATCTAAAATCATGAGTCATCGTGGATTATGCCTTTCATGGCTTTGAGTATAATCATTGGTGGATTGCAATTCACTCCCTAGCAACCAATCAGAATACCCTAGCAACCATTTAGCAAGAGCTGTATCTTTGTATCAGAACATCGTAGAGATATGGGGTTCGGCTCGTTTGACTTTTTTACACTATTTTAACATTTTGTGACCCAAGTTTTGCCACTGTAAGCACCACAAACATTTCCTTCAGTGTTCTATTTGTCAATGCTTCGTGAGAAGAGAGGGAGACATTTCACTGAATGATAGCACCTTTTTTGCTGATGACTTTGAACAGGTGTGTGAGGTAGCTTCTTTTTTATAATTTATTTTGTACAATTCAGCAAAACTACACAGGCATGCCCTTAAAGGTCTTAAGGTCCCAAATCGCTTGAACCCGACTCAATGGCCTTGTAATTCAACTAAACACGGCCATTTCTGAATTGTATTTTACGGTATAAATCTGAAAAACTAATTCTCGTTAACAAATTATCAGAATGACTTAACATTAAGGATGTGACATGTTTGTCCTATAGGTGCACCTGTGTGTAAGCTACATAGTCTGTCTGAACCGTTTCTGACCATCTCTTACGTTTTTCTGGATGCGATGTGGTGTATCAGCCTGGTCGACGACATCTGACATGTTGTATGTGCTTTAATGCTCGAAACCCGGTAAACGCTGCTTGCAGCTTTAATTATTATTATTAGGGTTTCGAGCACGAAGTGCTGAAAACCTATTGTATTTGTCTGTTTTATTATTATTATTAGGGTTTCGAGCACGAAGTGCTGAAAACCTATTGTATTTGTCTGTTTTTAGGGTTTCGAGCACGAAGTGCTGAAAACCTATTGTATTTGTCTGTTTTATTATTATTATTATTATTATTATTATTATTATTATTATTATTATTATTTTTCCGCCATAAAACGCGTCGCCCAGCACAAACCGTAAGTCGTAGAAACTTGCCACTTGGTCAACTGGTTGTATATTAGCAGGCTACTCAGATACAGTGAATCAGCCAAATCGGCCCATAGGTGGCGCTATAGCAATGCCCGACGCGTTGGGGCTCATAACTCCTAAACCGGACATCCTACACTCAAGTGTTTGGTATCATTGTAATCCCTGGCTCCAAACTTAAAAAATGTATATCTCCGATTTCATTTCCGGTATGCAAATTTTTTCGCTAATTTGCATAATATGCATTTCAAGCCAAAATGAACTAGTCCTAGGTTTTTCGCCCGATCGGAATCGTTCCAACGCAGGAGAAATCTGTGGAGTGAGTAGGTGAATAATTATCGAACAGAATGTGTAATTTCGCTTCAATGTCACTAAGGGGCGCCTAAATTCAATCCCGGAAGTAGACTATCTCCAGGAAAATGGCTATAACTCGTGAACGGTTAGAGATATCTTAACGCGGTTTGGTACACATGTGTATCAGCTCACTCCCGGGTCACATGAAAAAATACGCGGATTTTGGCCACTAGGTGGCGCTATAATAAGCTTGAGGTCGAAAATGGCTATCACTACACAACCGTAAGCCCGATACACTTCATATTTGGTATGGTGTGTCTTTGTGCAATGTACCATGAGGGTCTAGAAGGACATTGGCGTATCTGCTAAAACATGGCCGTCATCGGCCAATGAAGTGTGAGGGCTGATTTGACAGGGTTAACGAAGGTCGATCGGAACGACATTCACTGTGCTTGTTCGTGTACTGCTCCAGAAGGTCTGTAAGAATTATGGTGTCATTTGGCCACTAGGGGGCGTAATACCGTATTTCGGTGCCTGTATCACGTGACGTTTGACATACACACACAAACATGACATCATATGATAGATCGGTTCATGACGAAAAACTTTGCCTCTTGAAGCGTTGCTGTCAATCAAACGGTTCGTTAGTTATTGGCGATAACGTTCAAACCTACTTTTGCGAACTAGTCCTAGGTTTTTCATCCGATCTGAACCTAACGAAAGCTGATTGATTCTGTGGAGTGGGAATATGAATAATTATCGAAAAAAAGTTGAAATTTGTATTCAAACACGCAAGGAGTGGCCAAAAACCGAACTGGGCGGAGCTTAAAACATTTAAACGGCCATAACTCGAGAGGCGTTTGAGATATCATCATGGGGCTTGAATCATATGTGTAGGCCATCGGTCTAAGGTCGTGATATAAAAAGCTCCCCGATTGGACACTAGATGGCGCTATAACGGGGAAAATAGCACTAAATACTGTGATTATGCAATGGTTGCAACTTTCACGCCTATAACTTTATCTGTGGTCAAGAGATTTTCATGGGAGTTAGTTTTTTAGCATCCTGAATTGTTTCCGAGTCCTACGATACCAAGCATGCCAGATTTCGCCTTACAGTTAGTTCTGCACAGGAAAATAGCGCTTAAAAAACACACGCGAATAACTCCGCGAGGGTTATTCCGATCGACTCGAAACGACCATAGGAAGAACATTGCATTACCTTCTGAACAAAAAAGTCTATTGGCGTTATGTTAAAATTTCCAATAGAAATGGCCGAAAATTGCAAAAAACGAAAAATTACCTCAAAATTTGTCGTTTTTTACACATAAATGGTTATATGGAGAGATTTCACTGAATGAGAGCCGTTTTTTTTGCTGATAACTAATGTATTTAAGGTTGTATCTTCACCAAACGTATGCATAATGACATGGTACTTGGTAATTCTGATGGCAGTCAGGACCTGAGGGAGCCTTCAGTTTCGGAAGCATATTTTACACGCCTACAACTTTGGCTGCAGTCACCATATTTTTATGGGACTTTTTTCACAGGAGTCCTGAATTGTTGTAGAGTCCAACGATACCAAACATGCCCAGTTTTGCCTTATGCTTAGTCCTGGGGTTACTGTTCACTGTAGGTCCTTGCGGTCTGCTGCGCTGCTGTGTTTCTGTCTTATGTACACGTGTGCAGTCTGTTTGCACCATTGCACCATACCACGACTCAATGGCCTTGTGGTTCAACTAAACACGGCCATTTCTGAATTGTATGTTACATTATAAATCTGAACAACTAATTCTAGTTAACAAATTATCCTCATAACTTCACATTAAGGACATCACATGTTTGTCTTGTAGGTGCACCTGTGTGTAAGCATACATAGTCTGTATGATCTTTTTTTGACCATCTCTTTCATTTTTCTGGAGCGAGGTGGTCTATCATTCATTGTGGCTGTGTTCTGGTGTAACTGCTCCGCCTGGTAAGCGACGTGTGAGGTTTTTGACGTTGCCTTAAAGCTCGAAACCCGGCAATTGCTGCTTGCAGCTATATTTAGGGTTTCGAGCACGAAGTGCTGAAAACCTATTGTATTTGTCTGTTTTATTATTAGGGTTTCGAGCACGAAGTGCTGAAAACCTATTGTATTTGTCTGTTTTATTATTATTATTATTATTATTATTATTATTATTATTATTTTTCCGCCATAAAACGCGTCGCCCAGCACAAACCGTAAGTCGTAGAAACTTGCCACTTGGTCAACTGGTTGTATATTAGCAGGCTACTCAGATACAGTGAATCAGCCAAATCGGCCCATAGGTGGCGCTATAGCAATGCCCGACGCGTTGGGGCTCATAACTCCTAAACCGGACATCCTACACTCAAGTGTTTGGTATCATTGTAATCCCTGGCTCCAAACTTAAAAAATGTATATCTCCGATTTCATTTCCGGTATGCAAATTTTTTCGCTAATTTGCATAATATGCATTTCAGGCCAAACTGAACTAGTCCTAGGTTTTTCGCCCGATCGGAATCGTTCCAATGCAGGAGAAATCTGTGGAGTGAGTAGGTAAATAATTATCAAACAGAATGCGTAATTTCGCTTCAGTGTCACTAAGGGGCGCCAAAATTCAATACCGGAAGTAGACTATCTCCAGGTAAATGGCTATAACTCGTGAACGGTTAGAGATATCTTAACGCGGTTTGGTACACATGTGTATCAGCTCACTCCGGGGTCACAGGAAATAATACGCGGATTTTGGCCAGTAGGTGGCGCTATAATAAGCTTGAGGGTCGAAAATGGCTATCACTACACAACCGTAAGCCCGATACACGTCATATTTGGTATGGTGTGTCTTTGTGCAATGTACCATGAGGGTCTAGAAGGACATTGGCGTATCTGCAAAAACATGGCCGTCATCGGCCAATGAAGTGTGAGGGCTGATTTGACAGGGTTAACGAAGGTCGATCGGAACGACACTCACTGTGCTTGTTCGTGTACTGCTCCATAAGGTCTGTAAGAATTATGGTGTCATTTGGCCACTAGGGGGCGTAATACCGTATTTCGGTGCCTGTATCACGTGACGTTTGACATACATACACAAACATGACATCATATGATAGATCGGTTCATGACGAAAAACTTTGCCTCTTGAAGCGTTGCTGTCAATCAAACGGTTCGTTAGTTATTGGCGATAACGTTCAAACCTACTTTTGCGAACTAGTCCTAGGTTTTTCATCCGATTTGAACCTAACGAAAGCTGATTGATTCTGTGGAGTGGGAATATGAATAATTATCGAAAAAAAGTTGAAATTTGTATTCAAACACGCAAGGAGTGGCCAAAAACCGAACTGGGCGGAGCTTAAAACATTTAAACGGCCATAACTCGAGAGGCGTTTGAGATATCATCATGGGGCTTGAATCATATGTGTAGGCCATCGGTCTAAGGTCGTGATATAAAAAGCTTGCTGATCGGACAATAGGTGGCGCTATACCGGGAAAGATGGCATTAAATACTGTGATTATCCAACGGTTACACTTTATAAGCCTATAACTCTATCTGTGATCAACGAATTTCCATGGGAGTTGCTTTTGTATGATCCTGAACTGTTTTCGAATCCTACGATACCAAGCATGCCAGGTTTCGAATTACGGTTCGATCAGAACTACGTTTTCCCACATAAAAAACAATCACTAATAGCTTCGTAACCGTAACTCCTATCGATTCGAAAACACCATAGGAAGAACAATGCAATAGCTTCTGAACAAAAAAGTATATTGGCGTTATATTAAAATTTCCATCAGAAATGGCCGAAAATTGTGAAAAACCAAAATAGTCCTATAGGTGCACGTGTGTTTAAGCATACATAGTCTGTATGAACCGTTTCTGACCATCTCTTTCGTTTTTGTGTGATGCTGGATCAGCCTAATCGACGACGTGTGACGTCTTTGACGTGCCTTAATGTTCGAAACCCGGTAAATGCTGCTTGCAGCTTTAATTATTATTATTTTTCCGCCTTAAAACGCGTCGCCCAGGCCAAACCGTAAGTCGTAGAAACTTGCCACTTGGTCAACTGGTTGTATATTAGCAGGCTACTCAGATACAGTGAACCAGCCAAATCGGCCCATAGGTGGCGCTATAGCAATGCCCGACGCGTTTGGGCTCATAACTCCTAAACCGGCCATCATACACTCAAGTGTTTGGTATCATTGTAATCCCTGGCTCCAAACTTAAAAAATGTATATCTCCGTTTTCATTTCCGTCATGAAAAATTTTCCGCTATTTTCGATTTTGTCGAAAAAAATAAAAACGAACTAGTCCTAGGTTTTTCGCCCGATCGGAATCATTCCAGTGCTAAAATGTTCCTTGGAGTTTGAATATCAATAATTATCAAAAAAAAGTTGAACTTTCGACTCACGGTCAACATGCCACGCCCACACGTCTGAATTGTGGGCAGGCACTAGAACATTATTGGCTATAACTGGGGACAGGAATGAAGTATCAACACGACACTTGGTACTTGTGATGAGAGTCATGGCCTGAGGTTTCATGCATCGTTTCGTCACAGCGCCACCTAGTGGTCATACGAATCGAATAATGCTTATAACTTCGGCTGAGTTTAACGTATTTTCATGCGACGTTTTTCCTTGGAGTCCTGAATTGTTGCCGAGTCCAATGATACCAAGCATGCCAGGTTTTGCTTTACGGTTGGTTCTGCACAGGAAAATAGCGCTTAAAAAACATGCGCGAATAACTCCGCGAGGGTTCCTCCGATCGACTCGAAACAACCATAGGAAGAATATCGTATTACCTTCTGAACAAAAAGTTTTATTGGCATTATGTTAAAATTTCCATCAGAAATGGCCGAAAATTGCAAAAAACGAAAAATTTACTCCAAATTTTGTGTTTTTTACACATAAATGGTTATAACTCCGCAACGAAATGATATTTTTTTACCAGATTTGATACGCTGATGTCTGAGCAGAGTCTGAGGCAATACAAAAAAAATGGTATGCCTGCACCACTAGTTGGCCTCATAAATGAACAAAACCTTTGACGTTGAGCTAGCACAATGGTCATACAACAGTTTTTTTCACTAAACTTAAGTGTATAGCCATGATACTAGCTAGATGTAACACATTCATGACGTTGCATGCACAAGTTTTTCATAGCGCCACCTAGTGGTTATTTGTTATTTTGACTTAAAAATACTGCAACCTTATATCTAAAATCATGAGTCATCGTGGATTATGCCTTTCATGGCTTTGAGTATAATCATTGGTGGATTGCAATTCACTCCCTAGCAACCAATCAGAATACCCTAGCAACCATTTAGCAAGAGCTGTATCTTTGTATCAGAACATCGTAGAGATATGGGGTTCGGCTCGTTTGACTTTTTTACACTATTTTAACATTTTGTGACCCAAGTTTTGCCACTGTAAGCACCACAAACATTTCCTTCAGTGTTCTATTTGTCAATGCTTCGTGAGAAGAGAGGGAGACATTTCACTGAATGATAGCACCTTTTTTGCTGATGACTTTGAACAGGTGTGTGAGGTAGCTTATTTTTTATAATTTATTTTGTACAATTCAGCAAAACTACACAGGCATGCCCTGAAAGGTCTTAAGGTCCCAAATCGCTTGAACCCGACTCAATGGCCTTGTAATTCAACTAAACACGGCCATTTCTGAATTGTATTTTACGGTATAAATCTGAAAAACTAATTCTCGTTAACAAATTATCAGAATGACTTAACATTAAGGATGTGATATGTTTGTCCTATAGGTGCACCTGTGTGTAAGCTACATAGTCTGTCTGAACCGTTTCTGACCATCTCTTACGTTTTTCTGGATGCGATGTGGTGTATCAGCCTGGTCGACGACATCTGACATGTTGTATGTGCTTTAATGCTCGAAACCCGGTAAACGCTGCTTGCAGCTTTAATATTATTATTAGGGGTTCAAGCCCGTAGGGCTGAAACCCTATTGTAATTGTTAAGATTTTTATTTATTATTATTATTTTGCCGTAAAACGGAACGTGCAGCTCAAACCGTAAGGCCTAGAGACTTGAAACTTGGCCAAATGGTAGGACCCAATTTGGGGAGAGGTTGATAGAGTATCAACCCGATTGGCCTATAGGTGGCGCTATAGCGATAACAAACGCGTTGATGATCATAACTCCCACAAATCTTGTCCAAATGTCAAGTGTCTTATATCACTGGAATCCTTGCGTCAAGACGAACAAAACGTATATCTCCGATTTCATTTCCGTCATGACATTTTTTTCGCTATTTTCGATTTTGTCGAAAAAAATAAAAACGAACTAGTCCTAGGTTTTTTGTCCGATCGGAACCGTTCCAGTGCTGTAATATTCCTTGGAGTGTGAATATCAAAAGTTATCAAAAAAATTTTGAACTTTCGACTCACCATCGTAAAGCCACGCCCAAACGCCCCAATGGGCGGAGCCTCTTGGACTTAAATGGCTATAACTTGGGATTGGAAAGAGGTATCGACACCAAATTTGGTACACATATACAGGGGACTATTCTGGGGTCACGAGCAAAAAATTGCGCCGCTTGACCACTAGTTGGCGCTATAACACCACCTCAACTTTGAAGGGCTGTAACTATAGATATATGCGACCGAACAACTTGACCTTTGGCACCGGTGCTCCTGGTCTAGGGTACTATCTATGTCTAAAAGGAATTTCGCGTAGCTCAAAAAACATGGCCGCCATCGGCCAATCAAGAAAAAGCAGCTATTAGACAGGGTTAACGGAGGCCGATCAAAACGAAACGCGTTGGGCCTGTTTGTCTCTTGGCCATGAAGGTCTGTGCAGAGTAAGAAAAAATTCGGCCTCCGGGAGGCGCTATCACGTTTTTTCAGTGTTTAAGTGATTGTGTATTATGCAGTGTTTCAGATATCAACAAGATCTTCATATCATTTAATAGAGGTACTTATAATGAACAACTTTCCCTCAAGCAGCACTTGTCTCAGTCGAATCGTTTGTTAGATATTCATCATTTTCTTATAAACCTACTTTTGCGAACTAGTCCTAGGTTTTTTGACCGATCTGAACCAATCCAGTGCTGGAATATTCCTTAGACACTGAATATCAATAATTATCAAAAAAAAGTTGAACTTTGCACTCGTCGTCGCAATACCACGGTCAAAAGTACGAAGAGGCGGTGCCACAAATACTTAAATGGCCATCATTTATGATAGGAATGAGATATCAACACGAAATTTGGTACACATATGTATAGACCTAGGCTGAGGTCACATGCAAAACATTTCAGAGATTGTCCACGAGGTGGCGCTATAACCTAAGAACAAAGAACGATGACTATAGCATATGTATACGACACATAAATATTTGTCTGACCTACTTGTTATTTTGCACTTAACATCTGCTTTCAGATTCTTATAAGGGTCTATTAGGATAATTACATATCTTAGAAAACATGAGACCAACAGCCAGCCAGCATTAACCATGTACGAGTCCAGTGTAATGGTGTGCGATTACAACTAACCTGATGGGCCTGTTTGTCTTATGTTCTCAAGTGTCTGTGAGGATTTTTGGCTCATCATTCCGGAAATATTTGCATCTAGAACAACGGGTGCTACGTTAACTGTCCCCTAGATCAGTGGTTCTCAAAATTATTCCTGGAGGCCCACTGCTCTGCACAAATACAAAAGTCTTCTATTTTAAACAAATCTACTTTAATCATCAGTAGAGATTTGTATGAACTGAACTGATTGTGTCAGATGAGAGAATCATACAAAAAGTGCCGAGCATTGGGTCTTGAGAAACCACTGCGTTTCACTGAGTTGAAAGTACTGCTCTAGATGTTTATGTTTGCATGAAAAATAATTTTGTGAATTTACTGTACTATATCTATTTTATTTTATAATCAAATCATCAAAATGTATTAAAACTAATTAAAATCTAATTATCTCCACTTCTGTTATCAAATTAAAATATGAACAATTTATATATATATATATATATATATATATATATATATATATATTAATTTTACAAACTCATTACTATAATATTACAATCAAATAGTTTAAATTAAAACTTGTTTAAAGGTTGAACTGCAGATTAGTATGGTTTACATCTAGGCAAATATTCAATTCTACATTCATTTCTCTTCTTATAAAAAAGTTATTATTTTTTTCTAGAATATTTACTCTATTAATACATAACTGAGTATTATGTAAGGAGTTACAATCAGGGTTCTAAATTAACACCCGCCAACCCGCCAAATGCGGGTTAAAATTCATTTTGGCGGGTATTAATAAAAACTTACTAGCCAGTTTGGCCGGTGATGCATGATGCATTGCAAGCATTATACATAAAGCTCCGTTCTCGGTCATTTATCCCTCTGGCAGTACTTCCTACATTTCCCATAAACACTGTGCCGTAATGCTACGTGATAATGTTTCATACGCCAAATGGCTGCGCGCAGTTTGCAGCGAAACCAGCGCGAGAAACTATGGAAACGAACGGAGCGTCCACCAGAAAAGGAAGAAGGAGAACGAACGGGCAGAGCAGGGAGGATAGACTAAAAGACAGCGGTGTCGCCACACCCCTTTACTGAGGCACGTGCCCCAGTGTAAATCTTTTGTGCCCAGGTGTAAATGTCAAGTTTAAATTTGAGCAGTTAACTAGTATATTCAGATCTATATGCAATGTATTTACCCAATTTACGCTTGTAAAGCGACGAAGCGTCGCACTGAGGCGTGCACGCATGTATCCATGTCCACGCGCGTCTTTGCGTTCATCCGCGCGCGCAACTGCATCCAAAGGGGACGCCACGCAAATGAGTAATTATGAAAACATGACGAGAAGTAAGTTTCTAAATAATAATGATAATCTTATTTTGACTCGATCATTATTGGCTTCTGTAGATGGACATCAGAAATGTTTTGTGCAAAGCAGGGAAAAGGAAGCAGAACGGAGAGATGATGAGTTTTAGGGAGGTAAGACAAACTACATCCTCACTCAGTCAGTTCTCAAATATTAGAGGACAAATCTCAGGAAAACCTCTTGTCAAGTCTATAGGATTGCATTGTTGCTGAGAAAATCAACAGATGTATGTGTTATACTGTTCTGTATTTACAGATATGAAATTAATATTTAGTTTACTAATATTTAACTCTAGGACACTACATAAACAGTTAGCAGTAACTGTGACTGAGATTATTTAGTATAGCAGTCATAAAAAGTCTGGTTTCTTAAAATATTCTTGTAAAAATAAGTTATTAATCATTGCTATCATTGTATAATGTAGAAAATATTTCTCTGCTGTCATTATTACCAAACATTTTATGCCATTAATGCCTCCAAACATAATGTTTAATAATGTTAGGTATGATGAAGATTATACTTAAATATTTTTAAATACATATTTATCTTTCGCAGTACCTGTTGCACTGTAGAATAGTGGGTTAAGCAAAGGAAATTGTATAGAACACAGCAGGCTTTCAAAAAAAGTCAGCAAAAAATGGGGGGCCTGTGCCCCAGTTAGGCTTTATGTCTATCAACAGAGAAATGAAGAAAGCTTATGTTTCATCACAAAAATGTTGTCATGTTTTGTCAGGATTGTCGCATGCACGCGAAAGAAAAAACGAATCATTGTTGCATTCAGTGGCACTCATAATTTCTCTTTTCACCGGAAAAAATTTGGCTAGTGGAAATGCTGATTGGCTAGTAACTTTAGAAAGTTACCAGCCACTTTGGCTGGTGGTCAAAAAAGTTAATTTAGAACCCTGGTTACAATCATAAGATGTATAACATTGAAAGAGTTGAATAAGTCCACTAGGTATGGCATCAAATACAACTGCAAATTCCTTAGCAGTTACTGGAATCTTATAGTGATTGTGGAATTCACAATAATTAAAGAGGTGACCATCATCTTTAAATAACTGCCTCACTAATATTATATTATTATCATACCAATTTCTATAAAATAAGGATCTGTTTCTTGTATAGAATATTCTTGTTATTCCAAATAACAGATCTATGTGGAGAAAAGTTATGTTTATATATGAGCATCCAAGAAAAACAAACCTGTTTATGGAAACCTGACAGTTTTATGGGAAACTTGTTTATATCAAAATTGTATCGCAAAAAAAATTCCAAACCACCCAATTTCTTAAAAATCATTTCTGGTATGATGTTCCATATACTACCTTTGCAACTTCAGTAACTTTTTATCCACTTATTTTTAAAAAACACAGTTAGCAGTATTAAAATCTAGTAAAAAAATGTATCCTCCTTTCTCAACTGGATTGCATAGAATTGACTTTTTAATGTAGTGCTTCACTGCTGGGTCTGTCGTTCATACGTGGATTCCTCAGTTAGCTGGATTTCATTGTTGACAATTAAGCTTCATGTTGAATTATTTGTTTCTTCGAAGGTCATTCTAGAGTTGTTGTTATAGTTACATGTCCGTAAGGTTAAAACTGCTCAGGATTCAAATTCAACTCGTTAAAAAAAAATGATACATTTAATATTTTAGTAATGTTATTTAAAAAACTATATAATATAAAAAACATAATTAAGACTGTGTTTTAAGGACTAGTCTGAAGAATTAGTAGTTAGTAAGGGCTAATCAGTCGTACTATTTGGATTTAAAATAATTTAAATAATTTAAATATTTTTTCACGTGATAATTAAAACAGTTATGTTCAATCGTGAAGATAAAAATGTATGACTAACTTTGAATACTAGTCTTAGAGATTAATGTTACTGACCATTGGTTTAAGGGTAGTTCCAGACTAAAATTTAGGCTTAAGTTTTAGTTGTCTTACTTGAAAATAGCTTACACTGGCCTACCTTTAAATATATCTGGGCCATAGTTTTGGCTTAAGATGTACACCAGTAATGTTTTTTACAAGGTTTGTTTGTAAAAAGTACCTAAATGTTTTTACATAACTAATGGCTAGTCATGCATCAATTTAAACCTGTGGGAAACAACCCGATAAAGTTATAAAGCTTCAAATGTTGTCTTAGAATTTTTCAAATCCTAAAGGTATGAAAAAGATTGCTGTAAATATGTGGATCCTTAAAGAACAGGCCAACATTAGAAATAATAACTAATAATCATACATAAAGAGAATATATATTTGGATATCAGTAGCTTTAGTATTCTAATCTATTTTCCATGACATAAACATGCCATGATGTGTCTTATAAAGTTTTTAATAATTGTTTATTAGAATTATTGCAATTAAATTGTAATGTTATGATATAATTGGTTGTTTTAAATGTTAATGACATTTGCTTAATGACATCATATTTGTTTTTAACTCCATTTGATATAAGCAACACATCTGGATCAGTTATATATGGGCATAGCCAGTGGTTAAATAAAAAAATATGTAGAGCTTTAGTACTATTTTTAGGCCTACTATAATATGACAGAGGCTGTCATCTGAAATACTTGTACGTTTGCACATAATTTCTATGTCAAAGAATGTTATGTTCTATAAGAACAATTACTTTTGTAAAATAGTCTAAAAGGTTTAAACAAGCAACCATTTAGTAAGACCTACAGAATAGATCTCTATGAACTAAAATGACTGTTTCAGATGAGAGAAACATACAAAATGTGCAGAGAATGTTTGTGTATATGTTCCTTTTGTCCATAAAAATATATATGGTTTAATAACTTGCATACCTCACTTTATTTACCTAATTAAAACAGAAAGCCTTCATGGTACTCAATTATAGGACATGAACATGAATCTGCTAAATGAAATGATATTTGTTATTGACACGATTTAACAACACCATCCAGCATTCAGATAACGTGTCTGGTTATGTTTTATTCAATTATTTCAGTTCTTACACTCAACAACAGTTAAGCTAGTGCAGTACAATTTTGAAAGCCGTTCCGTTTTCAAAATGACTGTGTGATAGCTATACTTCTGCAAAGTTGTTTTTGTATTTGATATATTGTTTTGAAAAACGTTTTGAAAACGGAACGGCCCCTAAAGCTTATGACAAAGCATACAATGTATTATTGAGATCAGGCAATATACTGAAATTCCTTATTGTGGATTTTAGGTGCAATTTTCCGTTATGTCCACTAGATGGCAGAAGAGGATCAATCACTGGCTGACATTTGCACTCACAGAAAACACAGAAGATGATTACTCTTCAAGTAAGTCTACTATTAATAGAACTCTGTTTACATTTAAAGGTGAAGTGTGTAATTTTTAGAAGGATCTCTTGACAGAAATGCCAAATGATATACAAAACTATATTATTAGGGGTGTATAAATACCTTTCATAATGAACCGGTATGTGTTTATTACCTTAGAACGAGACCTTTTTATCTACATACACCGAGGGTCCCCCTTGACATGGAAGTCACCATTTTGTGCTGCCATTTTCCTACAGAAGACCATAACAATTAGACAATTCTTTTTACTACGTTGTCTCCGACAATGACATGTTTGTCTGGTGGCGGCTACCGTAGCTTCTCTATGTGTTTCAAAAGCGAGGGGTGAGCAGTGGACTAAGCCATTGGTTGCAATTCGTGACCTCACCACTAGATGCTGCTAAAATTTACACACTGCACCTTTAACTTCATGATTTTACTGTTATAATATTAAAATCACATTTAGTGAAAGACTAACATTTCAATTGTTCTGAGTCATCAGTTTTAACACTCATGTCACTTTATGATAGCTGTGAAACGTGAACATAATTTTGGAGGCACTTACACAACATTTGCAGTAAGAATTATATTTTTTTGTTTTTTATAAAAAAAAAACATTCCAAATGAGTGTATAACCATGTCAATATTAAGTCTTGTTCTTTAACAGTCTTGTTCTATTTATTATTTTTCTTCTGCCGTAGAACGGATTGTGCAGACCAAACCGTAAGGCCTAGAGACTTGAGACTTGGCCAAATGGTAGGACCCAATTTGGGGAGAGGTTGACAGAGTATCAACCCGATTGGCCTATAGGTGGCGCTATAGCGATAACAAATGCGTTGATGCTCATAACTCCCACAAATCTTGTCCAATCTCCGATTTCATTTCCGTCATGAAATTTTTTTCGCTATTTTCGATTTTGTCGAAAAAAATAAAAACGAACTAGTCCTAGGTTTTTTGTCCGATCGAAACCGTTTCAGTCCTGTAATATTCCTTGGAGTGTGAATATAAAAAGTTATCAAAAAAAAGTTGAACTTTATACTCGTCGTCGTCAAGCCACGCCCAAACGCCCCCAATGGGCGGAGCCTCTTGGACTTAAATGGCTATAACTTGGGATTGGAAAGAGGTATCGAAACCAAATTTGGTACACATTTAAACTGACTATTCTGGGGTGACCTGAAAAAAATTGCATCGCTTGACCACTAGTTGGCGCTATAACACCACCTCAACTTTGAAGGGCTGTAACTAGAGAAATATGTGACCGATCAACTTGAGATTTGGCACGGGTGCTCTTGGTCTAGGGTGCTATCTGTGTGTGAAAGGAATTTCGCGTAGGTCAAAAAACATGGCCGCCATCGGCCAATCAAGAAAAAGCAGCTATTAGACATGGTTAACAGAGGCCGATCAAAACGAAACGTGTTGGGCCTGTTTGTCTCTTGGCCATGAAGGTCTGTGCAGAGTAAGAAAAAATTCGGCCTCCGGGAGGCGCTATCACGTTTTTTCAGTGTTTAAGTGATTGTGTATTATGCAGTGTTTCAGATATCAACAAGATCTTCATATCATTTAATAGAGGTACTTATAATGAACAACTTTACCTCAAGAAGCATTTGTCTCAGTCGAATCGTTTGTTAGATATTCATCATTTTCTTTTAAACCTACTTTTGCGAACTAGTCCTAGGTTTTTTGACCAATCTGAACCAATCCAGTGCTGGAATATTCCTTAGACACTGAATATCAATAATTATCAAAAAAAGTTGAACTTTGCACTGTTCGTCGCAACACCACAGTTAAAAGTACGAACAGGCGGTGCAACAAATACTTAAATGGCTATCATTTATGATATGAATCAGATATCAACACGAAACTTGGTACACATATGTATAGACCTAGTCCGAGGTCACATGCAAAAAATTGCAGAGATTGTCTACTAGGTGGCGCTATAACCTAAGAACAAAGAACGATGACTATAGCATATGTATACGACACATAAATATTTGTCTGATCTACTTGTTATTTTGCACTTAACATCTGCTTTCAGATTCTTATAAGGGTCTATTAGGATAATTACATATCTTAGAAAACATGAGACCAACAGCCAGCCAGCATTAACCATGTACGAGTCCAGTGTAATGGTGTGTGATTACAACTAAACTGATGGGCCTGTTTGTCTTATGTTCTCAAGTGTCTGTGAGGATTTTTGGCTCATCATTCCGGAAATATTTGCATCTAGAAAAATGGGTGTTACGTTAACTGTCCCCTAGATCAGTGGTTCTCAATGTTATTCCTTTGTATATTGTTGTATGTGAGTATTAAGTCTTATTGTCCAACATTGCGATTTCTGCTTGCTTTTATAAATGTGTGTGTGTGTGTGTGTGTGTGTGTGTGTGTGTGTGTGTGTGTGTGTTTTAGGTCATGTACACATGCTGGTTGTATCAGGGCTACAACAACTTAGGATGCCCAAAAAGAGGGCTAAACAATTAGCAACATACTGTGCCTTGTCTGCCACCATATATGGTAAAGTCAATGCCATTTATATCCATAGCAACTGCAAAAAATTGCAGAGATTGTCCACTAGGTGGCGCTATAACATGAGAAAAATGAATAATGGCTATAGCATATGTGAATGATATATACGTAGAGGTCTGACCTAATTGTTATTTGCATATAAAATCTACTTTCAGGTTCATCTTTCTGACAAATGTGTGTGAAGTAAAACTTCTCTAGATCAATGGTTCTCAACACACCTGCTTCAAATAATTAGCACAATAGTAGAGATCTCTATGAACTAAACTGATTGTGTCAGATGAAAGAAACATTCAAAATGTGCAGAGCAGTGGTCCTCCAGAAACGGAGTAGAGAACCACTGCTCTAGATGTTTATGTTTATATGAAAAAACTATTTTGTTAACTAATACTTGGTTTTTCACTCAACAACAGTAAAGCCAATGCAGTACATTTTCCTGTAGTCTGTGAGCCAATATAAATGCCAAATTGTGATCACCAATTGTAAGTCTTATTCCTTTAGTTGTTTAAGTTTGAATTACAAAAACAATTTTTCAAAACAACTCCTAGGGTTTTCAGTCAACAACAATAAAATCAGTGTAGTAAATTTTTTCTGTCCTCTGTGTGTAAAGATATATCAAGTACAAAATGTAATGAATTTGCATATCTGCTGTTGTATGCATAGATTACATGTGATGTCACACAGTGGTGTGGGTGCCATTTGTACAACTGAATTGCAGCATGCATGTTTAAAGGAAATCATAAAGATATGGATTAAAGTTTTCCATTATCCCCAAAACTCTGAGCATCACCAGAAATGAATTGCTGCTATCAATAGGATATATGTCTGGCTGTATTTACATCAGTAGCATTAGGATTCTATTCTACCTTCCATGACATAAACGTGTCCTGACATGATTTATAATACAAAGTAGTTACATTTTATACGTTCTTTTTAAAATATTGCACCCAAAACTTCATGTAATAATGCAATTGGTTATTATTCAAATACATGACCTGCTAGAACCCAACTAAATAGTTGCACTTTATGAAAGTGAACACAGACAAATGCTCACCAGCAAATATGCTGCAAATCTACTAAATGACATGACATTTGTTATTGACACAATTTGATATTGAAAACATATCTGGATAAGTTATTTATTGGCCCAGCCTAAAATCACATGCCAATAATTGCAGAGCTATACCACTATTTGACAATTTAAAGGCGGAGTACACAATGTTTGAAAGCCAATGTTGACATTTGAAATCACCTAAACAAACACGCCCCTACCCCAATAGAATCTAGACCTTCTGTTGATAGACCCACCCCACACATACGCAACCCGGCAAGGATGTCGTTTAGTAGACACGCTCCTTACTTCTGATTGGCTATAAGTGTGTTTTGGTAGTCGGCCCGTCTCCTTTTCCAAAGCGTATTTCAAACATCGTGGACTCTGCCTTTAACATGACAGAGCCTAAAAATGTTTCTATTAAAATATGTAACATTGCTTTATTGTTTCCAAATCCAAAAATCAGTATTCTCTTAAATACTCTCTGAGCGAAACACAGACCCTCATTAACATACTTAAGAGCATGCTTATTAGGATTTGAGTTAAAAATGTGTCTATCTTTTTTCCTTTACAATATTCACTACTAATTTTATGTTAAATTAATTGTAAAATTATTATTTATTATTCAAAAATCTATACTCAATGAAATTGTGTTCACATGTTTCATCAATGGATACATGATTTAACTTTATGAAGTCATTTATTATTACGTTAAATAAACATTTCGTCAATCATTCTGACGGTATCTGTTTTACAGTCATGTGACATTCGAACATAGGATAAACATTTAAATAGGTTGATGAACTCTTAAAGGACACCAAGCATATGGAGATTGGTCATTTATTTCAAAGTCTTATTTCCTAACCCTGCCATTTCTGCTTCTGTGTGTAAATGCATGTATGTGTTTTAGCTTATTCTTCATCATTGCTGTGTTATAGATTAGCCATATGAGACCTATATCTCTATATCAGAACATCGTAGAGAAATTGTGGTGGGCTGTTTTGTCTCATGTTAACAATTTTTGAAACATTTTGTGTGACAAATCTTGCAACAGCATGCACCACATAATTTTCTCTTCAGAAAATTTACCTAATTGGTAACATGTTAGTATTTCATATTCTAAGTATATTTGATAACAATGCAGCAAATCTAAACAGGCAAGCCCTTAAAGGTCTTAAAGGTTCATATAATGAGATTTTTTAAAGATGTAAAATAAATTGTTTGTGTACCCAGAGTGTGTATGTGAAGTGTTATCTCAAAATACTCCACAAATCATTTATTATAGCATGTTAAAATTGACACTTTGTAGGCCTGAGCAAAATTGTGCAGTTTTTGGGTGTTTCCTTTAAAATGCAAATGAGTGGATGAAATGCAAACACTGATCACAATGATGGTGGTTTGTTGTAATTGAAATTCAATTGTGCTCTCGATTATTTTATTTTTTATCTTTTTCATGTTTTCTAGGTTGATATAAGCACTGGGGACCCAATTATAGCACTTACACTTGGAAAAAGTCAGATTTTCACGCTATGACCCCTTTAAGATCCCAGATCGCTTGAACCCCGCTAATCGCTGCTTGCAGCTATATTTATTATTATTATTATTATTATTTTTCCGCCATAAAACGCGTCGCCCAGCACAAACCGTAAGTCGTAGAAACTTGCCACTTGGTCAACTGGTTGTATATTAGCAGGCTACTCAGATACAGTGAATCAGCCAAATCGGCCCATAGGTGGCGCTATAGCAATGCCCGACGCGTTGGGGCTCATAACTCCTAAACCGGACATCCTACACTCAAGTGTTTGGTATCATTGTAATCCCTGGCTCCAAACTTAAAAAATGTATATCTCCGATTTCTTTTCCGTCATGAAAAATGTTCCGCTATTTTCGATTTTGTTGAAAAAAATAAAAACGAACTAGTCCTAGGTTTTTCGCCCGATCGGAATCATTCCAGTGCTAAAATGTTCCTTGGAGTTTGAGTATCAATAATTATCAAAAAAAAGTTGAACTTTCGACTCACGGTCAACATGCCACGCCCACACGTCTGAATTGTGGGCAGGCACTAGAACATTATTGGCTATAACTGGGGACAGGAATGAAGTATCAACACGACACTTGGTACTTGTGATGAGAGTCATGGCCTGAGGTTTCATGCATCGTTTCGTCACAGCGCCACCTAGTGGTCATACGAATCGAATAATGCTTATAACTTAGGCTGAGTTTAACGTATTTTCATGCGACGTTTTTCCTTGGACTCCTGAATTGTTGCCGAGTCCAATGATACCAAGCATGCCAGGTTTTGCTTTACGGTTGGTTCTGCACAGCAAAATAGCACTTAAAAAACATGCGCGAATAACTCCGCAAGGGTTCATCCGATCGACTCGAAACATCCATAGGAAGAATATTGTATTACCTTCTGAACAAAAAGTTCTATTGGCATTATGTTAAAATTTCCATCAGAAATGGCCGAAAATTGCAAAAAACGAAAAATTTACTCCAAATTTTGTGTTTTTTACACATAAATGGTTATAACTCCGCAACGAAATGATATTTTTTTACCAGATTTGATACGCTGATGTCTGAGCAGAGTCTGAGGCAATACAAAAAAAATGGTATGCCTGCACCACTAGTTGGCCTCATAATTGAACAAAACCTTTGACGTTGAGCTAGCACAATGGTCATACAACAGTTTTTTTCACTAAACTTAAGTGTATAGCCATGATACTAGCTAGATGTAACACATTCATGACGTTGCATGCACAAGTTTTTCATAGCGCCACCTAGTGGTTATTTGTTATTTTGACTTAAAAATACTGCAACCTTATATCTAAAATCATGAGTCATCGTGGATTATGCCTTTCATGGCTTTGAGTATAATCATTGGTGGATTGCAATTCACTCCCTAGCAACCAATCAGAATACCCTAGCAACCATTTAGCAAGAGCTGTATCTTTGTATCAGAACATCGTAGAGATATGGGGTTCGGCTCGTTTGACTTTTTTACACTATTTTAACATTTTGTGACCCAAGTTTTGCCACTGTAAGCACCACAAACATTTCCTTCAGTGTTCTATTTGTCAATGCTTCGTGAGAAGAGAGGGAGACATTTCACTGAATGATAGCACCTTTTTTGCTGATGACTTTGAACAGGTGTGTGAGGTAGCTTATTTTTTATAATTTATTTTGTACAATTCAGCAAAACTACACAGGCATGCCCTTAAAGGTCTTAAGGTCCCAAATCGCTTGAACCCGACTCAATGGCCTTGTAATTCAACTAAACACGGCCATTTCTGAATTGTATTTTACGGTATAAATCTGAAAAACTAATTCTCGTTAACAAATTATCAGAATGACTTAACATTAAGGATGTGACATGTTTGTCCTATAGGTGCACCTGTGTGTAAGCTACATAGTCTGTCTGAACCGTTTCTGACCATCTCTTACGTTTTTCTGGATGCGATGTGGTGTATCAGCCTGGTCGACGACATCTGACATGTTGTATGTGCTTTAATGCTCGAAACCCGGTAAACGCTGCTTGCAGCTTTAATTATTATTATTATTATTATTATTATTATTTTTCCGCCATAAAACGCGTCGCCCAGCACAAACCGTAAGTCGTAGAAACTTGCCACTTGGTCAACTGGTTGTATATTAGCAGGCTACTCAGATACAGTGAATCAGCCAAATCGGCCCATAGGTGGCGCTATAGCAATGCCTGACGCGTTGGGGCTCATAACTCCTAAACCGGACATCCTACACTCAAGTGTCTGGTATCATTGTAATCCCTGGCTCCAAACTTAAAAAATGTATATCTCCGATTTCATTTCCGGTATGCAAATTTTTTCGCTAATTTGCATAATATGCATTTCAAGCCAAACTGAACTAGTCCTAGGTTTTTCGCCCGATCGGAATCGTTCCAACGCAGGAGAAATCTGTGGAGTGAGTAGGTAAATAATTATCGAACAGAATGTGTAATTTCGCTTCAGTGTCACTAAGGGGCGCCAAAATTCAATACCGGAAGTAGACTATCTCCAGGAAAATGGCTATAACTCGTGAACGGTTAGAGATATCTTAACACGGTTTGGTACACATGTGTATCAGCTCACTCCGGGGTCACAGGAAAAAAATACGCGGATTTTGGCCACTAGGTGGCGCTATAATAAGCTTGAGGTCGAAAATGGCTATCACTACACAACCGTAAGCCCGATACACTTCATATTTGGTATGGTGTGTCTTTGTGCAATGTACCATGAGGGTATAGAAGGACATTGGCGTATCTCCAAAAACATGGCCGTAATCGGCCAATGAACGTTGAGGACTGATTTGACAGGGTTAACAAAGGTCGATCGGAACGAAACGCACTGTGCTTCTTCGTGTACTGCTCCTGAAGGCCTGTAAGAATTACGGTGTCATTTGGCCACTAGGGGGCATAATACCGTATTTTGGTGCCTGTATCACGTGACGTTTGACATACACACTAGGGGTGGCACGGTTCATGAAAACAATCCGAACCGTTCGGTTCGCTTGTCTCGGTTCGGAGCGTGTGTGAACCGCCCGGTTCGACGGTTCATGGCATGCGCATGCGCAATGTAGTTTTGTGCCCTGTACGTGACCTCAGATAGCGTTTTTCCCTTTCGCGCGAAAAAAAAAAAAGAGTTGACTGGTGTGGAGAGTGAGTGCTGCAGATTAAATTTCGTATAAAAATGGCAAGTGGGAGAGAAAAGCAAGACTGCCCGGAGTTGGAGGATGCGCCAGCGTCGTATAAGTCTGGTGTGTGGGAACATTTTGGATTTAATGTTACCAATGATGACAGCGGGAAAAAAACAATTGATAAAACTGCGACTGTGTGCAAGTATTGTAAAACACGCATTCAATATGCTAATGGAAACACTACGAATATGTCAGTTCATCTGAGAAGACATCACCCCAATGTGTCTGTAGACAGCGTAAGGAGGAGAGAGCCGGTAAGGAAACAACTTTTGCTCTCTGCAGCATTTAAGCAGCCTCTCGGCGATAAATCAGACAGGGCAACAGCCATAACTAAAGCGTTGGGGATGTTTATAGCAAAAGATATACAGCCATACAGCGTGATTGAGGATGAAGGATTTCGTCAGCTGATGAAAGTACTCGAGCCGCGGTACAATATTCCCTCCCGCCGACACTTCGGCACCGCTGTAATTCCAAAACTGTATGACGAGACACGAGGCGAAATTGTAACAGAATTGTCCGCCACTGCTCACGTAGCGCTCACAACGGATGGATGGACCTCTAGGGCCACTGAAAGTTTCCTCACGGTGACCGCTCACTACATTACTTCGGAGTGGGAAATGAGAAGCTATGTTTTGCAGACACGCCCCATTTACGAAAGCCATACCAGTGAGCATCTCTCTGAAATACTGACAGACACGGTGGCGGAATGGAAACTGGAGAGGGCCAACAGCATAATTCCTGTTACTACGGATAATGCTAAAAATATAGTTAATGCTATCGATTTAGCAGCGGGACTTGGGCCACAGATTGGGTGCTTTGCACACACTGTTAACCTTGCAGCTAAGAGTGCAATTACACTAAACCAAGTATCCAGACTCCTAGGGAGGGTTAGGAAGGTGGTTAATTTCTTTCACAGAAGCACAACAGCTGCCCATGTCCTAAAAACCAAGCAGGATATGCTGGAATTGCCTGTTCACAAACTAATACACGATGTAACCACTCGTTGGAACTCAACATATGACATGTTAGAACGTTATGTGGAGCAACAGGCTGCCATCTATTCTGCCCTGATCGACAAGGATATGAAAAAGAAAGTCAAGGACATTTCCCTGTTAACTGACAGTGAAACAAAACTCGCAGAGGACCTCATTAATATTCTCAAACCACTGAAGAATGTAACCACCCTTATGAGCACAGAAACATCCCCCTCAGTTTCAATGATTATCCCACTGCAGATGAGGATACTCAAAGCCATGACATCAAGTGCAGAGGACAGTACCACCATCAAAGAAGCTAAGGCAGCCATCACTAAAGACCTTAAAGCCAGATACAATGACCCTAGTGTTCAGGATTATCTACACAGAGCCACAGCACTGGATCCAAGGTTCAAGTCTCTGCCTTACCTGGAAGAAGCCTGTGTTCAGAAAATATATGATGATCTCACCATGGACATTGAAAAGCAGGTATTGTGGTTTTCTTTTGTATATCTATCTATTATCTAAAGTAGGCCTACGTGTAATTTATCAGCAATCCCAATTATAACTATTGTTTTCTTTTTTTTAGACTAAGCCAAGCATATTTAATCTGTTTTTGCCTTTAGTAATATTTTTCTATTCCCCACTGCCCAGTAGAGAATTATTGATTGCTGCCATGAGAGCTATTTGTTATTATTAACATTTCCAAAATCGCTATTTTGTCTTATATTCGTCAGGTTCAACACAGTGAAGCCCATGCGGCCTCGGCAGCGGAGCCAGGGCCATCAGAGACATCTCCTCCCCAGAAAAAATCTGCCATGGCAACGGTATTTGCAGATTTTTTTACAACAGAGGAAAGAAGCACAAAGCCTTTGTCCGACATAATTCGTGAAGAGGTCACCTCATACAAAGCCACAGGCTGCATCTCTGTGGATGAAGACCCACTAGCATGGTGGAAGTGCAATGAACATAAGTTCCCACACATTGCTAAGTTAGCACAACGTAACCTCGCTGTCCCAGGTACATCTGTGCCAAGTGAGCGTGTTTTTTCTACGGCAGGGGACATCGTCACTGCAAGTAGGTCTCGTCTCTTGCCAGAAAATGTGGACAAACTAATATTCTTGCAGAAAAATATGAAAATAAAGTGAACAGAACAGTGTTGTTTTAAAACACTGCAGTGTGTTTGATTTGTATGCAACATTTTATACTGATAGCCTGCATTTTTGTTTTAAATATTAAAAATATTACAGTGGCACTTTAGGTTTACAAAAGAACTCCAGCTATGTTTCCAAATACTGCACTTTAATTTCAAGTTAAAAAAAATGTATCCTTACTCTCAGGGAAATGAGGGAATAGAAGCATTGTTGATACAGTACTGTTTTTGTGTTGAGCTGGTTGAACTTATGCTTCACTTTATGTTTATGGCATTTGCTATGGTTATAGCCTCATTATAGGCAATTATGTTTAATATATTCTGACTTATTTAAAAGTCTGAGCTTTAAGAGTTCTGCTCTTTTTCTGAGCTTTAAGAGTTCTGTTCTTTTTCTTAAATGATACCATTTTGTAAGAGCTACACTGAAGTTTACACTTTGTGTGCTAAAAAGGCACATAAGTTCATGATGGCACATTTTGATTTTTTTGCCAAATAAATGAAAAGCATGTTGAAATTATCAATGTCTTCCCTCTTGCTGTATCAAAATCTCACCTGGCATTCCTCAGAGATGGTTACAATAATGTGCTTAAAGTCAAGTCAAATTCAGTTTGTGCATGATTACATGATATAACTTTTTTATACTGTATCCTAAATTGTGAATAATTAATTAAGCTATATATCATATGTTGAAGTACATTTCTGGAGTGTTAAAAATTAAAATTAAAAATAACAAAATGAACCGTACAGAACCGAAAACCGTGACCCTTGAACCGTGATACGAACCGAACCGAGGGTTTTGTGAACCGTGCCACCCCTAATACACACACAAACATGACATCATTTGATAGATCGGCTCATGACGAAAAACTTTGCCTCTTGAAGCATTGCTGTCAATCAAACGGTTTGTTAGTTATTGGCGATAACGTTCAAACCTACTTTTGCGAACTAGTCCTAGGTTTTTCGTCCGATCTGAACCTAACCAAGGTTGATTGACTCTGTGGAGTGTGAAAATGAATAATTATCAAAAAAAAGTTGAAATTTGTATTCATACACGCAAGGAGTGGCCAAAAACCGAACTGGGCGGAGCTTAGAACATTTAAACGGCCATAACTTGAGAGGGGTTTTAGATATCATCATGGGGCTTGAATAATATGTGTAGGCCATCGGTCTAAGGTCGTGATATAAAAATCTTGCCGATCGGAAACTAGATGGCGCTATAACGGGGAAAATGGCACTAAATACTGTGATTATGCAATGGTTACAACTTTTACGCCTATAACTTTATCTGTGGTCAAGAGATTTTCATGGGAGTTGTTTTTTAGCATCCTGAATTGTTGCCGAGTCCAACGATACCAAGCATGCCAGGTTTTGCCTTACAATTAGTTCTGCACAGGAAAATAGCGCTTACAAAACACGCGCGAATAACTCCGCGAGGGTTATTCTGATCGACTCGAAACGACCATAGGAAGAACATTGCATTACCTTCTGAACAAAAAAGTCTATTGGAATTATGTTAAAATTTTCATCAGAAATGGCCGAAAATTACAAAAAACGAAAAATTACCTCAAAATTTGTCGTTTTTTACACATAAATGGTTATACCTCCGCAACAAAATGACTTTTTTCACCAGATTTGATACACTGATGTTTAAGAAGAGTCTGGGGCAATACAAAAAAAATGGTATGCCTGCAGTTGGCCTCATAATTGAACAAAACCTTTGACGTTGATCGAGCCCAATGGTCTTACAACTGTTTTTTACTAAACTAAAGTGTGCAGCCATGATACTAGCTAGATGTAACAAAGTCATGACCTGACGTTGCATGCACAATTTTGTCATAGCGCCATCCTGTGGTTATTTGTTATTTTCACTTAAAAGTGAGTAGAGAGCGGAGAGATTTCACTGAATGAGAGCCGTTTTTTGCTGATAACTAATGTATTTAAGGTTGTATCTTCGACAAACGTATGCATAATGACACGGTACTTGGTAATTCTGATGGCAGTCAGGGCCTGAGGGAGCCTGCAGTTTCGTTGCACCGCCACCTAGTGGTCGGACGCATATTTTACACGCCTAGAACTTTGGCTGCAGTCACCGTATTTTCATGAGACTTTTTTCACAGGAGTCCTGAATTGTTGCAGAGTCCAACGATACCAAACATGCCAGGTTTTGCCTTATGCTTAGTCCTGGAGTTATCAGAACACAATCAAGGAGGACATTAAATAAGTCAAGCATTATCTTTCCAGCTGTGTTTGCTGTCCACTGTAGGTCCTTGCGGTTTGTTGCGTTGCTGTGTGTGTGCCTTATGTGCACGTCTGCAGTCTGTTTACACCATTGCACCATACCACGACTCAATGGCCTTGTAGTTCAACTAAACACTGCCATTTCTGAATTGTAAGTTACGGTATAAATCTGATAAACTTATTCTCGTTAACAAATTATCGGAATGACTTAACATTAAGGATGTGACCTATTTGTCCTATGGGTGCACCTGTGTGTAAGTAAACAGTCTTTAGGAACCGTTTCTGACCATCTCTTTCGTTTTTCTGGATGCGATGTGGTGTATCAGCCTGGTCGACAACGTCTGACGTCTCTGATGTGCTTTAATGCTCGAAACCCGGTAAATGCTGCTTGCAGCTTTAATTATTATTATTTTTCTGCCATAAAACGCGTCGCCCAGCACAAACCGTAAGTCGTAGAAACTTGCCACTTGGTCAACTGGTTGTATATTAGCAGGCTACTCAGATACAGTGAATCAGCCAAATCGGCCCATAGGTGGCGCTATAGCAATGCCCGACGCGTTGGGGCTCATAACTCCTAAACCGGACATCCTACACTCAAGTGTTTGGTATCATTGTAATCCCTGGCTCCAAACTTAAAAAATGTATATCTCCGATTTCATTTCCGGTATGCAAATTTTTTCGCTAATTTGCATAATATGCATTTCAAGCCAAAATGAACTAGTCCTAGGTTTTTCGCCCGATCGGAATCGTTCCAACGCAGGAGAAATCTGTGGAGTGAGTAGGTAAATAATTATCGAACAGAATGTGTAATTTCGCTTCAGTGTCACTAAGGGGCGCCAAAATTCAATACCGGAAGTAGACTATCTCCAGGAAAATGGCTATAACTCGTGAACGGTTAGAGATATCTTAACGCGGTTTGGTACACATGTGTATCAGCTCACTCCGGGGTCACAGGAAAAAATACGCGGATTTTGGCCACTAGGTGGCGCTATAATAAGCTTGAGGTCGAAAATGGCTATCACTACACAACCGTAAGCCCGATACACTTCATATTTGGTATGGTGTGTCTTTGTGCAATGTACCATGAGGGTCTATGAGGACATTGGTGTATCTGCAAAAACATGGCCGTCATCGGCCAATGAAGTGTGAGGGCTGATTTGACAGGGTTAACGAAGGTCGATCGGAACGACACTCACTGTGCTTGTTCGTGTACTGCTCCAGAAGGTCTGTAAGAATTATGGTGTCATTTGGCCACTAGGGGGCGTAATACCATATTTCGGTGCCTGTATCACGTGACGTTTGACATACATACACAAACATGACATCATATGATAGATCGGTTCATGACGAAAAACTTTGCCTCTTGAAGCGTTGCTGTCAATCAAACGGTTCGTTAGTTATTGGCGATAACGTTCAAACCTACTTTTGCGAACTAGTCCTAGGTTTTTCATCCGATCTGAACCTAACGAAAGCTGATTGATTCTGTGGAGTGGGAATATGAATAATTATCGAAAAAAAGTTGAAATTTGTATTCAAACACGCAAGGAGTGGCCAAAAACCGAACTGGGCGGAGCTTAAAACATTTAAACGGCCATAACTCGAGAGGCGTTTGAGATATCATCATGGGGCTTGAATCATATGTGTAGGCCATCGGTCTAAGGTCGTGATATAAAAAGCTCGCCGATTGGACACTAGATGGCGCTATAACGGGGAAAATAGCACTAAATACTGTGATTATGCAATGGTTGCAACTTTCACGCCTATAACTTTATCTGTGGTCAAGAGATTTTCATGGGAGTTATTTTTTTAGCATCCTGAATTGTTTCAGAGTCCTACGATACCAAGCATGCCAGGTTTCGCCTTACAGTTAGTTCTGCACAGGAAAATAGCGCTTAAAAAACACGTGCGAATAACTCCGCGAGGGTTATTCCAATCGACTCGAAACAACCATAGGAAGAACATTGCATTACCTTCTGAACAAAAAAGTCTATTGGCGTTATGTTAAAATTTTCATCAGAAATGGCTGAAAATTAAAAAAAACGAAAAATTACCCCAAAATTTGTCGTTTTTACACATAAATGGTTATACCTCCGCAACGAAATGACATTTTTTCACCAGATTTGATACACTGATGTCTGAGCAGAGTCTGAGGCAATACCCAAAAAATAATATGCCTGCACCACTAGTTGGCCTCAAAATTGAACAAAACCGTTGACATTGAGCGAGCCCAATGGTCTTACAACAGTTTTTTCACTTAACTGAAGTGTTTAGCCATGATACTAGCTAGATGTAACAAAGTCATGACCTGATGTTGCATGCACAATTTTGTCGTAGCGCCACCCTGTGCTTATTTGTTATTTTCACTTAGAAGTGAGTAGAGAGCGGAGAGATTTCACTGAATGATAGCCGTTTTTTTGCTGATAACTAATGTATTTAAGGTTGTATCTTCGCCAAACGTATGCGTAATGACACAGTACTTGGTAATTCTGATGGCAGTCAGGACCTGAGGGAGCCTGCAGTTTTGTTGCACCAACACCTAGTGTTCGGAAGCATATTTTAGAAACCTAAATCTTTGGCTGGAGTCACCGTATTTTCATGGGACTTTTTTCACAGGAGTCCTGAATTTTTGCAGAGTCCAACGATACCAAACATGCCCAGTTTTGCCTTATGCTTAGTCCTGGGGTTATCATAACACAATTCAGGAAGACATTAAATAAGACAAGCATTCTCTTTCCGGCTGTGTTTGCTGTTCACTGTAGGTCCTTGCGGTCTGCTGCGCTGCTGTGTTTGTGTCTTATGTACACGTGTGCAGTCTGTTTGCACCATTGCACCATACCACGACTCAATGGCCTTGTAGTTCAACTAAACGCGGCCATTTCCGAATTGTATGTTACGTTATAAATCTGAAAAACTAATTCTAGTTAACAAATTATCCTCATAACGTCACATTAAGGACATCACATGTTTGTCTTGTAGGTGCACCTGTGTGTAAGCATACATAGTCTGTATGATCTTTTTTTGAACATCTCTTTCATTTTTCTGGAGCGAGGTGGTTTATCATTCATTGTGGCTGTGTTTGGGTGTAACTGCTCCGCCTGGTAAGCGACGTGTGAGGTGTTTTGACGTTGCCTTAAAGCTCGAAACCCGGCAATTGCTGCTTGCAGCTATATTTAGGGTTTCGAGCACGAAGTGCTGAAAACCTATTGTATTTGTCTGTTTTATTAGGGTTTCGAGCACGAAGTGCTGAAAACCTATTGTATTTGTCTGTTTTATTATTATTATTTTTATTAGGGTTTCGAGCACGAAGTGCTGAAAACCTATTGTATTTGTCTGTTTTATTAGGGTTTCGAGCACGAAGTGCTGAAAACCTATTGTATTTGTCTGTTTTATTATTATTATTATTATTATTATTATTATTTTTCCGCCATAAAACGCGTCGCCCAGCACAAACCGTAAGTCGTAGAAACTTGCCACTTGGTCAACTGGTTGTATATTAGCAGGCTACTCAGATACAGTGAATCAGCCAAATCGGCCCATAGGTGGCGCTATAGCAATGCCCGACGCGTTGGGGCTCATAACTCCTAAACCGGACATCCTACACTCAAGTGTTTGGTATCATTGTAATCCCTGGCTCCAAACTTAAAAAATGTATATCTCCGATTTCATTTCCGTCATGAAAAATTTTCCGCTATTTTCGATTTTGTCGAAAAAAATAAAAACGAACTAGTCCTAGGTTTTTCGCCCGATCGGAATCATTCCAGTGCTAAAATGTTCCTTGGAGTTTGAATATCAATAATTATCAAAAAAAGTTGAACTTTCGACTCACGGTCAACATGCCACGCCCACACGTCTGAATTGTGGGCAGGCACTAGAACATTATTGGCTATAACTGGGGACAGGAATGAAGTATCAACACGACACTTGGTACTTGTGATGAGAGTCATGGCCTGAGGTTTCATGCATCGTTTCGTCACAGCGCCACCTAGTGGTCATACGAATCGAATAGTGCTTATAACTTAGGCTGAGTTTAACGTATTTTCATGCGACGTTTTTCCTTGGACTCCTGAATTGTTGCCGAGTCCAATGATACCAAGCATGCCAGGTTTTGCTTTACGGTTGGTTCTGCACAGGAAAATAGCACTTAAAAAACATGCGCGAATAACTCCGCGAGGGTTCATCCGATCGACTCGAAACAACCATAGGAAGAATATTGTATTACCTTCTGAACAAAAAGTTCTATTGGCATTATGTTAAAATTTCCATCAGAAATGGCCGAAAATTGCAAAAAACGAAAAATTTACTCCAAATTTTGTGTTTTTTACACATAAATGGTTATAACTCCGCAACAAAATGATATTTTTTTACCAGATTTGATACGCTGATGTCTGAGCAGAGTCTGAGGCAATACAAAAAAAATGGTATGCCTGCACCACTAGTTGGCCTCATAATTGAACAAAACCTTTGACGTTGAGCTAGCACAATGGTCATACAACAGTTTTTTTCACTAAACTTAAGTGTATAGCCATGATACTAGGTAGATGTAACACATTCATGACGTTGCATGCACAAGTTTTTCATAGCGCCACCTAGTGGTTATTTGTTATTTTGACTTAAAAATACTGCAACCTTATATCTAAAATCATGAGTCATCGTGGATTATGCCTTTCATGGCTTTGAGTATAATCATTGGTGGATTGCAATTCACTCCCTAGCAACCAATCAGAATACCCTAGCAACCATTTAGCAAGAGCTGTATCTTTGTATCAGAACATCGTAGAGATATGGGGTTCGGCTCGTTTGACTTTTTTACACTATTTTAACATTTTGTGACCCAAGTTTTGCCACTGTAAGCACCACAAACATTTCCTTCAGTGTTCTATTTGTCAATGCTTCGTGAGAAGAGAGGGAGACATTTCACTGAATGATAGCACCTTTTTTGCTGATGACTTTGAACAGGTGTGTGAGGTAGCTTATTTTTTATAATTTATTTTGTACAATTCAGCAAAACTACACAGGCATGCCCTTAAAGGTCTTAAGGTCCCAAATCGCTTGAACCCGACTCAATGGCCTTGTAATTCAACTAAACACGGCCATTTCTGAATTGTATTTTACGGTATAAATCTGAAAAACTAATTCTCGTTAACAAATTATCAGAATGACTTAACATTAAGGATGTGACATGTTTGTCCTATAGGTGCACCTGTGTGTAAGCTACATAGTCTGTCTGAACCGTTTCTGACCATCTCTTACGTTTTTCTGGATGCGATGTGGTGTATCAGCCTGGTCGACGACATCTGACATGTTGTATGTGCTTTAATGCTCGAAACCCGGTAAACGCTGCTTGCAGCTTTAATTATTATTATTATTATTATTATTATTATTATTATTATTATTTTTCCGCCATAAAACGCGTCGCCCAGCACAAACCGTAAGTCGTAGAAACTTGCCACTTGGTCAACTGGTTGTATATTAGCAGGCTACTCAGATACAGTGAATCAGCCAAATCGGCCCATAGGTGGCGCTATAGCAATGCCCGACGCGTTGGGGCTCATAACTCCTAAACCGGACATCCTACACTCAAGTGTTTGGTATCATTGTAATCCCTGGCTCCAAATTTAAAAAATGTATATCTCCGATTTCATTTCCGGTATGCAAAATTTTTCGCTAATTTGCATAATATGCATTTCAAGCCAAACTGAACTAGTCCTAGGTTTTTCGCCCGATCGGAATCGTTCCAACGCAGGAGAAATCTGTGGAGTGAGTAGGTAAATAATTATCGAACAGAATGTGTAATTTCGCTTCAGTGTCACTAAGGGGCGCCAAAATTCAATACCGGAAGTAGACTATCTCCAGGAAAATGGCTATAACTCGTGAACTGTTAGAGATATCTTAACGCGGTTTGGTACACATGTGTATCAGCTCACTCCGGGGTCACAGGAAAAAATACGCGGATTTTGGCCACTAGGTGGCGCTATAATAAGCTTGAGGGTCGAAAATGGCTATCACTACACAACCGTAAGCCCGATACACTTCATATTTGTTATGGTGTGTCTTTGTGCAATGTACCATGAGGGTCTAGAAGGACATTGGCGTATCTGCAAAAACATGGCCGTCATCGGCCAATGAAGTGTGAGGGCTGATTTGACAGGGTTAACGAAGGTCGATCGGAACGACACTCACTGTGCTTGTTCGTGTACTGCTCCAGAAGGTCTGTAAGAATTATGGTGTCATTTGGCCACTAGGGGGAGTAATACCGTATTTCGGTGCCTGTATCACGTGACGTTTGACATACATACACAAACATGACATCATATGATAGATCGGTTCATGACGAAAAACTTTGCCTCCTGAAGCGTTGCTGTCAATCAAACGGTTCGTTAGTTATTGGCGATAACGTTCAAACCTACTTTTGCGAACTAGTCCTAGGTTTTTCATCCGATTTGAACCTAACGAAAGCTGATTGATTCTGTGGAGTGGGAATATGAATAATTATCGAAAAAAAGTTGAAATTTGTATTCAAACACGCAAGGAGTGGCCAAAAACCGAACTGGGCGGAGCTTAAAACATTTAAACGGCCATAACTCGAGAGGCGTTTGAGATATCATCATGGGGCTTGAATCATATGTGTAGGCCATCGGTCTAAGGTCGTGATATAAAAAGCTCGCCGATTGGACACTAGATGGCGCTATAACGGGGAAAATAGCACTAAATACTGTGATTATGCAATGGTTCCAACTTTCACGCCTATAACTTTATCTGTGGTCAAGAGATTTTCATGGGAGTTATTTTTTTAGCATCCTGAATTGTTTCTGAGTCCTACGATACCAAGCATGCCAGGTTTCGCCTTACAGTTAGTTCTGCACAGCAAAAATAGCACTTACAAAACATGCGCGAATAACTCTGCGAGGATTATTCCGATCGACTTTAAACGACCATAGGAAGAACATTGCATTACCTTCTGAACAAAAAAGTCTATTGGCGTTATGTTAAAATTTCTATCAGAAATGGCAGAAAATTGCAAAAAACAAAAAATTACTTCAAAATTTTGTGTTTTTTACACATAAATGGTTATACCTCCGCAACGAAATGACATTTTTTCACCAGATTTGATACGCTGATGGCTGAGCAGAGTCTGAGGCAATACCCAAAAAATAATATGCCTGCACCACTCGTTGGCCTCATAATTGAACAAAACCTTTGACATTGAACGAGCCCAATGGTCTTACAACTGTTTTTTTTCACTAAACTAAAGTGTTCAGCCATGATACTAGCTAGATGTAACAAAGTCATGACCTGACGTTGCATGCACAATTTTGTCGTAGCGCCACCCTGTGGTTATTTGTTATTTTCACTTAAAAGTGAGTAGAGAGCAGAGAAATTTCACTGAATGAGAGCTGTTTTTTTTGCTGATAGCTAATGTATTTAAGGTTGTATCTTCGCCAAACGTATGCGTAATGACACAGTACTTGGTAATTCTGATGGCAGTCAGGACCTGAGGGAGCCTGCAGTTTTGTTGCACCAACACCTAGTGGTCGGAAGCATATTTTAGAAACCTAAATCTTTGGCTGCAGTCACCGTATTTTCATGGGACTTTTTTCACAGGAGTCCTGAATTGTTGCAGAGTCCAACGATACCAAACATGCCAGGTTTTGCCTTATGCTTAGTCCTGGAGTTATCAGAACACAATTAAGGAGGACATTAAATAAGTCAAGCATTATCTTTCCAGCTGTGTTTGCTGTCCACTGTAGGTCCTTGCGGTTTGCTGCGCTGCTGTGTGTGTGCCTTATGTGCACGTCTGCAGTCTGTTTACACCATTGCACCATACCACGACTCAATGGCCTTGTAGTTCAACTAAACACGGCCATTTCTGAATTGTATGTTATGGTATAAATCTGAAAAACTAATTCTCGTTAACAAATTATCTGAATGACTTGACATTAAGGACGTGACATATTTGTCCTATAGGTGCACCTGTGTGTAAGCATACATAGTCTGTATGAACCGTTTCTGACCATCTCTTTCGTTTTTCTGCATGCGATGTGGTGTATCAGCCTGGTCGACGACGTCTGACGTCTCTGACGTGCTTTAATGCTCGAAACCCGGTAAATGCTGCTTGCAGCTTTAATTATTATTATTATTATTATTTTTCCGCCATAAAACGCGTCGCCCAGCACAAACCGTAAGTCGTAGAAACTTGCCACTTGGTCAACTGGTTGTATATTAGCAGGCTACTCAGATACAGTGAATCAGCCAAATCGGCCCATAGGTGGCGCTATAGCAATGCCCGACGCGTTTGGGCTCATAACTCCTACACCCGCCATCATACACTCAAGTGTTTGATATCATTGTAATCCCTGGCTCCAAACTTAAAAAATGTATATCTCCGTTTTCATTTCCGTCATGAAAAATTTTCCGCTATTTTCGATTTTGTCGAAAAAAATAAAAACGAACTAGTCCTATGTTTTTCGCCCGATCGGAATCATTCCAGTGCTAAAATGTTCCTTGGAGTTTGAATATCAATAATTATCAAAAAAAAGTTGAACTTTCGACTCACGGTCAACATGCCACGCCCACACGTCTGAATTGTGGGCAGGCACTAGAACATTATTGGCTATAACTGGGGACAGGAATGAAGTATCAACACGACACTTGGTACTTGTGATGAGAGTCATGGCCTGAGGTTTCATGCATCGTTTCGTCACAGCGCCACCTAGTGGTCATACGAATCGAATAATGCTTATAACTTCGGCTGAGTTTAACGTATTTTCATGCGACGTTTTTCCTTGGAGTCCTGAATTGTTGCCGAGTCCAATGATACCAAGCATGCCAGGTTTTGCTTTACGGTTGGTTCTGCACAGGAAAATAGCGCTTAAAAAACATGCGCGAATAACTCCGCGAGGGTTCCTCCGATCGACTCGAAACGACCATAGGAAGAATATTGTATTACCTTCTGAACAAAAAGTTCTATTGGCATTATGTTAAAATTTCCATCAGAAATGGCCGAAAATTGCAAAAAACGAAAAATTTACTCCAAATTTTGTGTTTTTTACACATAAATGGTTATAACTCCGCAACGAAATGATATTTTTTTACCAGATTTGATACGCTGATGTCTGAGCAGAGTCTGAGGCAATACAAAAAAATGGTATGCCTGCACCACTAGTTGGCCTCATAATTGAACAAAACCTTTGACGTTGAGCTAGCACAATGGTCATACAACAGTTTTTTTCACTAAACTTAAGTGTATAGCCATGATACTAGCTAGATGTAACACATTCATGACGTTGCATGCACAAGTTTTTCATAGCGCCACCTAGTGGTTATTTGTTATTTTGACTTAAAAATACTGCAACCTTATATCTAAAATCATGAGTCATCGTGGATTATGCCTTTCATGGCTTTGAGTATAATCATTGGTGGATTGCAATTCACTCCCTAGCAACCAATCAGAATACCCTAGCAACCATTTAGCATGAGCTGTATCTTTGTATCAGAACATCGTAGAGATATGGGGTTCGGCTCGTTTGACTTTTTTACACTATTTTAACATTTTGTGACCCAAGTTTTGCCACTGTAAGCACCACAAACATTTCCTTCAGTGTTCTATTTGTCAATGCTTCGTGAGAAGAGAGGGAGACATTTCACTGAATGATAGCACCTTTTTTGCTGATGACTTTGAACAGGTGTGTGAGGTAGCTTATTTTTTATAATTTATTTTGTACAATTCAGCAAAACTACACAGGCATGCCCTGAAAGGTCTTAAGGTCCCAAATCGCTTGAACCCGACTCAATGGCCTTGTAATTCAACTAAACATGGCCATTTCTGAATTGTATTTAACGGTATAAATCTGAAAAACTAATTCTCGTTAACAAATTATCAGAATGACTTAACATTAAGGATGTGACATGTTTGTCCTATAGGTGCACCTGTGTGTAAGCTACATAGTCTGTCTGAACCGTTTCTGACCATCTCTTACGTTTTTCTGGATGTGATGTGGTGTATCAGCCTGGTCGACGACATCTGACATGTTGTATGTGCTTTAATGCTCGAAACCCGGTAAACGCTGCTTGCAGCTTTAATTATTATTATTTTTCCGCCATAAAACGCGTCGCCCAGCACAAACCGTAAGTCGTAGAAACTTGCCACTTGGTCAACTGGTTGTATATTAGCAGGCTACTCAGATACAGTGAATCAGCCAGATAGGCCCATAGGTGGCGCTATAGCAATGCCCGACGCGTTGGGGCTCATAACTCCTTAACCGGACATCCTACACTCAAGTGTTTGGTATCATTGTAATCCCTGGCTCCAAACTTAAAAAATGTATATCTCCGATTTCATTTCCGGTATGCAAATTTTTTCGCTAATTTGCATAATATGCATTTCAAGCCAAACTGAACTAGTCCTAGGTTTTTCGCCCGATCGGAATCGTTCCAACGCAGGAGAAATCTGTGGAGTGAGTAGGTAAATAATTATTGAACAAAATGTGTAATTTCGCTTCAGTGTCACTAAGGGGCGCCAAAATTCAATACCGGAAGTAGACTATCTCCAGGAAAATGGCTATAACTCGTGAACGGTTAGAGATATCTTAACGCGGTTTGGTACACATGTGTATCAGCTCACTCCGGGGTCACAGGAAAAAATACGCGGATTTTGGCCACTAGGTGGCGCTATAATAAGCTTGAGGGTCGAAAATGGCTATCACTACACAACCGTAAGCCCGATACACTTTATATTTGGTATGGTGTGTCTTTGTGCAATGTACCATGAGGGACTAGAAGGACATTGGCGTATCTGCAAAAACATGGCCGTCATCGGCCAATGAAGTGTGAGGGCTGATTTGACAGGGTTAACGAAGGTCGATCGGAACGACACTCACTGTGCTTGTTCGTGTACTGCTCCAGAAGGTCTGTAAGAATTATGGTGTCATTTGGCCACTAGGGGGCGTAATACCGTATTTCGGTGCCTGTATCACGTGACGTTTGACATACACACACAAACATGACATCATATGATAGATCGGTTCATGACGAAAAACTTTGCCTCTTGAAGCGTTGCTGTCAATCAAACGGTTCGTTAGTTATTGGCGATAACGTTCAAACCTTCTTTTGCGAACTAGTCCTAGGTTTTTCATCCGATCTGAACCTAACGAAAGCTGATTGATTCTGTGGAGTGGGAACATGAATAATTATCGAAAAAAAGTTGAAATTTGTATTCAAACACGCAAGGAGTGGCCAAAAACCGAACTGGGCGGAGCTTAAAACATTTAAACGGCTATAACTCGAGAGGCGTTTGAGATATCATCATGGGGCTTGAATCATGTGTGTAGGCCATCGGTCTAAGGTCGTGATATAAAAAGCTCGCCGATTGGACACTAGATGGCGCTATAACGGGGAAAATAGCACTAAATACTGTGATTATGCAATGGTTGCAACTTTCACGCCTATAACTTTATCTGTGGTCAAGAGATTTTCATGGGAGTTATTTTTTAGCATCCTGAATTGTTTCCGAGTCCTACGATACCAAGCATGCCAGGTTTCGCCTTACGGTTAGTTCTGCACAGGAAAATAGCGCTTAAAAAACACGCGCGAATAACTCCGCGAGGGTTATTCCGATCGACTCGAAACGACCATAGGAAGAACATTGCATTACCTTCTGAACAAAAAAGTCTATTGGCGTTATGTTAAAATTTTCATCAGAAATGGCTGAAAATTACAAAAAATTAAAAATTACCCCAAAATTTGTCGTTTTTACACATAAATGGTTATACCTCCGCAACGAAATGACATTTTTTCACCAGATTTGATACACTGATGTCTGAGCAGAGTCTGAGGCAATACCCAAAAAATAATATGCCTGCACCACTCGTTGGCCTCATAATTGAACAAAACCTTTGACATTGAGCGAGCCCAAAGGTCTTACAACAGTTTTTTCACTAAACTGAAGTGTTTAGCCATGATACTAACTAGATGTAACAAAGTCATGACCTGACGTTGCATGCACAATTTTGTCGTAGCGCCACCCTGTGCTTATTTGTTATTTTCACTTAAAAGTGAGTAGAGAGCAGAGAAATTTAACTGAATGAGAGCCGTTTTCTTGCTGATAACTAATGTATTTAAGGTTGTATCTTCACCAAACGTATGCGTAATGACATGGTATTCGGTAATTCTGATGGCAGTCAGGACCTGAGGGAGCCTGCAGTTTCGGACGCATATTTTACACGCCTACAACTTTGGCTGCAGTCACCGTATTTTCATGGGACTTTTTTCACAGGAGTCCTGAATTGTTGCAGAGTCCAACGATACCAAACATGCCCGGTTTTGCCTTGTGCTTAGTCCTGGGGTTATCATAACACAATTCAGGAGGACATTAAATAAGTCAAGCATTATCTTTCCAGCTGTGTTTGCTGTTCACTGTAGGTCCTTGCGGTCTGCTGCGCTGCTGTGTTTGTTTCTTATGTACACGTGTGCAGTCTGTTTGCACCATTGCACCATACCACGACTCAATGGCCTTGTAGTTCAACTAAACACGGCCATTTCTGAATTGTATGTTACGTTATAAATCTGAAAAACTAATTCTCCTTAACAAATTATCCTCATAACGTCACATTAAGGACATTACATGTTTTTCTTATAGGTGCACCTGTGTGTAAGCATACATAGTCTGTATGATCCTTTTTTGACCATCTCTTTCATTTTCTGGAGCGAGGTGGTCTAACATTCATTGTGGCTGTGTTCGGGTTTAACTGCTCTGCCTGGTAAGCGAAGTGTGAGGTTTTTGACATTGCCTTAAAGCTCGAAACCCGGCAATTGCTGCTTGCAGCTATATTTAGGGTTTCGAGCACGAAGTGCTGAAAACCTATTGTATTTGTCTGTTTTATTAGGGGTTCAAGCCCGTAGGGCTGAAACCCTATTGTATTTGTATGGATTTTTATTATTATTCTAGTTATTATTTTTCTTCTGCCGTAGAACGGATCGTGCAGACCAAACCGTAAGGCCTAGAGACTTGAGACTTGGCCAAATGGTAGGACCCAATTTGGGGAGAGGTTGATAGAGTATCAACCCGATTGGCCTATAGGTGGCGCTATAGCGATAACAAACGCGTTGATGCTCATAACTCCCAGAATTCTTGTCCAAATGTCAAGTGTCTTATATCCCTGGATTCCTTGCGTCAAGACGAACAAAACGTATATCTCCGATTTCATTTCCGTCATGAAAATTTTTTCGCTATTTTCGATTTTGTCGAAAAAAATAAAAACGAACTAGTCCTAGGTTTTTTGTCCGATCGGAACCGTTCCAGTGCTGTAATATTCCTTGGAGTGTGAATATGAAAAGTTATCAAAAAAAAGTTGAACTTTATACTCGTCGTCGTCAAGCCACGCCCAAACGCCCCCAATGGGCGGAGCCTCTTGGACTTCAATGGCTGTAACTTGGGATTGGAAAGAGGTATCGAAACCAAATTTGGTACACATATACAGCGGACTATCTGGGGTCACGTGCAAAAAATTGCATCGCTTGACCACTAGTTGGCGCTATAACACTACTTCAACTTTGAAGAGCTGTAACTAGAGAAATATGGGACCGATCAACTTGAGATTTGGCACGGGTGCTCTTGGTCTAGGGTACTATCTGTGTGGGAAAGGAATTTCGCGTAGCTCAAAAAACATGGCCGCCATCGGCCAATCAAGAAAAAGCAGCTATTGGGCAGGGTTAACGGAGGCCGATCGAAACGAAACGTGGTGGACCTGTTTGTCTCTTGGCCATGAAGGTCTGTGCAGAGTAAGAAAAAATTCGGCCTCCGGGAGGCGCTATCACGTTTTTTCAATGTTTAAGTGATTGTGTATTATGCAGTGTTTCAGATATCAACAAGATCTTTATATCATTTAATAGAGCTACATTTAATGAACAACTTTTCCTCAAGAAGCACTTGTCTCAGTCGAATCGTTTGTTAGATATTCATAATTTTCTCTTAAACCTACTTTTGCGAACTAGTCCTAGGTTTTTTGACCGATCTGAACCAATCCAGTGCTGGAATATTCCTTAGACACTGAATATCAATAATTATCGAAAAAAAGTTGAACTTTGCACTCGTCGTCGCAACACTACGGTCAAAAGTACGAAGAGGCGGGGCCACAAATACTTAAATTGCTATCATTTATGATAGGAATGAGATATCAACATGAAACTTGGTACACATATGTATAGACCCAAGCTGAGGTCACATGCAAAAAATTGCAGAGATTGTCCATTAGGTGGCGCTATAACTTAAGAACAAATAACCATAACTATAGCATATGTATATGACACATAAATATTTGTCTGACCTACTTGTTATTTTGCACATTACATCTACTTTCAGGTTTTTATAATGGTCTATGAGGATAATTATTTATCTTTGAAAACATGCCACTCAACAGCCAACCAGTATTAACCATGTACGAGTCAAGCCTAATGGTGTGTGATTACAACTAAACTCATGGGACTGTTGGTCTTATGTTTCCAAGTGTCTGTGAGGATTTTTAGTTCATCTTTCTGAAAATCTTTGCATCTAACACAATGTGTGCAAAGTAAACAGTTCTCTAGATCAGTGGTTCTCAACACACCTGCTTCACATAATCAGCACAATAGTAGAGATCTCTATTAACTAAACTGATTGTGTCAGATGAGAGAAACATACAAAATGTGCAGAGCAGTGGTTCTCCAGAAACGGAGTAGAGAACCACTGCTCTATATGTTTATGTTTATATGAAAAAACTATTTTGTGAACTAATACTTGGTTTTTCACTCAACACCACTAAAGCCAATGCAATACAATTTCCTGTAGTCTGTGAGCAAATATGAATGCCAAATTGTTATCACCAATTGTACGTCTTATTCCTTTAGTTGTTTAGCTTTGAATTACAAAAACAACTTTTCAAAACTACTAGAATTTTTTCAGTCAACAACAATAAAATCAGCGCAGTACATTTTTCTGTCCTCTGTGTGTAAAGGTATATCAAATACAAAATGTAATGAATTTGAATACCTGCTTTTGTAAGCATAGATTTCATGTGATGTCACACATTGGTGTAGGTGCCATTTGTACGACTGAATTGCAGCATGTGTGTTTAAAGGAACTCATAAAGATATGGATTAAAGTTTTTCCATTATCTCCATTTATTTACATCAGTAGCATTAGGATTCTATTCTACCTTCCATGACATTAACGTGTCCTGACATGATGTATAATACAAAGTTGTTACATTTTTATATGTTATTTTTCAAATATTGCACCAAAAACTTCATGTGATAATGCAATTGGTTATTATTCACATAAATGACCTGCTAGAACCCAACTAAAAAGCAGCACTTTATGAAAGTAACACAGACAAATGCTCACCAGCAAATCTGCTGCAAATCTACTAAATAACATGACATTTGTTATTGACATAATTTGATATTGAAAACATATCTGGATCAGTTATTTATTGGCCCAGCCTAAAATCACATGAAAATAATTGCAGAGCTATACCACTATTTGACAATTTAACATGACAGAGCCTAAAAATGTTTCTATTAAAATATGTAACTTTGCTTTATTGTTTCCAAATCCATAAATTATTATTCTCTTACAATAACACAATAAAAGGATTATATGAAAAATATATACTCTCTGTGTGAAACACAGACCCTCATTAATATACTTAAGAGCATGCTTATCAGGATTTGAGTTAAAAATGTGTCTACCTTTATTTACTTTTAAATATTCAATACTAATTTTATGTTAAATTAATTGTAAAAGGAAAACAATAATTTTAGCCAAGAGATGGCAGAAGGTCATCTTCGGCCATCTGCTGGCTAAAATTATTATTTATTATTTAAAATGTATACTCAATGAAATTGTGTTCACAGGTTTCATCAATGGATGCATGATTTAACTTTATGAAGTCAGTATTATTATGTTAAAATAACATTTCGTCAATCATTCTGACGGTATCCGTTTTAACAGTCATGTGACATTCGAACATAGGATAAACATTTAAATAGGTTGATGAACTCTTAAAGGACACCAAGCATATGGAGATTGGTCATTTATTTCAAAGACTTATTTCCTAACCCTGCCATTTCTGCTTCTGTGTGTAAATGCATGTATGTGTTTTAGCTTATTCTTCATCATTGCTGTGTTATAGATTAGCCATGTGAGACCTATATCTCTATATCAGAACATCGTAGAGAAATTGTGGTGGGCTGTTTTGTCTCATGTTAACAATTTTTGAAACATTTTGTGTGACAAATCTTGCAACAGCATGCACCACATAATTTTCTCTTCAGAAAATTTACCTAATTGGTAACATGTTAGTATTTCATATTCTAAGTATATTTGATAACAATGCAGCAAATCTAAACAGGCATGCCCTTAAAGGTCTTAAAGGGTCATATAATGAGATTTTTTAAAGATGTAAAATAAATTGTTTGTGTACCCAGAGTGTGTATGTGAAGTGTTATCTCAAAATACTCCACAGATCATTTATTATAGCATGTTAAAATTGACACTTTGTAGGCCTAAGCAAAATTGTGCAGTTTTTGGGTGTTTCCTTTAAAATGCAAATGAGTGGATGAAATGCAAACACTGATCACAATGATGGTGGTTTGTTGTAATTGAAATTCAATTGTGCTCTCGATTATTTTATTTTTTATCTTTTTCATGTTTTCTAGGTTGATATAAGCACTGGGGACCCAATTATAGCACTTACACTTGGAAAAAGTCAGATTTTCACGCTATGACCCCTTTAAGGTCCCAGATCGCTTGAACCCCGCTAATCGCTGCTTGCAGCTATATTTAGGGGTTCAAGCACGAAGTGCTGAAACCCTATTGTAATTGCCAAGGTTTTTATTAGGGTTTCGAGCACGAAGTGCTGAAAACCTATTGTATTTGTCTGTTTTATTATTATTATTAGGGTTTCGAGCACGAAGTGCTGAAAACCTATTGTATTTGTCTGTTTTATTAGGGTTTCGAGCACGAAGTGCTGAAAACCTATTGTATTTGTCTGTTTTATTAGGGTTTCGAGCACGAAGTGCTGAAAACCTATTGTATTTGTCTGTTTTATTATTATTATTATTATTATTAGGGTTTCGAGCACGAAGTCCTGAAAACCTATTGTATTTGTCTGTTTTATTATTATTATTATTATTATTATTATTATTATTATTTTTCCGCCATAAAACGCGTCGCCCAGCACAAACCGTAAGTCGTAGAAACTTGCCACTTGGTCAACTGGTTGTATATTAGCAGGCTACTCAGATACAGTGAACCAGCCAAATCGGCCCATAGGTGGCGCTATAGCAATGCCCGACGCGTTTGGGCTCATAACTCCTAAACCGGCCATCATACACTCAAGTGTTTGATATCATTGTAATCCCTGGCTCCAAACTTAAAAAATGTATATCTCCGTTTTCATTTCCGTCATGAAAAATTTTCCGCTATTTTCGATTTTGTCGAAAAAAATAAAAACGAACTAGTCCTAGGTTTTTCGCCCGATCGGAATCATTCCAGTGCTAAAATGTTCCTTGGAGTTTGAATATCAATAATTATCAAAAAAAAGTTGAACTTTCGACTCACGGTCAACATGCCACGCCCACACGTCTGAATTGTGGGCAGGCACTAGAACATTATTGGCTAAAACTGGGGACAGGAATGAAGTATCAACACGACACTTGGTACTTGTGATGAGAGTCATGGCCTGAGGTTTCATGCATCGTTTCGTCACAGCGCCACCTAGTGGTCATACGAATCGAATAATGCTTATAACTTCGGCTGAGTTTAACGTATTTTCATGCGACGTTTTTCCTTGGAGTCCTGAATTGTTGCCGAGTCCAATGATACCAAGCATGCCAGGTTTTGCTTTACGGTTGGTTCTGCACAGGAAAATAGCGCTTAAAAAACATGCGCGAATAACTCCGCGAGGGTTCCTCCGATCGACTCGAAACGACCATAGGAAGAATATTGTATTACCTTCTGAACAAAAAGTTCTATTGGCATTATGTTAAAATTTCCATCAGAAATGGCCGAAAATTGCAAAAAACGAAAAATTTACTCCAAATTTTGTGTTTTTTACACATAAATGGTTATAACTCCGCAACGAAATGATATTTTTTTACCAGATTTGATACGCTGATGTCTGAGCAGAGTCTGAGGCAATACAAAAAAAATGGTATGCCTGCACCACTAGTTGGCCTCATAATTGAACAAAACCTTTGACGTTGAGCTAGCACAATGGTCATACAACAGTTTTTTTCACTAAACTTAAGTGTATAGCCATGATACTAGCTAGATGTAACACATTCATGACGTTGCATGCACAAGTTTTTCATAGCGCCACCTAGTGGTTATTTGTTATTTTGACTTAAAAATACTGCAACCTTATATCTAAAATCATGAGTCATCGTGGATTATGCCTTTCATGGCTTTGAGTATAATCATTGGTGGATTGCAATTCACTCCCTAGCAACCAATCAGAATACCCTAGCAACCATTTAGCAAGAGCTGTATCTTTGTATCAGAACATCGTAGAGATATGGGGTTCGGCTCGTTTGACTTTTTTACACTATTTTAACATTTTGTGACCCAAGTTTTGCCACTGTAAGCACCACAAACATTTCCTTCAGTGTTCTATTTGTCAATGCTTCGTGAGAAGAGAGGGAGACATTTCACTGAATGATAGCACCTTTTTTGCTGATGACTTTGAACAGGTGTGTGAGGTAGCTTATTTTTTATAATTTATTTATTTATACAATTCAGCAAAACTACACAGGCATGCCCTGAAAGGTCTTAAGGTCCCAAATCGCTTGAACCCGACTCAATGGCCTTGTAATTCAACTAAACACGGCCATTTCTGAATTGTATTTTACGGTATAAATCTGAAAAACTAATTCTCGTTAACAAATTATCAGAATGACTTAACATTAAGGATGTGACATGTTTGTCCTATAGGTGCACCTGTGTGTAAGCTACATAGTCTGTCTGAACCGTTTCTGACCATCTCTTACGTTTTTCTGGATGCGATGTGGTGTATCAGCCTGGTCGACGACATCTGACATGTTGTATGTGCTTTAATGCTCGAAACCCGGTAAACGCTGCTTGCAGCTTTAATTATTATTATTATTAGGGTTTCGAGCACGAAGTGCTGAAAACCTATTGTATTTGTCTGTTTTATTATTATTATTATTATTAGGGTTTCGAGCACGAAGTGCTGAAAACCTATTGTATTTGTCTGTTTTATTATTATTATTATTATTATTATTATTATTATTATTATTATTTTTCCGCCATAAAACGCGTCGCCCAGCACAAACCGTAAGTCGTAGAAACTTGCCACTTGGTCAACTGGTTGTATATTAGCAGGCTACTCAGATACAGTGAATCAGCCAAATCGGCCCATAGGTGGCGCTATAGCAATGCCCGACGCGTTGGGGCTCATAACTCCTAAACCGGACATCCTACACTCAAGTGTTTGGTATCATTGTAATCCCTGGCTCCAAACTTAAAAAATGTATATCTCCGATTTCATTTCCGGTATGCAAATTTTTTCGCCAATTTGCATAATATGCATTTCAAGCCAAACTGAACTAGTCCTAGGTTTTTCGCCCGATCGGAATCGTTCCAACGCAGGAGAAATCTGTGGAGTGAGTAGGTAAATAATTATCGAACAGAATGTGTAATTTCGCTTCAGTGTCACTAAGGGGCGCCAAAATTCAATACCGGAAGTAGACTATCTCCAGGAAAATGGCTATAACTCGTGAACGGTTAGAGATATCTTAACGCGGTTTGGTACACATGTGTATCAGCTCACTCCGGGGTCACAGGAAAAAATACGCGGATTTTGGCCACTAGGTGGCGCTATAATAAGCTTGAGGGTCGAAAATGGCTATCACTACACAACCGTAAGCCCGATACACTTCATATTTGGTATGGTGTGTCTTTGTGCAATGTACCATGAGGGTCTAGAAGGACATTGGCGTATCTGCAAAAACATGGCCGTCATCGGCCAATGAAGTGTGAGGGCTGATTTGACAGGGTTAACGAAGGTCGATCGGAACGACACTCACTGTGCTTGTTCGTGTACTGCTCCATAAGGTCTGTAAGAATTATGGTGTCATTTGGCCACTAGGGGGCGTAATACCGTATTTCGGTGCCTGTATCACGTGACGTTTAACATACATACACAAACATGACATCATATGATAGATCGGTTCATGACGAAAAACTTTGCCTCTTGAAGCGTTGCTGTCAATCAAACGGTTCGTTAGTTGTTGGCGATAACGTTCAAACCTACTTTTGCGAACTAGTCCTAGGTTTTTCATCCGATTTGAACCTAACGAAAGCTGATTGATTCTGTGGAGTGGGAGTATGAATAATTATCGAAAAAAAGTTGAAATTTGTATTCAAACACGCAAGGAGTGGCCAAAAACCGAACTGGGCGGAGCTTAAAACATTTAAACGGCCATAACTCGAGAGACGTTTGAGATATCATCATGGGGCTTGAATCATATGTGTAGGCCATCGGTCTAAGGTCGTGATATAAAAAGCTTGCTGATCGGACAATAGGTGGCGCTATACCGGGAAAGATGGCATTAAATACTGTGATTATCCAACGGTTACACTTTATAAGCCTATAACTCTATCTGTGATCAACGAATTTTCATGGGAGTTGCTTTTGTATGATCCTGAACTGTTTTCGAATCCTACGATACCAAGCATGCCAGGTTTCGAATTACGGTTCGATCAGAACTACGTTTTCCCACATAAAAAACAATCACTAATAGCTTCGTAACCGTAACTCCTATCGATTCGAAAACACCATAGGAAGAACAATGCAATAGCTTCTGAACAAAAAAGTATATTGGCGTTATATTAAAATTTCCATCAGAAATGGCCGAAAATTGTGAAAAACCAAAATAGTCCTATAGGTGCACGTGTGTTTAAGCATACATAGTCTGTATGAACCGTTTCTGACCATCTCTTTCGTTTTTGTGTGAAGCTGGATCAGCCTAATCGACGACGTGTGACGTCTTTGATGTGCCTTAATGCTCGAAACCCGGTAAATGCTGCTTGCAGCTTTAATTATTATTATTAGGGTTTCGAGCACGAAGTGCTGAAAACCTATTGTATTTGTCTGTTTTATTATTATTATTATTATTATTATTATTATTATTATTATTATTTTTCCGCCATAAAACGCGTCGCCCAGCACAAACCGTAAGTCGTAGAAACTTGCCACTTGGTCAACTGGTTGTATATTAGCAGGCTACTCAGATACAGTGAATCAGCCAAATCGGCCCATAGGTGGCGCTATAGCAATGCCCGACGCGTTGGGGCTCATAACTCCTAAACCGGACATCCTACACTCAAGTGTTTGGTATCATTGTAATCCCTGGCTCCAAACTTAAAAAATGTATATCTCCGATTTCATTTCCGGTATGCAATTTTTTTCGCTAATTTGCATAATATGCATTTCAAGCCAAAATGAACTAGTCCTAGGTTTTTCGCCCGATCGGAATCGTTCCAATGCAGGAGAAATCTGTGGAGTGAGTAGGTAAATAATTATTGAACAGAATGTGTAATTTCGCTTCAGTGTCACTAAGGGGCGCCAAAATTCAATACCGGAAGTAGACTATCTCCAGGAAAATGGCTATAACTCGTGAACGGTTAGAGATATCTTAACGCGGTTTGGTACACATGTGTATCAGTTCACTCCCGGGTCACAGGAAAAAATACGCGGATTTTGGCCACTAGGTGGCGCTATAATAAGCTTGAGGTCGAAAATGGCTATCACTACACAACCGTAAGCCCGATACACTTCATATTTGGTATGTTGTGTCTTTGTGCAATGTACCATGAGGGTCTAGAAGGACATTGGCGTATCTGCAAAAACATGGCCGTCATCGGCCAATGAAGTGTGAGGGCTGATTTGACAGGGTTAACGAAGGTCGATCGGAACGACATTCACTGTGCTTGTTCGTGTACTGCTCCAGAAGGTCTGTAAGAATTATGGTGTCATTTCGCCACTAGGGGGCGTAATACCGTATTTCGGTGCCTGTATCACGTGACGTTTGACATACACACACAAACATGACATCATATGATAGATCGGTTCATGACGAAAAACTTTGCCTCTTGAAGCGTTGCTGTCAATCAAACGGTTCGTTAGTTATTGGCGATAACGTTCAAACCTACTTTTGCAAACTAGTCCTAGGTTTTTCATCCGATCTGAACCTAACGAAAGCTGATTGATTCTGTGGAGTGGGAATATGAATAATTATCGAAAAAAAGTTGAAATTTGTATTCAAACACGCAAGGAGTGGCCAAAAACCGAACTGGGCGGAGCTTAAAACATTTAAACGGCCATAACTCGAGAGGCGTTTGAGATATCATCATGGGGCTTGAATCATATGTGTAGGCCATCGGTCTAAGGTCGTGATATAAAAAGCTCGCCGATTGGACACTAGATGGCGCTATAACGGGGAAAATAGCACTAAATACTGTGATTATGCAATGGTTGCAACTTTCACGCCTATAACTTTATCTGTGGTCAAGAGATTTTCATGGGAGTTAGTTTTTTAGCATCCTGAATTGTTTCCGAGTCCTACGATACCAAGCATGCCAGATTTCGCCTTACAGTTAGTTCTGCACAGGAAAATAGCGCTTAAAAAACACGCGCGAATAACTCCGCGAGGGTTATTCCGATCGACTCGAAACGACCATAGGAAGAACATTGCATTACCTTCTGAACAAAAAAGTCTATTGGCGTTATGTTAAAATTTCCATCAGAAATGGCCGAAAATTGCAAAAAACGAAAAATTACCTCAAAATTTGTCGTTTTTTACACATAAATGGTTATATGGAGAGATTTCACTGAATGAGAGCCGTTTTTTTTGCTGATAACTAATGTATTTAAGGTTGTATCTTCACCAAACGTATGCATAATGACATGGTACTTGGTAATTCTGATGGCAGTCAGGACCTGAGGGAGCCTTCAGTTTCGGAAGCATATTTTACACGCCTACAACTTTGGCTGCAGTCACCATATTTTTATGGGACTTTTTTCACAGGAGTCCTGAATTGTTGTAGAGTCCAACGATACCAAACATGCCCAGTTTTGCCTTATGCTTAGTCCTGGGGTTACTGTTCACTGTAGGTCCTTGCGGTCTGCTGCGCTGCTGTGTTTCTGTCTTATGTACACGTGTGCAGTCTGTTTGCACCATTGCACCATCCCACGACTCAATGGCCTTGTAGTTCAACTAAACACGGCCATTTCTGAATTGTATGTTACATTATAAATCTGAAAAACTAATTCTAGTTAACAAATTATCCTCATAACGTCACATTAAGGACATCACATGTTTGTCTTGTAGGTGCACCTGTGTGTAAGCATACATAGTCTGTATGATCTTTTTTTGACCATCTGTTTCATTTTTCTGGAGCGAGGTGGTCTATCATTCATTGTGGCTGTGTTCTGGTGTAACTGCTCCGCCTGGTAAGCGACGTGTGAGGTTTTTGACGTTGCCTTAAAGCTCGAAACCCGGCAATTGCTGCTTGCAGCTTTAATTATTATTATTATTATTATTTTTCCGCCATAAAACGCGTCGCCCAGCACAAACCGTAAGTCGTAGAAACTTGCCACTTGGTCAACTGGTTGTATATTAGCAGGCTACTCAGATACAGTGAATCAGCCAAATCGGCCCATAGGTGGCGCTATAGCAATGCCCGACGCGTTGGGGCTCATAACTCCTAAACCGGACATCCTACACTCAAGTGTTTGGTATCATTGTAATCCCTGGCTCCAAACTTAAAAATTGTATATCTCCGATTTCATTTCCGGTATGCAAATTTTTTCGCTATTTTCGATTTTGTCGAAAAAAATAAAAACGAACTAGTCCTAGGTTTTTCGCCCGATCGGAATCATTCCAGTGCTAAAATGTTCCTTGGAGTTTGAATATCAATAATTATCAAAAAAAAGTTGAACTTTCGACTCACGGTCAACATGCCACGCCCACACGTCTGAATTGTGGGCAGGCACTAGAACATTATTGGCTATAACTGGGGACAGGAATGAAGTATCAACACGACACTTGGTACTTGTGATGAGAGTCATGGCCTGAGGTTTCATGCATCGTTTCGTCACAGCGCCATCTAGTGGTCATACGAATCGAATAATGCTTATAACTTCGGCTGAGTTTAACGTATTTTCATGCGACGTTTTTCCTTGGAGTCCTGAATTGTTGCCGAGTCCAATGATACCAAGCATGCCAGGTTTTGCTTTACGGTTGGTTCTGCACAGGAAAATAGCGCTTAAAAAACATGCGCGAATAACTCCGCGAGGGTTCCTCCGATCGACTCGAAACAACCATAGGAAGAATATTGTATTACCTTCTGAACAAAAAGTTCTATTGGCATTATGTTAAAATTTCCATCAGAAATGGCCGAAAATTGCAAAAAACGAAAAATTTACTCCAAATTTTGTGTTTTTTACACATAAATGGTTATAACTCCGCAACAAAATGATATTTTTTTACCAGATTTGATACGCTGATGTCTGAGCAGAGTCTGAGGCAATACAAAAAAAATGGTATGCCTGCACCACTAGTTGGCCTCATAATTGAACAAAACCTTTGACGTTGAGCTAGCACAATGGTCATACAACAGTTTTTTCACTAAACTTAAGTGTATAGCCATGATACTAGCTAGATGTAACTAATTCATGACGTTGCATGCACAAGTTTTTCATAGCGCCACCTAGTGGTTATTTGTTATTTTGACTTAAAAATACTGCAACCTTATATCTAAAATCATGAGTCATCGTGGATTATGCCTTTCATGGCTTTGAGTATAATCATTGGTGGATTGCAATTCACTCCCAACCAATCAGAATACCCTAGCAACCATTTAGCAAGAGCTGTATCTTTGTATCAGAACATCGTAGAGATATGGGGTTCGGCTCGTTTGACTTTTTTACACTATTTTAACATTCAGTTTTGCCACTGTAAGCACCACAAACATTTCCTTCAGTGTTCTATTTGTCAATGCTTCGTGAGAAGAGAGGGAGACATTTCACTGAATGATAGCACCTTTTTTGCTGATGACTTTGAACAGGTGTGTGAGGTAGCTTATTTTTTATAATTTATTTTGTACAATTCAGCAAAACTACACAGGCATGCCCTTAAAGGTCTTAAGGTCCCAAATCGCTTGAACCCGACTCAATGGCCTTGTAATTCAACTAAACACGGCCATTTCTGAATTGTATTTTACGGTATAAATCTGAAAAACTAATTCTCGTTAACAAATTATCAGATTGACTTAACATTAAGGATGTGACATGTTTGTCCTATAGGTGCACCTGTGTGTAAGCTACATAGTCTGTCTGAACCGTTTCTGACCATCTCTTACGTTTTTCTGGATGCAATGTGGTGTATCAGCCTGGTCGACGACATCTGACATGTTGTATGTGCTTTAATGCTCGAAACCCGGTAAACGCTGCTTGCAGCTTTAATTATTATTATTATTATTATTAGGGTTTCGAGCACGAAGTGCTGAAAACCTATTGTATTTGTCTGTTTTATTATTATTATTATTATTATTATTATTTTTCCGCCATAAAACGCGTCGCCCAGCACAAACCGTAAGTCGTAGAAACTTGCCACTTGGTCAACTGGTTGTATATTAGCAGGCTACTCAGATACAGTGAACCAGCCAAATCGGCCCATAGGTGGCGCTATAGCAATGCCCGACGCGTTTGGGCTCATTACTCCTAAACCGGCCATCATACACTCAAGTGTTTGATATCATTGTAATCCCTGGCTCCAAACTTAAAAAATGTATATCTCCGTTTTCATTTCCGTCATGAAAAATTTTCCTCTATTTTCGATTTTGTCGAAAAAAATAAAAACGAACTAGTCCTAGGTTTTTCGCCCGATCGGAATCATTCCAGTGCTAAAATGTTCCTTGGAGTTTGAATATCAATAATTATCAAAAAAAAGTTGAACTTTCGACTCAGGGTCAACATGCCACGCCCAAACGTCTGAATTGTGGGCAGGCACTAGAACATTATTGGCTATAACTGGGGACAGGAATGAAGTATCAACACGACACTTGGTACTTGTGATGAGAGTCATGGCCTGAGGTTTCATGCATCGTTTCGTCACAGCGCCACCTAGTGGTCATACGAATCGAATAATGCTTATAACTTAGGCTGAGATTAACGTATTTTCATGCAACGTTTTTCCTTGGAGTCCTGAATTGTTGCCGAGTCCAATGATACCAAGCATGCCAGGTTTTGCTTTACGGTTGGTTCTGCACAGGAAAATAGCGCTTAAAAAACATGCGCGAATAACTCCGCGAGGGTTCATCCGATCGACTCGAAACAACCATAGGAAGAATATTGTATTACCTTCTGAACAAAAAGTTCTATTGGCATTATGTTAAAATTTCCATCAGAAATGGCCGAAAATTGCAAAAAACGAAAAATTTACTCCAAATTTTGTGTTTTTTACACATAAATGGTTATAACTCCGCAACGAAATGATATTTTTTTACCAGATTTGATACGCTGATGTCTGAGCAGAGTCTGAGGCAATACAAAAAAAATGGTATGCCTGCACCACTAGTTGGCCTTATAATTGAACAAAACCTTTGACGTTGAGCTAGCACAATGGTCATACAACAGTTTTTTTCACTAAACTTAAGTGTATAGCCATGATACTAGCTAGATGTAACACATTCATGACGTTGCATGCACAAGTTTTTCATAGCGCCACCTAGTGGTTATTTGTTATTTTGACTTAAAAATACTGCAACCTTATATCTAAAATCATGAGTCATCGTGGATTATGCCTTTCATGGCTTTGAGTATAACCATTGGTGGATTGCAATTCACTCCCAACCAATCAGAATACCCTAGCAACCATTTAGCAAGAGCTGTATCTTTGTATCAGAACATCGTAGAGATATGGGGTTCGGCTCGTTTGACTTTTTTACACTATTTTAACATTTTGTGACCCAAGTTTTGCCACTGTAAGCACCACAAACATTTCATTCAGTGTTCTATTTGTCAATGCTTCGTGAGAAGAGAGGGAGACATTTCACTGAATGATAGCACCTTTTTTGCTGATGACTTTGAACAGGTGTGTGAGGTAGCTTATTTTTTATAATTTATTTTGTACAATTCAGCAAAACTACACAGGCATGCCCTTAACTCTTTCCCCGCCATTGACGAGATATCTCGTCAATTAAGAGAAAACGCTTCCCCGCCAATGACGAGATTTTCCGTCTTTCCGCAATACCGCTATTATCCACCAGGTGGCGCCCTTCCGCAACTTTTTAAAACCGGAAGTATTGCCCTATGGCAAGCTGCTGCATGTCCGTGTCTGTTTTAAAGATCGCTCTGAATATGATCTCTATGAAAAGTCCGTCATAAAAATGGAATTATCTCTGCTTTTTGCTCAAAATATGGTGTTTTTGCAAAAACCTACCCATATTCAAAAGCTGATTACAAAAGAACCACTAAAGGTAGGATGAAACGGTTTTTTTTGTTTGAAAGCAGAGGGTCTGTTCTTTCATTTGGTATATTGTATGTTTATATATTTAAAGAAGAACATTTTCTGGAAGGCATTAAACTTTGGTGAAAATCATGAAAAACGCTGGCGCTGGCTGGCAACTTTTTTTAAAAATGCTGGCGGTGAAAGAGTTAAAGGTCTTAAGGTCCCAAATCGCTTGAACCCGACTCAATGGCCTTGTAATTCAACTAAACACGGCCATTTCTGAATTGTATTTTACGGTATAAATCTGAAAAACTAATTCTCGTTAACAAATTATCAGATTGACTTAACATTAAGGATGTGACATGTTTGTCCTATAGGTGCACCTGTGTGTAAGCTACATAGTCTGTCTGAACCGTTTCTGACCATCTCTTACGTTTTTCTGGATGCGATGTGGTGTATCAGCCTGGTCGACGACATCTGACATGTTGTATGTGCTTTAATGCTCGAAACCCGGTAAACGCTGCTTGCAGCTTTAATTATTATTATTATTATTATTTTTCCGCCATAAAACGCGTCGCCCAGCACAAACCGTAAGTCGTAGAAACTTGCCACTTGGTCAACTGGTTGTATATTAGCAGGCTGCTCAGATACAGTGAATCAGCCAAATCGGCCCATAGGTGGCGCTATAGCAATGCCCGACGCGTTGGGGCTCATAACTCCTAAACCGGACATCCTACACTCAAGTGTTTGGTATCATTGTAATCCCTGGCTCCAAACTTAAAAAATGTATATCTCCGATTTCATTTCCGTCATGAAAAATTTTCCGCTATTTTCGATTTTGTCGAAAAAAATAAAAACGAACTAGTCCTAGGTTTTTCGCCCGATCGGAATCATTCCAGTGCTAAAATGTTCCTTGGAGTTTGAATATCAATAATTATCAAAAAAAAGTTGAACTTTCGACTCACGGTCAACATGCCATGCCCACACGTCTGAATTGTGGGCAGGCACTAGAACATTATTGGCTATAACTGGGGACAGGAATGAAGTATCAACACGACACTTGGTACTTGTGATGAGAGTCATGGCCTGAGGTTTCATGCATCGTTTCGTCACAGCGCCACCTAGTGGTCATACGAATCGAATAATGCTTATAACTTAGGCTGAGTTTAACGTATTTTCATGCGACGTTTTTCCTTGGACTCCTGAATTGTTGCCGAGTCCAATGATACCAAGCATGCCAGGTTTTGCTTTACGGTTGGTTCTGCACAGGAAAATAGCACTTAAAAAACATGCGCGAATAACTCCGCGAGGGTTCATCCGATCGACTCGAAACGACCATAGGAAGAATACTGTATTACCTTCTGAACAAAAAGTTCTATTGGCATTATGTTAAAATTTCCATCAGAAATGGCCGAAAATTGCAAAAAACGAAAAATTTACTCCAAATTTTGTGTTTTTTACACATAAATGGTTATAACTCCGCAACGAAATGATTTTTTTTACCAGATTTGATACGCTGATGTCTGAGCAGAGTCTGAGGCAATACAAAAAAAATGGTATGCCTGCACCACTAGTTGGCCTCATAATTGAACAAAACCTTTGACGTTGAGCTAGCACAATGGTCATACAACAGTTTTTTTCACTAAACTTAAGTGTATAGCCATGATACTAGGTAGATGTAACACATTCATGACGTTGCATGCACAAGTTTTTCATAGCGCCACCTAGTGGTTATTTGTTATTTTGACTTAAAAATACTGCAACCTTATATCTAAAATCATGAGTCATCGTGGATTATGCCTTTCATGGCTTTGAGTATAATCATTGGTGGATTGCAATTCACTCCCTAGCAACCAATCAGAATACCCTAGCAACCATTTAGCAAGAGCTGTATCTTTGTATCAGAACATCGTAGAGATATGGGGTTCGGGTCGTTTGACTTTTTTACACTATTTTAACATTTTGTGACCCAAGTTTTGCCACTGTAAGCACCACAAACATTTCCTTCAGTGTTCTATTTGTCAATGCTTCGTGAGAAGAGAGGGAGACATTTCACTGAATGATAGCACCTTTTTTGCTGATGACTTTGAACAGGTGTGTGAGGTAGCTTATTTTTTATAATTTATTTTGTACAATTCAGCAAAACTACACAGGCATGCCCTTAAAGGTCTTAAGGTCCCAAATCGCTTGAACCCGACTCAATGGCCTTGTAATTCAACTAAACACGGCCATTTCTGAATTGTATTTTACGGTATAAATCTGAAAAACTAATTCTCGTTAACAAATTATCAGAATGACTTAACATTAAGGATGTGACATGTTTGTCCTATAGGTGCACCTGTGTGTAAGCTACATAGTCTGTCTGAACCGTTTCTGACCATCTCTTACGTTTTTCTGGATGCGATGTGGTGTATCAGCCTGGTCGACGACATCTGACATGTTGTATGTGCTTTAATGCTCGAAACCCGGTAAACGCTGCTTGCAGCTTTAATTATTATTAGGGTTTCGAGCACGAAGTGCTGAAAACCTATTGTATTTGTCTGTTTTATTATTATTAGGGGTTCAAGCCCGTAGGGCTGAAACCCTATTGTATTTGTATGGATTTTTATTATTATTCTAGTTATTATTTTTCTTCTGCCGTAGAACGGATCGTGCAGACCAAACCGTAAGGCCTAGAGACTTGAGACTTGGCCAAATGGTAGGACCCAATTTGGGGAGAGGTTGATAGAGTATCAACCCGATTGGCCTAAAGGTGGCGCTATAGCGATAACAAACGCGTTGATGCTCATAACTCCCAGAATTCTTGTCCAAATGTCAAGTGTCTTATATCCCTGGATTCCTTGCGTCAAGACGAACAAAACGTATATCTCCGATTTCATTTCCGTCATGAAAATTTTTTCGCTATTTTCGATTTTGTCGAAAAAAATAAAAACGAACTAGTCCTAGGTTTTTTGTCCGATCGGAACCGTTCCAGTGCTGTAATATTCCTTGGAGTGTGAATATGAAAAGTTATCAAAAAAAAGTTGAACTTTATACTCGTCGTCGTCAAGCCACGCCCAAACGCCCCCAATGGGCGGAGCCTCTTGGACTTCAATGGCTGTAACTTGGGATTGGAAAGAGGTATCGAAACCAAATTTGGTACACATATACAGCGGACTATTCTGGGGTCACGTGCAAAAAATTGCATCGCTTGACCACTAGTTGGCGCTATAACACTACTTCAACTTTGAAGAGCTGTAACTAGAGAAATATGGGACCGATCAACTTGAGATTTGGCACGGGTGCTCTTGGTCTAGGGTACTATCTGTGTGGGAAAGGAATTTCGCGTAGCTCAAAAAACATGGCCGCCATCGGCCAATCAAGAAAAAGCAGCTATTGGGCAGGGTTAACGGAGGCCGATCGAAACGAAACGTGGTGGACCTGTTTGTCTCTTGGCCATGAAGGTCTGTGCAGAGTAAGAAAAAATTCGGCCTCCGGGAGGCGCTATCACGTTTTTTCAATGTTTAAGTGATTGTGTATTATGCAGTGTTTCAGATATCAACAAGATCTTTATATCATTTAATAGAGCTACATTTAATGAACAACTTTTCCTCAAGAAGCACTTGTCTCAGTCGAATCGTTTGTTAGATATTCATAATTTTCTCTTAAACCTACTTTTGCGAACTAGTCCTAGGTTTTTTGACCGATCTGAACCAATCCAGTGCTGGAATATTCCTTAGACACTGATTATCAATAATTATCAAAAAAAAGTTGAACTTTGCACTCGTCGTCGCAACACTACGGTCAAAAGTACGAAGAGGCGGGGCCACAAATACTTAAATGGCTATCATTTATGATAGGAATGAGATATCAACATGAAACTTGGTACACATATGTATAGACCCATGCTGAGGTCACATGCAAAAAATTGCAGAGATTGTCCATTAGGTGGCGCTATAACTTAAGAACAAATAACCATAACTATAGCATATGTATATGACACATAAATATTTGTCTGACCTACTTGTTATTTTGCACATTACATCTACTTTCAGGTTCTTATAATGGTCTATGAGGATAATTATTTATCTTTGAAAACATGCCACTCAACAGCCAACCAGTATTAACCATGTACGAGTCAAGCCTAATGGTGTGTGATTACAACTAAACTCATGGGACTGTTGGTCTTATGTTTCCAAGTGTCTGTGAGGATTTTTAGTTCATCTTTCTGAAAATCTTTGCATCTAACACAATGTGTGCAAAGTAAACAGTTCTCTAGATCAGTGGTTCTCAACACACCTGCTTCACATAATCAGCACAATAGTAGAGATCTCTATTAACTAAACTGATTGTGTCAGATGAGAGAAACATACAAAATGTGCAGAGCAGTGGTTCTCCAGAAACGGAGTAGAGAACCACTGCTCTATATGTTTATGTTTATATGAAAAAACTATTTTGTGAACTAATACTTGGTTTTTCACTCAACACCACTAAAGCCAATGCAATACAATTTCCTGTAGTCTGTGAGCAAATATGAATGTCAAATTGTTATCACCAATTGTACGTCTTATTCCTTTAGTTGTTTAGCTTTGAATTACAAAAACAACTTTTCAAAACTACTAGAATTTTTTCAGTCAACAACAATAAAATCAGCGCAGTACATTTTTCTGTCCTCTGTGTGTAAAGGTATATCAAATACAAAATGTAATGAATTTGAATACCTGCTTTTGTAAGCATAGATTTCATGTGATGTCACACATTGGTGTAGGTGCCATTTGTACGACTGAATTGCAGCATGTGTGTTTAAAGGAACTCATAAAGATATGGATTAAAGTTTTTCATTATCTCCATTTATTTACATCAGTAGCATTAGGATTCTATTCTACCTTCCATGACATAAACGTGTCCTGACATGATGTATAATACAAAGTTGTTACATTTTTATATGTTATTTTTCAAATATTGCACCAAAAACTTCATGTGATAATGCAATTGGTTATTATTCACATAAATGACCTGCTAGAACCCAACTAAAAAGCAGCACTTTATGAAAGTAACACAGACAAATGCTCACCAGCAAATCTGCTGCAAATCTACTAAATAACATGACATTTGTTATTGACATAATTTGATATTGAAAACATATCTGGATCAGTTATTTATTGGCCCAGCCTAAAATCACATGAAAATAATTGCAGAGCTATACCACTATTTGACAATTTAACATGACAGAGCCTAAAAATGTTTCTATTAAAATATGTAACTTTGCTTTATTGTTTCCAAATCCATAAATTAGTATTCTCTTACAATAACACAATAAAAGGATTATATGAAAAATATATACTCTCTGTGTGAAACACAGACCCTCATTAATATACTTAAGAGCATGCTTATCAGGATTTGAGTTAAAAATGTGTCTACCTTTATTTACTTTTAAATATTCAATACTAATTTTATGTTAAATTAATTGTAAAAGGAAAACAATAATTTTAGCCAACAGATGGCAGAAGGTCATCTTCTGCCATCTGCTGGCTAAAATTATTATTTATTATTTAAAATGTATACTCAATGAAATTGTGTTCACAGGTTTCATCAATGGATGCATGATTTAACTTTATGAAGTCAGTATTATTATGTTAAAATAACATTTCGTCAATCATTCTGACGGTATCCGTTTTAACAGTCATGTGACATTCGAACATAGGATAAACATTTAAATAGGTTGATGAACTCTTAAAGGACACCAAGCATATGGAGATTGGTCATTTATTTCAAAGTCTTATTTCCTAACCCTGCCATTTCTGCTTCTGTGTGTAAATGCATGTATGTGTTTTAGCTTATTCTTCATCATTGCTGTGTTATAGATTAGCCATATGAGACCTATATCTCTATATCAGAACATCGTAGAGAAATTGTGGTGGGCTGTTTTGTCTCATGTTAACAATTTTTGAAACATTTTGTGTGACAAATCTTGCAACAGCATGCACCACATAATTTTCTCTTCAGAAAATTTACCTAATTGGTAACATGTTAGTATTTCATATTCTAAGTATATTTGATAACAATGCAGCAAATCTAAACAGGCATGCCCTTAAAGGTCTTAAAGGTTCATATAATGAGATTTTTTAAAGATGTAAAATAAATTGTTTGTGTACCCAGAGTGTGTATGTGAAGTGTTATCTCAAAATACTCCACAGATCATTTATTATAGCATGTTAAAATTGACACTTTGTAGGCCTGAGCAAAATTGTGCAGTTTTTGGGTGTTTCCTTTAAAATGCAAATGAGTGGATGAAATGCAAACACTGATCACAATGATGGTGGTTTGTTGTAATTGAAATTCAATTGTGCTCTCGATTATTTTATTTTTTATCTTTTTCATGTTTTCTTGGTTGATATAAGCACTGGGGACCCAATTATAGCACTTACACTTGGAAAAAGTCAGATTTTCACGCTATGACCCCTTTAAGGTCCCAGATCGCTTGAACCCCGCTAATCGCTGCTTGCAGCTATATTTAGGGTTTCGAGCACGAAGTGCTGAAAACCTATTGTATTTGTCTGTTTTATTATTATTATTATTATTATTATTATTTTTCCGCCATAAAACGCGTCGCCCAGCACAAACCGTAAGTCGTAGAAACTTGCCACTTGGTCAACTGGTTGTATATTAGCAGGCTACTCAGATACAGTGAACCAGCCAAATCGGCCCATAGGTGGCGCTATAGCAATGCCCGACGCGTTTGGGCTCATAACTCCTAAACCGGCCATCATACACTCAAGTGTTTGATATCATTGTAATCCCTGGCTCCAAACTTAAAAAATGTATATCTCCGTTTTCATTTCCGTCATGAAAAATTTTCCGCTATTTTCGATTTTGTCGAAAAAAATAAAAACGAACTAGTCCTAGGTTTTTCGCCCGATCGGAATCATTCCAGTGCTAAAATGTTCCTTGGAGTTTGAATATCAATAATTATCAAAAAAAAGTTGAACTTTCGACTCACGGTCAACATGCCACGCCCACACGTCTGAATTGTGGGCAGGCACTAGAACATTATTGGCTATAACTGGGGACAGGAATGAAGTATCAACACGACACTTGGTACTTGTGATGAGAGTCATGGCCTGAGGTTTCATGCATCGTTTCGTCACAGCGCCACCTAGTGGTCATACGAATCGAATAATGCTTATAACTTCGGCTGAGTTTAACGTATTTTCATGCGACTTTTTTCCTTGGAGTCCTGAATTGTTGCCGAGTCCAACGATACCAAGCATGCCAGGTTTTGCTTTACGGTTGGTTCTGCACAGGAAAATAGCGCTTAAAAAACATGCGCGAATAACTCCGCGAGGGTTCCTCCGATCGACTCGAAACAACCATAGGAAGAATATTGTATTACCTTCTGAACAAAAAGTTCTATTGGCATTATGTTAAAATTTCCATCAGAAATGGCCGAAAATTGCAAAAAACGAAAAATTTACTCCAAATTTTTTGTTTTTTACACATAAATGGTTATAACTCCGCAACGAAATGATATTTTTTTACCAGATTTGATACGCTGATGTCTGAGCAGAGTCTGAGGCAATACAAAAAAAATGGTATGCCTGCACCACTAGTTGGCCTCATAATTGAACAAAACCTTTGACGTTGAGCTAGCACAATGGTCATACAACAGTTTTTTTCACTAAACTTAAGTGTATAGCCATGATACTAGCTAGATGTAACACATTCATGACGTTGCATGCACAAGTTTTTCATAGCGCCACCTAGTGGTTATTTGTTATTTTGACTTAAAAATACTGCAACCTTATATCTAAAATCATGAGTCATCGTGGATTATGCCTTTCATGGCTTTGAGTATAATCATTGGTGGATTGCAATTCACTCCCTAGCAACCAATCAGAATACCCTAGCAACCATTTAGCAAGAGCTGTATCTTTGTATCAGAACATCGTAGAGATATGGGGTTCGGCTCGTTTGACTTTTTTACACTATTTTAACATTTTGTGACCCAAGTTTTGCCACTGTAAGCACCACAAACATTTCCTTCAGTGTTCTATTTGTCAATGCTTCGTGAGAAGAGAGGGAGACATTTCACTGAATGATAGCACCTTTTTTGCTGATGACTTTGAACAGGTGTGTGAGGTAGCTTATTTTTTATAATTTATTTTGTACAATTCAGCAAAACTACACAGGCATGCCCTGAAAGTTCTTAAGGTCCCAAATCGCTTGAACCCGACTCAATGGCCTTGTAATTCAACTAAACACGGCCATTTCTGAATTGTATTTTACGGTATAAATCTGAAAAACTAATTCTCGTTAACAAATTATCAGAATGACTTAACATTAAGGATGTGACATGTTTGTCCTATAGGTGCACCTGTGTGTAAGCTACATAGTCTGTCTGAACCGTTTCTGACCATCTCTTACGTTTTTCTGGATGCGATGTGGTGTATCAGCCTGGTCGACGACATCTGACATGTTGTATGTGCTTTAATGCTCGAAACCCGGTAAACGCTGCTTGCAGCTTTAATTATTATTATTTTTCCGCCATAAAACGCGTCGCCCAGCACAAACCGTAAGTCGTAGAAACTTGCCACTTGGTCAACTGGTTGTATATTAGCAGGCTACTCAGATACAGTGAACCAGCCAAATCGGCCCATAGGTGGCGCTATAGCAATGCCCGACGCGTTTGGGCTCATAACTCCTAAACCGGCCATCATACACTCAAGTGTTTGATATCATTGTAATCCCTGGCTCCAAACTTAAAAAATGTATATCTCCGTTTTCATTTCCGTCATGAAAAATTTTCCGCTATTTTCGATTTTGTCGAAAACAATAAAAACGAACTAGTCCTAGGTTTTTCGCCCGATCGGAATCATTCCAGTGCTAAAATGTTCCTTGGAGTTTGAATATCAATAATTATCAAAAAAAAGTTGAACTTTCGACTCACGGTCAACATGCCACGCCCACACGTCTGAATTGTGGGCAGGCACTAGAACATTATTGGCTATAACTGGGGACAGGAATGAAGTATCAACACGACACTTGGTACTTGTGATGAGAGTCATGGCCTGAGGTTTCATGCATCGTTTCGTCACAGCGCCACCTAGTGGTCATACGAATCGAATAATGCTTATAACTTCGGCTGAGTTTAACGTATTTTCATGCGACGTTTTTCCTTGGAGTCCTGAATTGTTGCCGAGTCCAATGATACCAAGCATGCCAGGTTTTGCTTTACGGTTGGTTCTGCACAGGAAAATAGCGCTTAAAAAACATGCGCGAATAACTCCGCGAGGGTTCCTCCGATCGACTCGAAACGATCATAGGAAGAATATTGTATTACCTTCTGAACAAAAAGTTCTATTGGCATTATGTTAAAATTTCCATCAGAAATGGCCGAAAATTGCAAAAAACGAAAAATTTACTCCAAATTTTGTGTTTTTTACACATAAATGGTTATAACTCCGCAACGAAATGATATTTTTTTTACCAGATTTGATACGCTGATGTCTGAGCAGAGTCTGAGGCAATACAAAAAAAATGGTATGCCTGCACCACTAGTTGGCCTCATAATTGAACAAAACCTTTGACGTTGAGCTAGCACAATGGTCATACAACAGTTTTTTTCACTAAACTTAAGTGTATAGCCATGATACTAGCTAGATGTAACACATTCATGACGTTGCATGCACAAGTTTTTCATAGCGCCACCTAGTGGTTATTTGTTATTTTGACTTAAAAATACTGCAACCTTATATCTAAAATCATGAGTCATCGTGGATTATGCCTTTCATGACTTTGAGTATAATCATTGGTGGATTGCAATTCACTCCCTAGCAACCAATCAGAATACCCTAGCAACCATTTAGCAAGAGCTGTATCTTTGTATCAGAACATCGTAGAGATATGGGGTTCGGCTCGTTTGACTTTTTTACACTATTTTAACATTTTTGTGACCCAAGTTTTGCCACTGTAAGCACCACAAACATTTCCTTCAGTGTTCTATTTGTCAATGCTTCGTGAGAAGAGAGGGAGACATTTCACTGAATGATAGCACCTTTTTTGCTGATGACTTTGAACAGGTGTGTGAGGTAGCTTATTTTTTATAATTTATTTTGTACAATTCAGCAAAACTACACAGGCATGCCCTGAAAGGTCTTAAGGTCCCAAATCGCTTGAACCCGACTCAATGGCCTTGTAATTCAACTAAACACGGCCATTTCTGAATTGTATTTTACGGTATAAATCTGAAAAACTAATTCTCGTTAACAAATTATCAGAATGACTTAACATTAAGGATGTGACATGTTTGTCCTATAGGTGCACCTGTAAGCTACATAGTCTGTCTGAACCGTTTCTGACCATCTCTTACGTTTTTCTGGATGCGATGTGGTGTATCAGCCTGGTCGACGACATCTGACATGTTGTATGTGCTTTAATGCTCGAAACCCGGTAAACGCTGCTTGCAGCTTTAATTATTATTATTATTATTATTTTTCCGCCATAAAACGCGTCGCCCAGCACAAACCGTAAGTCGTAGAAACTTGCCACTTGGTCAACTGGTTGTATATTAGCAGGCTACTCAGATACAGTGAACCAGCCAAATCGGCCCATAGGTGGCGCTATAGCAATGCCCGACGCGTTTGGGCTCATTACTCCTAAACCGGCCATCATACACTCAAGTGTTTGATATCATTGTAATCCCTGGCTCCAAACTTAAAAAATGTATATCTCCGTTTTCATTTCCGTCATGAAAAATTTTCCTCTATTTTCGATTTTGTCGAAAAAAATAAAAACGAACTAGTCCTAGGTTTTTCGCCCGATCGGAATCATTCCAGTGCTAAAATGTTCCTTGGAGTTTGAATATCAATAATTATCAAAAAAAAGTTGAACTTTCGACTCAGGGTCAACATGCCACGCCCAAACGTCTGAATTGTGGGCAGGCACTAGAACATTATTGGCTATAACTGGGGACAGGAATGAAGTATCAACACGACACTTGGTACTTGTGATGAGAGTCATGGCCTGAGGTTTCATGCATCGTTTCGTCACAGCGCCACCTAGTGGTCATACGAATCGAATAATGCTTATAACTTAGGCTGAGATTAACGTATTTTCATGCAACGTTTTTCCTTGGAGTCCTGAATTGTTGCCGAGTCCAATGATACCAAGCATGCCAGGTTTTGCTTTACGGTTGGTTCTGCACAGGAAAATAGCGCTTAAAAAACATGCGCGAATAACTCCGCGAGGGTTCATCCGATCGACTCGAAACAACCATAGGAAGAATATTGTATTACCTTCTGAACAAAAAGTTCTATTGCCATTATGTTAAAATTTCCATCAGAAATGGCCGAAAATTGCAAAAAACGAAAAATTTACTCCAAATTTTGTGTTTTTTACACATAAATGGTTATAACTCCGCAACGAAATGATATTTTTTTACCAGATTTGATACGCTGATGTCTGAGCAGAGTCTGAGGCAATACAAAAAAAATGGTATGCCTGCACCACTAGTTGGCCTCATAATTGAACAAAACCTTTGACGTTGAGCTAGCACAATGGTCATACAACAGTTTTTTTCACTAAACTTAAGTGTATAGCCATGATACTAGCTAGATGTAACACATTCATGACGTTGCATGCACAAGTTTTTCATAGCGCCACCTAGTGGTTATTTGTTATTTTAACTTAAAAATACTGCAACCTTATATCTAAAATCATGAGTCATCGTGGATTATGCCTTTCATGGCTTTGAGTATAACCATTGGTGGATTGCAATTCACTCCCAACCAATCAGAATACCCTAGCAACCATTTAGCAAGAGCTGTATCTTTGTATCAGAACATCGTAGAGATATGGGGTTCGGCTCGTTTCACTTTTTTACACTATTTTAACATTTTGTGACCCAAGTTTTGCCACTGTAAGCACCACAAACATTTCCTTCAGTGTTCTATTTGTCAATGCTTCGTGAGAAGAGAGGGAGACATTTCACTGAATGATAGCACCTTTTTTGCTGATGACTTTGAACAGGTGTGTGAGGTAGCTTATTTTTTATAATTTATTTTGTACAATTTAGCAAAACTACACAGGCAGGCATGCCCTTAAAGGTCTTAAGGTCCCAAATCGCTTGAACCCGACTCAATGGCCTTGTAATTCAACTAAACACGGCCATTTCTGAATTGTATTTTACGGTATAAATCTGAAAAACTAATTCTCGTTAACAAATTATCAGATTGACTTAACATTAAGGATGTGACATGTTTGTCCTATAGGTGCACCTGTGTGTAAGCTACATAGTCTGTCTGAACCGTTTCTAACCATCTCTTACGTTTTTCTGGATGCGATGTGGTGTATCAGCCTGGTCGACGACATCTGACATGTTGTATGTGCTTTAATGCTCGAAACCCGGTAAACGCTGCTTGCAGCTTTAATTATTATTATTATTATTATTATTATTATTTTTCCGCCATAAAACGCGTCGCCCAGCACAAACCGTAAGTCGTAGAAACTTGCCACTTGGTCAACTGGTTGTATATTAGCAGGCTACTCAGATACAGTGAATCAGCCAAATCGGCCCATAGGTGGCGCTATAGCAATGCCCGACGCGTTGGGGCTCATAACTCCTAAACCGGACATCCTACACTCAAGTGTTTGGTATCATTGTAATCCCTGGCTCCAAACTTAAAAAATGTATATCTCCGATTTCATTTCCGGTATGCAAATTTTTTCGCTAATTTGCATAATATGCATTTCAAGCCAAACTGAACTAGTCCTAGGTTTTTCGCCCGATCGGAATCGTTCCAATGCAGGAGAAATCTGTGGAGTGAGTAGGTGAATAATTATCGAACAGAATGTGTAATTTCGCTTCAGTGTCACTAAGGGGCGCCTAAATTCAATCCCGGAAGTAGACTATCTCCAGGAAAATGGCTATAACTCGTGAACGGTTAGAGATATCTTAACGCGGTTTGGTACACATGTGTATCAGCTCACTCCCGGGTCACATGAAAAAATACGCGGATTTTGGCCACTAGGTGGCGCTATAATAAGCTTGAGGTCGAAAATGGCTATCACTACACAACCGTAAGCCCGATACACTTCATATTTGGTATGGTGTGTCTTTGTGCAATGTACCATGAGGGTCTAGAAGGACATTGGCGTATCTGCTAAAACATGGCCGTCATCGGCCAATGAAGTGTGAGGGCTGATTTGACAGGGTTAACGAAGGTCGATCGGAACGACATTCACTGTGCTTGTTCGTGTACTGCTCCAGAAGGTCTGTAAGAATTATGGTGTCATTTGGCCACTAGGGGGCGTAATACCGTATTTCGGTGCCTGTATCACGTGACGTTTGACATACACACACAAACATGACATCATATGATAGATCGGTTCATGACGAAAAACTTTGCCTCTTGAAGCGTTGCTGTCAATCAAACGGTTCGTTAGTTATTGGCGATAACGTTCAAACCTACTTTTGCGAACTAGTCCTAGGTTTTTCATCCGATCTGAACCTAACGAAAGCTGATTGATTCTGTGGAGTGGGAATATGAATAATTATCGAAAAAAAGTTGAAATTTGTATTCAAACACGCAAGGAGTGGCCAAAAACCGAACTGGGCGGAGCTTAAAACATTTAAACGGCCATAACTCGAGAGGCGTTTGAGATATCATCATGGGGCTTGAATCATATGTGTAGGCCATCGGTCTAAGGTCGTGATATAAAAAGCTCCCCGATTGGACACTAGATGGCGCTATAACGGGGAAAATAGCACTAAATACTGTGATTATGCAATGGTTGCAACTTTCACGCCTATAACTTTATCTGTGGTCAAGAGATTTTCATGGGAGTTAGTTTTTTAGCATCCTGAATTGTTTACGAGTCCTACGATACCAAGCATGCCAGATTTCGCCTTACAGTTAGTTCTGCACAGGAAAATAGCGCTTAAAAAACACACGCGAATAACTCCGCGAGGGTTATTCCGATCGACTCGAAACGACCATAGGAAGAACATTGCATTACCTTCTGAACAAAAAAGTCTATTGGCGTTATGTTAAAATTTCCAATAGAAATGGCCGAAAATTGCAAAAAACGAAAAATTACCTCAAAATTTGTCGTTTTTTACACATAAATGGTTATATGGAGAGATTTCACTGAATGAGAGCCGTTTTTTTGCTGATAACTAATGTATTTAAGGTTGTATCTTCACCAAACGTATGCATAATGACATGGTACTTGGTAATTCTGATGGCAGTCAGGACCTGAGGGAGCCTTCAGTTTCGGAAGCATATTTTACACGCCTACAACTTTGGCTGCAGTCACCATATTTTTATGGGACTTTTTTCACAGGAGTCCTGAATTGTTGTAGAGTCCAACGATACCAAACATGCCCAGTTTTGCCTTATGCTTAGTCCTGGGGTTACTGTTCACTGTAGGTCCTTGCGGTCTGCTGCGCTGCTGTGTTTCTGTCTTATGTACACGTGTGCAGTCTGTTTGCACCATTGCACCATACCACGACTCAATGGCCTTGTAGTTCAACTAAACACGGCCATTTCTGAATTGTATGTTACATTATAAATCTGAAAAACTAATTCTAGTTAACAAATTATCCTCATAACGTCACATTAAGGACATCACATGTTTGTCTTGTAGGTGCACCTGTGTGTAAGCATACATAGTCTGTATGATCTTTTTTTGACCATCTCTTTCATTTTTCTGGAGCGAGGTGGTCTATCATTCATTGTGGCTGTGTTCTGGTGTAACTGCTCCGCCTGGTAAGCGACGTGTGAGGTTTTTGACGTTGCCTTAAAGCTCGAAACCCGGCAATTGCTGCTTGCAGCTATATTTAGGGTTTCGAGCACGAAGTGCTGAAAACCTATTGTATTTGTCTGTTTTATTATTATTATTATTATTATTATTATTATTATTATTATTTTTCCGCCATAAAACGCGTCGCCCAGCACAAACCGTAAGTCGTAGAAACTTGCCACTTGGTCAACTGGTTGTATATTAGCAGGCTACTCAGATACAGTGAATCAGCCAAATCGGCCCATAGGTGGCGCTATAGCAATGCCCGACGCGTTGGGGCTCATAACTCCTAAACCGGACATCCTACACTCAAGTGTTTGGTATCATTGTAATCCCTGGCTCCAAACTTAAAAAATGTATATCTCCGATTTCATTTCCGTCATGAAAAATTTTCCGCTATTTTCGATTTTGTCGAAAAAAATAAAAACGAACTAGTCCTAGGTTTTTCGCCCGATCGGAATCATTCCAGTGCTAAAATGTTCCTTGGAGTTTGAATATCAATAATTATCAAAAAAAAGTTGAACTTTCGACTCACGGTCAACATGCCACGCCCACACGTCTGAATTGTGGGCAGGCACTAGAACATTATTGGCTATAACTGGGGACAGGAATGAAGTATCAACACGACACTTGGTACTTGTGATGAGAGTCATGGCCTGAGGTTTCATGCATCGTTTCGTCACAGCGCCACCTAGTGGTCATACGAATCGAATAATGCTTATAACTTCGGCTGAGTTTAACGTATTTTCATGCGACGTTTTTCCTTGGAGTCCTGAATTGTTGCCGAGTCCAATGATACCAAGCATGCCAGGTTTTGCTTTACGGTTGGTTCTGCACAGGAAAATAGCGCTTAAAAAACATGCGCGAATAACTCCGCGAGGGTTCCTCCGATCGACTCGAAACGACCATAGGAAGAATATTGTATTACCTTCTGAACAAAAAGTTCTATTGGCATTATGTTAAAATTTCCATCAGAAATGGCCGAAAATTGCAAAAAACGAAAAATTTACTCCAAATTTTGTGTTTTTTACACATAAATGGTTATAACTCCGCAACGAAATGATATTTTTTTACCAGATTTGATACGCTGATGTCTGAGCAGAGTCTGAGGCAATACAAAAAAAATGGTATGCCTGCACCACTAGTTGGCCTCATAATTGAACAAAACCTTTGACGTTGAGCTAGCACAATGGTCATACAACAGTTTTTTTCACTAAACTTAAGTGTATAGCCATGATACTAGCTAGATGTAACACATTCATGACGTTGCATGCACAAGTTTTTCATAGCGCCACCTAGTGGTTATTTGTTATTTTGACTTAAAAATACTGCAACCTTATATCTAAAATCATGAGTTATCGTGGATTATGCCTTTCATGGCTTTGAGTATAATCATTGGTGGATTGCAATTCACTCCCTAGCAACCAATCAGAATACCCTAGCAACCATTTAGCAAGAGCTGTATCTTTGTATCAGAACATCGTAGAGATATGGGGTTCGGCTCGTTTGACTTTTTTACACTATTTTAACATTTTGTGACCCAAGTTTTGCCACTGTAAGCACCACAAACATTTCCTTCAGTGTTCTATTTGTCAATGCTTCGTGAGAAGAGAGGGAGACATTTCACTGAATGATAGCACCTTTTTTGCTGATGACTTTGAACAGGTGTGTGAGGTAGCTTATTTTTTATAATTTATTTTGTACAATTCAGCAAAACTACACAGGCATGCCCTGAAAGGTCTTAAGGTCCCAAATCGCTTGAACCCGACTCAATGGCCTTGTAATTCAACTAAACACGGCCATTTCTGAATTGTATTTTACGGTATAAATCTGAAAAACTAATTCTCGTTAACAAATTATCAGAATGACTTAACATTAAGGATGTGACATGTTTGTCCTATAGGTGCACCTGTGTGTAAGCTACATAGTCTGTCTGAACCGTTTCTGACCATCTCTTACGTTTTTCTGGATGCGATGTGGTGTATCAGCCTGGTCGACGACATCTGACATGTTGTATGTGCTTTAATGCTCGAAACCCGGTAAACGCTGCTTGCAGCTTTAATTATTATTATTATTATTAGTTATTATTATTCTGCCGTAAAACGGAACGTGCAGACCAAACCGTAAGGCCTAGAGACTTGAAACTTGGCCAAATGGTAGGACCAAATTTGGGGAGAGGTTGATAGAGTATCAACCCGATTGGCCCATAGGTGGCGCTATAGCGATAACAAACGCGTTGATGGTCATAACTTCCACAAATCTTATCCAAATGTCAAGTGTCTTATATCCCTGGATTCCTTGCGTCAAGGCGAACAAAACGTATATCTCCGATTTCATTTCCGTCATGAATTTTTTTTCGCTATTTTCGATTTTTTCAAAAAAAATAAAAACGAACTCGTCCTAGGTTTTTCGTCCGATCGGAACCGTTCCAGTGCCGACATATTCCTTGGAGTGTGAATATCAAAAGTTATCAAAAAAAAGTTGAACTTTCGACTCGCCGTCGTCAAGCCACGCCCAAACGCCCCCAATGAGCGGAGCCTCTTGATCTTAAATGGCTATAACTTAGGAAGGGAAGGAGGTATCGACACCAAATTTGGTACACATATACAGGGGACTATTCTGAGGTCAGGTGCAAAAAATTGCTTGACCACTAGTTGTCGCTATAACACCACCTCAAATTTGAAGGGCTGTAACTACGGAAATATGGGACCGATCAACTTGACATTTGACAGGTGTGCTCCTGGCCTGGGGTACTATCTATGTTTAAAAGGAATTTTGCGTGACTCAAAAAACATGGCCGTCATCGGCCAATCAAGAAAAAGCAGCTATTAGACAGGGTTAACGGAGGCCGATCGAAATGAAACGCGGTGAGCCTGTTTGTCTCTTGGCCATAAAGGTCTGTGCAGAGTAAGAAAAAATTCGGACTCCGGAGGGCGCTATCACGTTTTTTCAGTGTTTAGGTGATTGTGTATTATGCAGTGTTTCAGATATCAACAAGATCCTTATATCATTTAATAGAGGTACTTAAAATGAACAACTTTTCCTCAAGCAGCACTTGTCTCAGTCGAATCGTTTGTTAGATATTCATCATTTTCTTTGAAACCTACTTTTGCGAACTAGTCCTAGGTTTTTTGACCGATCTGAACCGATCCAGTGCTGGAATAGTCCTTAGACACTGATTATCAATAACTATCAAAAAAAAGTTGAACTTTGCACTCATTGTTGCAACACCACGGTCAAAAGTACGAAGAGGCGGTGCCACAAATACTACAATGGCTATCATTTATGATAGGAATGAGATATCAACACGAAACTTGGTACACATATGTATAGACCCAGGCCAAGGTCACATGCAAAAAATTGCAGAGATTGTCTACTAGGTGGCGCTATAACCTAAGAAAAAATAACGATAACTATAGCATATGTATACAACACATAAATATTTGTCTGACCTACTTTTTATTTTGCACATAACATCTGCTTTCAGATTCTTATAAGGGTCTTTTAGGATAATTACATATCTTAGAAAACATGCCGACCAACAGCCAGCCAGCATTAACCATGTACGAGTCCAGCGTAATGGTGTGCCATTACAACTAAACTGATGGGCCTGTTTGTCTTATGTTCTCAAGTGTCTTTGATGATTTTTGGCTCATCATTCCGGAAATATTTGCATCTAGAACAACGGGAGTTACGTTAACTGTGCCCTAGATCAATGGTTCTCAAAATTATTCCTGGAGGCCCACTGCTCTGCACATATACGAAAGTCTTCTATTTTAAACAAATCTACTTTAATCATCAGTAGAGATTTGTATGAACTGAACTGATTGTGTCAGATGAGAGAAACATACAAAATGTGCCGAGCATTGGGTCTTGAAAAAAAACTGCGGTCCAGTGAGTTGAAAGTACTGCTCTAGATGTTTATGTTTATATGAAAAACAATTGTATGAATTTGCTGTACTATCTGGGCAAATATCAATATGAAACATAAAATAAAATTTTGTCGTTGTATTACTGGATTTGATGTGATGTCACATAGTGAGGTGGGCACCATTTGTAACCTGTATTCTTTATTTCATTTGTAGCTGCTGTTATGTTCCTTTTGTCTATGGGTTTGCATCTGCATGAAAATTATTATAAGATTTAATGATTTGCAGTCATTTACCTCATTACAACTAAAAGACTTGAGGTAATCAATTCAAGCATTTTGAAATGTGACATTTTCAAAAAGGGCCAGACTAAGTATATCTAACTAATTAACTAGTAATGTGAAGCTTATGACAAAATATTAACAGTTTTATTAAGATCAGACAATATATGTCTTTCCAAGACTAGGGCTGGTTGAATAAACATACAGTAGCCATTAAGTAAAGACTGTGTTTTAAGGACTAGTCTGAAGAACTAGTAGTTAGTTAGGGCTAATCAGTCTTACTATTTGGATTTAAATATAATTTAAATAATTTAAATATTTTTTCACATGATACTTGAAGCAGTTATGTTCAATCATGAAGACAAAAATGTATGACTAACTTTGAATACTAGTCTTAGAGATTAATGTTACTGACCATTGGTTTAAATGTAGTTACAGACAAAAATTTAGGTTTATGTTTTAGTTGTCTTACTTGAAAATAGCTTACACTGGCCTACCTTTAAATATATCTGGGCCATAGTTTTGTCTTAAGATGTACACCAGTAATGTTTTTTATAAGGTTTGTTTGTAAAAAGTACCTAAATGTTTTTACATAACTAATGGCTAGTCATGCATCAATTTAAACCTGTGGGAAACAACCCTATGAAGTTATAAAGCTTCAAATGTTGTCTTAGAATTCTTCAAATCCTAAAGACCACTTCACACTGGTCAGACAGACTCCAACAGACGCGTCTGTTGGAGTCTGTCTGACCAGTGTGAAACCCCTGTTGGAAGTTGTTGGATCAAAGTAAATGAGACTTTAGAATGTGGTTGTCTGTTGGTGTCTGTTGGTGTCTGTTGGAGTTGGTAGTTGTCTGACCAGTGTGAACTGGCCTTAAAGGTATGAAAAAGATTGCTGTAAATATGTGGATCCTTAAAGAACAATAATAGGCCAACATTAGAAATAATAACTAATAATCACACATAAAGAGAATAAATATTTGGTTATCAGTAGCTTTAGTATTCTAATCTATTTTCCATAACATAAACACGTCATGCTGTGTCTTATAAAGTTTTCAATAATTGTTTATAGAATTATTGCAATGAAATTGTAATGTTATGATACAATTGGTTATTTTAAATATAAATGTTTACTGAAAACTTACTCTAGCACAGCACGTGTGTGAACACAAGGCAAGGCAAGGCAAGGCAAGGCAAGGCAAGTTTATTTGTATAGCACATTTCATACACAGAGGTCATTCAAAGTGCTTTACATAGAAATGAGAAAACAATATATAAAAGAGAAAAAAGAACATGTAAAAATAATAGATACACAATAAAATCACAATAAAAAAAGATACATGAGAATTTTGAATAACAATTAAAGAAAATTAATGTGATTTTAATAAAAACAGTTTAAAATGTTAAAAAGAATAAAACAGGAGTAAAAGTGGCTTGAGTTAAAGGTGCAGTCAATGTAAAGCAGCACAGTGCTCATTCAGTAAATGCAGAGTTAAACAGATGTGTTTTTAATCTAGATTTAAAAGTTAGTATTCTAATCTATTTTCTATTTTCTATTTACAAATAAGTGCTTAATAGCAAATCTGACTGACATTTGCTTAATGACATCATATTTGTTATTAACTCCATTTGATATAAACAACACATCTGGATCAGTTATGTATGGACATAGCCAGTTGTTAAATATAAAAAATGTACAGCTTTAGTACTATTTTTAGGCCTACTATAATATGACAGAGGCTGTCATCTGAAAAACTTGTATGTTTGCACATCATATCTATGTCAAAGAATATATATGTTCTATAAGAACAATTACTTTTGTTTAAAAAATAGTCTAAAAGATTTAAACAAGCAACCATTTAGTAAGACCTAGATCTCTATGAATTAAAATGACTGTTTCAGATGAGAGAAACATACAAAATGTGCAGAGCATGTTTGTGTATATGTTCCTTTTGTCTATAAAGATATATACGGTTTAATAACTTGCATACCTCACTTTATTTACCTAATTAAAACAGAAAGCCTTCATGGTACTCGATTAAAGGACATGAACATGAATCTGCTAAATGAAATGATATTTGTTATTGACACAATTTAATAACACCATCCACCATTCAGATAACGTATCTGGTTTTGTTTTATTAAATTGTTTCAGTTCTTACACTCAACAACAGTAAAGCCAGTGCAGTACAATTTTCTCTACACTGTATAATACAAATACAAAAACAACTTTGCAGAAGTATAGCTATCACACAGTCATTTTGAAAACGGCCCTGACGAACGGCCCCTAAAGCTTATGACAAAGCATACAAGTATTATTGAGATCTGGCAATATACTCAAATTCCTTATTGTGGTTTTTAGGTGCAATTTTCCGTTATGTCCACTAGATGGCTGTAGAGGATCAATCACTGGCTGACATTTGCACTCACAGAAAACCCAGAAGATGATTACTCTTTAACTAAGTCTACTATTAATAGAACTCTGTACACATTTAAAGGTGCAGTGTGTAATTTTTAGAAGGATCTCTTGACGAAAATGCAAAATGATATACAAAACTATATTATCAGGGGTGTATAAAGACCTTTCATAATGAACCGGTATGTGTTTATTACCTTAGAACGAGACCTTTTTATCTACATACACTGAGGGTCCCCTTACATAGAAGTCACCATTTTGTGCCGCCATTTTTCTACAGAAGCCCTTAACGGACAAATTTTTTTACTAAGTTGTCTCCGACGATGACATGTTTGTCTGGTGGCGGCTACTGTAGCTTCTCTATGTGTTTCAAAAACGAGGGGTGAGCAGTGGACTAAGCCATTGGTTGCAATTCGTGACCTCACCACTAGGTGCCGCTAAAATGTACACACTGCACCTTTAACTTCATGATTTTACTGTTATAATATTAAAATCACATTTAGTGAAAGACTACCACTTAAATTGTTCTGAGTTATCAGTTTTAACACTCATGTCATTTTATGATAGCTGTGAAACGTGAACATAATTTTGGAGGCACTTACACGACATTTGCAGTAAGAATTATATATTTTTTGTTTTTTATAAAAAAAAACTACATACCAAATGAGTGTATAACCGTGTCAATATTAAGTCTTGTTCTTTAACAGTCTTGTTTCTTCTTTCTCAGGTAAACATGTGTGTGTACAATATACAATGCAGAATATCTATATGGCCATGTCCTTAAACGTCTTGTGATCTAAATGGCTTGAACCCCGATAATCGCTGCTAGCAGCTATATTTAGGGTTTCGAGCACGAAGTGCTGAAAACCTATTGTATTTGTCTGTTTTATTATTATTAGGGTTTCGAGCACGAAGTGCTGAAAACCTATTGTATTTGTCTGTTTTATTATTATTATTATTATTATTATTATTATTATTATTATTATTTTTCCGCCATAAAACGCGTCGCCCAGCACAAACCGTAAGTCGTAGAAACTTGCCACTTGGTCAACTGGTTGTATATTAGCAGGCTACTCAGATACAGTGAATCAGCCAAATCGGCCCATAGGTGGCGCTATAGCAATGCCCGACGCGTTGGGGCTCATAACTCCTAAACCGGACATCCTACACTCAAGTGTTTGGTATCATTGTAATCCCTGGCTCCAAACTTAAAAAATGTATATCTCCGATTTCATTTCCGGTATGCAAATTTTTTCGCCAATTTGCATAATATGCATTTCAAGCCAAACTGAACTAGTCCTAGGTTTTTCGCCCGATCGGAATCGTTCCAACGCAGGAGAAATCTGTGGAGTGAGTAGGTAAATAATTATCGAACAGAATGTGTAATTTCGCTTCAGTGTCACTAAGGGGCGCCAAAATTCAATACCGGAAGTAGACTATCTCCAGGAAAATGGCTATAACTCGTGAACGGTTAGAGATATCTTAACGCGGTTTGGTACACATGTGTATCAGCTCACTCCGGGGTCACAGGAAAAAATACGCGGATTTTGGCCACTAGGTGGCGCTATAATAAGCTTGAGGGTCGAAAATGGCTATCACTACACAACCGTAAGCCCGATACACTTCATATTTGGTATGGTGTGTCTTTGTGCAATGTACCATGAGGGTCTAGAAGGACATTGGCGTATCTGCAAAAACATGGCCGTCATCGGCCAATGAAGTGTGAGGGCTGATTTGACAGGGTTAACGAAGGTCGATCGGAACGACACTCACTGTGCTTGTTCGTGTACTGCTCCATAAGGTCTGTAAGAATTATGGTGTCATTTGGCCACTAGGGGGCGTAATACCGTATTTCGGTGCCTGTATCACGTGACGTTTAACATACATACACAAACATGACATCATATGATAGATCGGTTCATGACGAAAAACTTTGCCTCTTGAAGCGTTGCTGTCAATCAAACGGTTCGTTAGTTGTTGGCGATAACGTTCAAACCTACTTTTGCGAACTAGTCCTAGGTTTTTCATCCGATTTGAACCTAACGAAAGCTGATTGATTCTGTGGAGTGGGAGTATGAATAATTATCGAAAAAAAGTTGAAATTTGTATTCAAACACGCAAGGAGTGGCCAAAAACCGAACTGGGCGGAGCTTAAAACATTTAAACGGCCATAACTCGAGAGACGTTTGAGATATCATCATGGGGCTTGAATCATATGTGTAGGCCATCGGTCTAAGGTCGTGATATAAAAAGCTTGCTGATCGGACAATAGGTGGCGCTATACCGGGAAAGATGGCATTAAATACTGTGATTATCCAACGGTTACACTTTATAAGCCTATAACTCTATCTGTGATCAACGAATTTTCATGGGAGTTGCTTTTGTATGATCCTGAACTGTTTTCGAATCCTACGATACCAAGCATGCCAGGTTTCGAATTACGGTTCGATCAGAACTACGTTTTCCCACATAAAAAACAATCACTAATAGCTTCGTAACCGTAACTCCTATCGATTCGAAAACACCATAGGAAGAACAATGCAATAGCTTCTGAACAAAAAAGTATATTGGCGTTATATTAAAATTTCCATCAGAAATGGCCGAAAATTGTGAAAAACCAAAATAGTCCTATAGGTGCACGTGTGTTTAAGCATACATAGTCTGTATGAACCGTTTCTGACCATCTCTTTCGTTTTTGTGTGAAGCTGGATCAGCCTAATCGACGACGTGTGACGTCTTTGATGTGCCTTAATGCTCGAAACCCGGTAAATGCTGCTTGCAGCTTTAATTATTATTATTAGGGTTTCGAGCACGAAGTGCTGAAAACCTATTGTATTTGTCTGTTTTATTATTATTATTATTATTATTATTATTATTATTATTATTTTTTTTCCGCCATAAAACGCGTCGCCCAGCACAAACCGTAAGTCGTAGAAACTTGCCACTTGGTCAACTGGTTGTATATTAGCAGGCTACTCAGATACAGTGAATCAGCCAAATCGGCCCATAGGTGGCGCTATAGCAATGCCCGACGCGTTGGGGCTCATAACTCCTAAACCGGACATCCTACACTCAAGTGTTTGGTATCATTGTAATCCCTGGCTCCAAACTTAAAAAATGTATATCTCCGATTTCATTTCCGGTATGCAATTTTTTTCGCTAATTTGCATAATATGCATTTCAAGCCAAAATGAACTAGTCCTAGGTTTTTCGCCCGATCGGAATCGTTCCAATGCAGGAGAAATCTGTGGAGTGAGTAGGTAAATAATTATTGAACAGAATGTGTAATTTCGCTTCAGTGTCACTAAGGGGCGCCAAAATTCAATACCGGAAGTAGACTATCTCCAGGAAAATGGCTATAACTCGTGAACGGTTAGAGATATCTTAACGCGGTTTGGTACACATGTGTATCAGTTCACTCCCGGGTCACAGGAAAAAATACGCGGATTTTGGCCACTAGGTGGCGCTATAATAAGCTTGAGGTCGAAAATGGCTATCACTACACAACCGTAAGCCCGATACACTTCATATTTGGTATGTTGTGTCTTTGTGCAATGTACCATGAGGGTCTAGAAGGACATTGGCGTATCTGCAAAAACATGGCCGTCATCGGCCAATGAAGTGTGAGGGCTGATTTGACAGGGTTAACGAAGGTCGATCGGAACGACATTCACTGTGCTTGTTCGTGTACTGCTCCAGAAGGTCTGTAAGAATTATGGTGTCATTTCGCCACTAGGGGGCGTAATACCGTATTTCGGTGCCTGTATCACGTGACGTTTGACATACACACACAAACATGACATCATATGATAGATCGGTTCATGACGAAAAACTTTGCCTCTTGAAGCGTTGCTGTCAATCAAACGGTTCGTTAGTTATTGGCGATAACGTTCAAACCTACTTTTGCAAACTAGTCCTAGGTTTTTCATCCGATCTGAACCTAACGAAAGCTGATTGATTCTGTGGAGTGGGAATATGAATAATTATCGAAAAAAAGTTGAAATTTGTATTCAAACACGCAAGGAGTGGCCAAAAACCGAACTGGGCGGAGCTTAAAACATTTAAACGGCCATAACTCGAGAGGCGTTTGAGATATCATCATGGGGCTTGAATCATATGTGTAGGCCATCGGTCTAAGGTCGTGATATAAAAAGCTCGCCGATTGGACACTAGATGGCGCTATAACGGGGAAAATAGCACTAAATACTGTGATTATGCAATGGTTGCAACTTTCACGCCTATAACTTTATCTGTGGTCAAGAGATTTTCATGGGAGTTAGTTTTTTAGCATCCTGAATTGTTTCCGAGTCCTACGATACCAAGCATGCCAGATTTCGCCTTACAGTTAGTTCTGCACAGGAAAATAGCGCTTAAAAAACACGCGCGAATAACTCCGCGAGGGTTATTCCGATCGACTCGAAACGACCATAGGAAGAACATTGCATTACCTTCTGAACAAAAAAGTCTATTGGCGTTATGTTAAAATTTCCATCAGAAATGGCCGAAAATTGCAAAAAACGAAAAATTACCTCAAAATTTGTCGTTTTTTACACATAAATGGTTATATGGAGAGATTTCACTGAATGAGAGCCGTTTTTTTGCTGATAACTAATGTATTTAAGGTTGTATCTTCACCAAACGTATGCATAATGACATGGTACTTGGTAATTCTGATGGCAGTCAGGACCTGAGGGAGCCTTCAGTTTCGGAAGCATATTTTACACGCCTACAACTTTGGCTGCAGTCACCATATTTTTATGGGACTTTTTTCACAGGAGTCCTGAATTGTTGTAGAGTCCAACGATACCAAACATGCCCAGTTTTGCCTTATGCTTAGTCCTGGGGTTACTGTTCACTGTAGGTCCTTGCGGTCTGCTGCGCTGCTGTGTTTCTGTCTTATGTACACGTGTGCAGTCTGTTTGCACCATTGCACCATCCCACGACTCAATGGCCTTGTAGTTCAACTAAACACGGCCATTTCTGAATTGTATGTTACATTATAAATCTGAAAAACTAATTCTAGTTAACAAATTATCCTCATAACGTCACATTAAGGACATCACATGTTTGTCTTGTAGGTGCACCTGTGTGTAAGCATACATAGTCTGTATGATCTTTTTTTGACCATCTGTTTCATTTTTCTGGAGCGAGGTGGTCTATCATTCATTGTGGCTGTGTTCTGGTGTAACTGCTCCGCCTGGTAAGCGACGTGTGAGGTTTTTGACGTTGCCTTAAAGCTCGAAACCCGGCAATTGCTGCTTGCAGCTTTAATTATTATTATTATTATTATTATTATTATTATTTTTCCGCCATAAAACGCGTCGCCCAGCACAAACCGTAAGTCGTAGAAACTTGCCACTTGGTCAACTGGTTGTATATTAGCAGGCTACTCAGATACAGTGAACCAGCCAAATCGGCCCATAGGTGGCGCTATAGCAATGCCCGACGCGTTTGGGCTCATAACTCCTAAACCGGCCATCATACACTCAAGTGTTTGATATCATTGTAATCCCTGGCTCCAAACTTAAAAAATGTATATCTCCGTTTTCATTTCCGTCATGAAAAATTTTCCGCTATTTTTGATTTTGTCGAAAAAAATAAAAACGAACTAGTCCTAGGTTTTTCGCCCGATCGGAATCATTCCAGTGCTAAAATGTTCCTTGGAGTTTGAATATCAATAATTATCAAAAAAAAGTTGAACTTTCGACTCACGGTCAACATGCCACGCCCACACGTCTGAATTGTGGGCAGGCACTAGAACATTATTGGCTATAACTGGGGACAGGAATGAAGTATCAACACGACACTTGGTACTTGTGATGAGAGTCATGGCCTGAGGTTTCATGCATCGTTTCGTCACAGCGCCACCTAGTGGTCATACGAATCGAATAATGCTTATAACTTCGGCTGAGTTTAACGTATTTTCATGCAACTTTTTTCCTTGGAGTCCTGAATTGTTGCCGAGTCCAACGATACCAAGCATGCCAGGTTTTGCTTTACGGTTGGTTCTGCACAGGAAAATAGCGCTTAAAAAACATGCGCGAATAACTCCGCGAGGGTTCCTCCGATCGACTCGAAACAACCATAGGAAGAATATTGTATTACCTTCTGAACAAAAAGTTCTATTGGCATTATGTTAAAATTTCCATCAGAAATGGCCGAAAATTGCAAAAAACGAAAAATTTACTCCAAATTTTGTGTTTTTTACACATAAATGGTTATAACTCCGCAACGAAATGATATTTTTTTACCAGATTTGATACGCTGATGTCTGAGCAGAGTCTGAGGCAATACAAAAAAAATGGTATGCCTGCACCACTAGTTGGCCTCATAATTGAACAAAACCTTTGACGTTGAGCTAGCAAAATGGTCATACAACAGTTTTTTTCACTAAACTTAAGTGTATAGCCATGATACTAGCTAGATGTAACACATTCATGACGTTGCATGCACAAGTTTTTCATAGCGCCACCTAGTGGTTATTTGTTATTTTGACTTAAAAATACTGCAACCTTATATCTAAAATCATGAGTCATCGTGGATTATGCCTTTCATGGCTTTGAGTATAATCATTGGTGGATTGCAATTCACTCCCTAGCAACCAATCAGAATACCCTAGCAACCATTTAGCAAGAGCTGTATCTTTGTATCAGAACATCGTAGAGATATGGGGTTCGGCTCGTTTGACTTTTTTACACTATTTTAACATTTTGTGACCCAAGTTTTGCCACTATAAGCACCACAAACATTTCCTTCAGTGTTCTATTTGTCAATGCTTCGTGAGAAGAGAGGGAGACATTTCACTGAATGATAGCACCTTTTTTGCTGATGACTTTGAACAGGTGTGTGAGGTAGCTTATTTTTTATAATTTATGTTGTACAATTCAGCAAAACTACACAGGCATGCCCTGAAAGGTCTTAAGGTCCCAAATCGCTTGAACCCGACTCAATGGCCTTGTAATTCAACTAAACACGGCCATTTCTGAATTGTATTTTACGGTATAAATCTGAAAAACTAATTCTCGTTAACAAATTATCAGAATGACTTAACATTAAGGATGTGACATGTTTGTCCTATAGGTGCACCTGTGTGTAAGCTACATAGTCTGTCTGAACCGTTTCTGACCATCTCTTACGTTTTTCTGGATGCGATGTGGTGTATCAGCCTGGTCGACGACATCTGACATGTTGTATGTGCTTTAATGCTCGAAACCCGGTAAACGCTGCTTGCAGCTTTAATTAGGGTTTCGAGCACGAAGTGTTGAAAACCTATTGTATTTGTCTGTTTTATTATTATTATTATTATTATTAGGGTTTCGAGCACGAAGTGCTGAAAACCTATTGTATTTGTCTGTTTTATTATTATTATTATTATTATTATTATTATTATTATTATTTTTCCGCCATAAAACGCGTCGCCCAGCACAAACCGTAAGTCGTAGAAACTTGCCACTTGGTCAACTGGTTGTATATTAGCAGGCTACTCAGATACAGTGAATCAGCCAAATCGGCCCATAGGTGGCGCTATAGCAATGCCCGACGCGTTGGGGCTCATAACTCCTAAACCGGACATCCTACACTCAAGTGTTTGGTATCATTGTAATCCCTGGCTCCAAACTTAAAAAATGTATATCTCCGATTTCATTTCCGTCATGAAAAATTTTCCGCTATTTTCGATTTTGTCGAAAAAAATAAAAACGAACTAGTCCTAGGTTTTTCGCCCGATCGGAATCATTCCAGTGCTAAAATGTTCCTTGGAGTTTGAATATCAATAATTATCAAAAAAAAGTTGAACTTTCGACTCACGGTCAACATGCCACGGCCACACGTCTGAATTGTGGGCAGGCACTAGAACATTATTGGCTATAACTGGGGACAGGAATGAAGTATCAACACGACACTTGGTACTTGTGATGAGAGTCATGGCCTGAGGTTTCATGCATCGTTTCGTCACAGCGCCACCTAGTGGTCAAACGAATCGAATAATGCTTATAACTTAGGCTGAGTTTAACGTATTTTCATGCGACATTTTTCCTTGGACTCCTGAATTGTTGCCGAGTCCAATGATACCAAGCATGCCAGGTTTTGCTTTACGGTTGGTTCTGCACAGCAAAATAGCACTTAAAAAACATGCGCGAATAACTCCGCGAGGGTTCATCCGATCGACTCGAAACAACCATAGGAAGAATATTGTATTACCTTCTGAACAAAAAGTTCTATTGGCATTATGTTAAAATTTCCATCAGAAATGGCCGAAAATTGCAAAAAACGAAAAATTTACTCCAAATTTTGTGTTTTTTACACATAAATGGTTATAACTCCGCAACGAAATGATATTTTTTTACCAGATTTGATACGCTGATGTCTGAGCAGAGTCTGAGGCAATACAAAAAAAATGGTATGCCTGCACCACTAGTTGGCCTCATAATTGAACAAAACCTTTGACGTTGAGCTAGCACAATGGTCATACAACAGTTTTTTTCACTAAACTTAAGTGTATAGCCATGATACTAGCTAGATGTAACACATTCATGACGTTGCATGCACAAGTTTTTCATAGCGCCACCTAGTGGTTATTTGTTATTTTGACTTAAAAATACTGCAACCTTATATCTAAAATCATGAGTCATCGTGGATTATGCCTTTCATGGCTTTGAGTATAATCATTGGTGGATTGCAATTCACTCCCTAGCAACCAATCAGAATACCCTAGCAACCATTTAGCAAGAGCTGTATCTTTGTATCAGAACATCGTAGAGATATGGGGTTCGGCTCGTTTGACTTTTTTACACTATTTTAACATTTTGTGACCCAAGTTTTGCCACTGTAAGCACCACAAACATTTCCTTCAGTGTTCTATTTGTCAATGCTTCGTGAGAAGAGAGGGAGACATTTCACTGAATGATAGCACCTTTTTTGCTGATGACTTTGAACAGGTGTGTGAGGTAGCTTATTTTTTATAATTTATTTTGTACAATTCAGCAAAACTACACAAGCATGCCCTTAAAGGTCTTAAGGTCCCAAATCGCTTGAACCCGACTCAATGGCCTTGTAATTCAACTAAACACGGCCATTTCTGAATTGTATTTTACGGTATAAATCTGAAAAACTAATTCTCGTTAACAAATTATCAGAATGACTTAACATTAAGGATGTGACATGTTTGTCCTATAGGTGCACCTGTGTGTAAGCTACATAGTCTGTCTGAACCGTTTCTGACCATCTCTTACGTTTTTCTGGATGCGATGTGGTGTATCAGCCTGGTCGACGACATCTGACATATTGTATGTGCTTTAATGCTCGAAACCCGGTAAACGCTGCTTGCAGCTTTAATTATTATTATTATTATTATTATTTTTCCGCCATAAAACGCGTCGCCCAGCACAAACCGTAAGTCGTAGAAACTTGCCACTTGGTCAACTGGTTGTATATTAGCAGGCTACTCAGATACAGTGAATCAGCCAAATCGGCCCATAGGTGGCGCTATAGCAATGCCTGACGCGTTGGGGCTCATAACTCCTAAACCGGACATCCTACACTCAAGTGTTTGGTATCATTGTAATCCCTGGCTCCAAACTTAAAAAATGTATATCTCCGATTTCATTTCCGTCATGAAAAATGTTCCGCTATTTTCGATTTTGTCGAAAAAAATAAAAACGAACTAGTCCTAGGTTTTTCGCCCGATCGGAATCATTCCAGTGCTAAAATGTTCCTTGGAGTTTGAATATCAATAATTATCAAAAAAAAGTTGAACTTTCGACTCACGGTCAACATGCCACGCCCACACGTCTGAATTGTGGGCAGGCACTAGAACATTATTGGCTATAACTGGGGACAGGAATGAAGTATCAACACGACACTTGGTACTTGTGATGAGAGTCATGGCCTGAGGTTTCATGCATCGTTTCGTCACAGCGCCACCTAGTGGTCATACGAATCGAATAATGCTTATAACTTAGGCTGAGTTTAACGTATTTTCATGCGACGTTTTTCCTTGGACTCCTGAATTGTTGCCGAGTCCAATGATACCAAGCATGCCAGGTTTTGCTTTACGGTTGGTTCTGCACAGGAAAATAGCACTTAAAAAACATGCGCGAATAACTCCGCGAGGGTTCATCCGATCGACTCGAAACAACCATAGGAAGAATATTGTATTACCTTCTGAACAAAAAGTTCTATTGGCATTATGTTAAAATTTCCATCAGAAATGGCCGAAAATTGCAAAAAACGAAAAATTTACTCCAAATTTTGTGTTTTTTACACATAAATGGTTATAACTCCGCAACGAAATGATATTTTTTTACCAGATTTGATACGCTGATGTCTGAGCAGAGTCTGAGGCAATACAAAAAAAATGGTATGCCTGCACCACTAGTTGGCCTCATAATTGAACAAAACCTTTGACGTTGAGCTACCACAATGGTCATACAACAGTTTTTTTCACTAAACTTAAGTGTATAGCCATGATACTAGGTAGATGTAACACATTCATGACGTTGCATGCACAAGTTTTTCATAGCGCCACCTAGTGGTTATTTGTTATTTTGACTTAAAAATACTGCAACCTTATATCTAAAATCATGAGTCATCGTGGATTATGCCTTTCATGGCTTTGAGTATAATCATTGGTGGATTGCAATTCACTCCCTAGCAACCAATCAGAATACCCTAGCAACCATTTAGCAAGAGCTGTATCTTTGTATCAGAACATCGTAGAGATATGGGGTTCGGCTCGTTTGACTTTTTTACACTATTTTAACATTTTGTGACCCAAGTTTTGCCACTGTAAGCACCACAAACATTTCCTTCAGTGTTCTATTTGTCAATGCTTCGTGAGAAGAGAGGGAGACATTTCACTGAATGATAGCACCTTTTTTGCTGATGACTTTGAACAGGTGTGTGAGGTAGCTTATTTTTTATAATTTATTTTGTACAATTCAGCAAAACTACACAGGCATGCCCTTAAAGGTCTTAAGGTCCCAAATCGCTTGAACCCGACTCAATGGCCTTGTAATTCAACTAAACACGGCCATTTCTGAATTGTATTTTACGGTATAAATCTGAAAAACTAATTCTCGTTAACAAATTATCAGAATGACTTAACATTAAGGATGTGACATGTTTGTCCTATAGGTGCACCTGTGTGTAAGCTACATAGTCTGTCTGAACCGTTTCTGACCATCTCTTACGTTTTTCTGGATGCGATGTGGTGTATCAGCCTGGTCGACGACATCTGACATGTTGTATGTGCTTTAAAGCTCGAAACCCGGTAAACGCTGCTTGCAGCTTTAATTAGGGTTTCGAGCACGAAGTGCTGAAAACCTATTGTATTTGTCTGTTTTATTATTATTATTATTATTATTATTATTATTATTTTTCCGCCATAAAACGCGTCGCCCAGCACAAACCGTAAGTCGTAGAAACTTGCCACTTGGTCAACTGGTTGTATATTAGCAGGCTACTCAGATACAGTGAATCAGCCAAATCGGCCCATAGGTGGCGCTATAGCAATGCCCGACGCGTTGGGGCTCATAACTCCTAAACCGGACATCCTACAATCAAGTGTTTGGTATCATTGTAATCCCTGGCTCCAAACTTAAAAAATGTATATCTCCGATTTCATTTCCGGTATGCAAATTTTTTCGCTAATTTGCATAATATGCATTTCAAGCCAAACTGAACTAGTCCTAGGTTTTTCGCCCGATCGGAATCGTTCCAACGCAGGAGAAATCTGTGGAGTGAGTAGGTAAATAATTATCGAACAGAATGTGTAATTTCGCTTCAGTGTCACTAAGGGGCGCCAAAATTCAATACTGGAAGTAGACTATCTCCAGAAAAATGGCTATAACTCGTGAACGGTTAGAGATATCTTAACGCGGTTTGGTGCACATGTGTATCAGCTCACTCTGGGGTCACAGGAAAAAAGACGCGGATTTTGGCCACTAGGTGGCGCTATAATAAGCTTGAGGTCGAAAATGGCTATCACTACACAACCGTAAGCCCGATACACTTCATATTTGGTATGGTGTGTCTTTGTGCAATGTACCATGAGGGTCTAGAAGGACATTGGCGTATCTGCAAAAACATGGCCGTCATCGGCCAATGAAGTGTGAGGGCTGATTTGACAGGGTTAACGAAGGTCGATCGGAACGACACTCACTGTGCTTGTTCGTGTACTGCTCCAGAAGGTCTGTAAGAATGATGGTGTCATTTGGCCACTAGGGAGCGTAATACCGTATTTCGGTGCCTGTATCACGTGACGTTTGACATACATACACAAACATGACATCATATGATAGATCGGTTCATGACGAAAAACTTTGCCTCTTGAAGCGTTGTTGTCAATCAAACGGTTCGTTAGTTATTGGCGATAACGTTCAAACCTACTTTTGCGAACTAGTCCTAGGTTTTTCATCCGATCTGAACCTAACGAAAGCTGATTGATTCTGTGGAGTGTGAATATGAATAATTATCGAAAAAAAGTTGAAATTTGTATTCAAACACGCAAGGAGTGGCCAAAAACCGAACTGGGCGGAGCTTAAAACATTTAAACGGCCATAACTCGAGAGGCGTTTGAGATATCATCATGGGGCTTGCATCATATGTGTAGGCCATCGGTCTAAGGTCGTGATATAAAAAGATTGCCGATTGGACGCTAGATGGCGCTATAACGGGGAAAATAGCACTAAATACTGTGATTATGCCATGGTTGCAACTTTCACGCCTATAACTTTATCTGTGGTCAAGAGATTTTCATGGGAGTTATTTTTTTAGCATCCTGAATTGTTTCCAAGTCCTACGATACCAAGCATGCCAGGTTTCGCCTTACAGTTAGTTCTGCACAGCAAAAATAGCACTTACAAAACATGCGCGAATAACTCTGCGAGGATTATTCCGATCGACTTTAAACGACCATAGGAAGAACATTGCATTACCTTCTGAACAAAAAAGTCTATTGGCGTTATGTTAAAATTTCTATCAGAAATGGCAGAAAATTGCAAAAAACGAAAAATTACCTCAAAATTTTGTGTTTTTTACACATAAATGGTTATACCTCCGCAACGAAATGACATTTTTTCACCAGATTTGATACGCTGATGGCTGAGCAGAGTCTGAGGCAATACCCAAAAAATAATATGCCTGCACCACTCGTTGGCCTCATAATTGAACAAAACCTTTGACATTGAGCGAGCCCAATGGTCTTACAACTGTTTTTTTCACTTAACTATAGTGTTCAGCCATGATACTAGCTAGATGTAACAAAGTCATGACCTGATGTTGCATGCACAATTTTGTCGTAGCGCCACCCTGTGGTTATTTGTTATTTTCACTTAAAAGTGAGTAGAGAGCAGAGAAATTTCACTGAATGAGAGCTGTTTTTTTGCTGATAGCTAATGTATTTAAGGTTGTATCTTCGCCAAACGTATGTGTAATGACACAGTACTTGGTAATTCTGATGGCAGTCAGGACCTGAGGGAGCCTGCAGTTTTGTTGCACCAACACCTAGTGGTCGGAAGCATATTTTAGAAACCTAAATCTTTGGCTGCAGTCACCGTATTTTCATGGGACTTTTTTCACAGGAGTCCTGAATTGTTGCAGAGTCCAACGATACCAAACATGCAAGGTTTTGCCTTATGCTTAGTCCTGGAGTTATCAGAACACAATTAAGGAGGACATTAAATAAGTCAAGCATTATCTTTCCAGCTGTGTTTGCTGTCCACTGTAGGTCCTTGCGGTTTGCTGCCCTGCTGTGTGTGTGCCTTATGTGCACGTCTGCAGTCTGTTTACACCATTGCACCATACCACGACTCAATGGCCTTGTAGTTCAACTAAACACGGCCATTTCTGAATTGTATGTTACGGTATAAATCTGAAAAACTAATTCTCGTTAACAAATTATCTGAATGACTTGACATTAAGGACGTGACATATTTGTCCTATAGGTGCACCTGTGTGTAAGCATACATAGTCTGTATGAACCGTTTCTGACCATCTCTTTCGTTTTTCTGCATGCGATGTGGTGTATCAGCCTGGTCGACGACGTCTGACGTCTCTGACGTGCTTTAATGCTCGAAACCCGGTAAATGCTGCTTGCAGCTTTAATTAGGGTTTCGAGCACGAAGTGCTGAAAACCTATTGTATTTGTCTGTTTTATTATTATTATTATTATTATTATTATTATTATTATTATTTTTCCGCCATAAAACGCGTCGCCCAGCACAAACCGTAAGTCGTAGAAACTTGCCACTTGGTCAACTGGTTGTATATTAGCAGGCTACTCAGATACAGTGAACCAGCCAAATCGGCCCATAGGTGGCGCTATAGCAATGCCCGACGCGTTTGGGCTCATTACTCCTAAACCGGCCATCATACACTCAAGTGTTTGATATCATTGTAATCCCTGGCTCCAAACTTAAAAAATGTATATCTCCGTTTTCATTTCCGTCATGAAAAATTTTCCTCTATTTTCGATTTTGTCGAAAAAAATAAAAACGAACTAGTCCTAGGTTTTTCGCCCGATCGGAATCATTCCAGTGCTAAAATGTTCCTTGGAGTTTGAATATCAATAATTATCAAAAAAAAGTTGAACTTTCGACTCAGGGTCAACATGCCACGCCCAAACGTCTGAATTGTGGGCAGGCACTAGAACATTATTGGCTATAACTGGGGACAGGAATGAAGTATCAACACGACACTTGGTACTTGTGATGAGAGTCATGGCCTGAGGTTTCATGCATCGTTTCGTCACAGCGCCACCTAGTGGTCATACGAATCTAATAATGCTTATAACTTAGGCTGAGATTAACGTATTTTCATGCGACGTTTTTCCTTGGACTCCTGAATTGTTGCCGAGTCCAATGATACCAAGCATGCCAGGTTTTGCTTTACGGTTGGTTCTGCACAGGAAAATAGCACTTAAAAAACATGCGCGAATAACTCCGCGAGGGTTCATCCGATCGACTCGAAACAACCATAGGAAGAATATTGTATTACCTTCTGAACAAAAAGTTCTATTGGCATTATGTTAAAATTTCCATCAGAAATGGCCGAAAATTGCAAAAAACGAAAAATTTACTCCAAATTTTGTGTTTTTTACACATAAATGGTTATAACTCCGCAACGAAATGATATTTTTTTACCAGATTTGATACGCTGATGTCTGAGCAGAGTCTGAGGCAATACAAAAAAAATGGTATGCCTGCACCACTAGTTGGCCTCATAATTGAACAAAACCTTTGACGTTGAGCTAGCACAATGGTCATACAACAGTTTTTTTCACTAAACTTAAGTGTATAGCCATGATACAAGCTAGATGTAACACATTCATGACGTTGCATGCACAAGTTTTTCATAGCGCCACCTAGTGGTTATTTGTTATTTTGACTTAAAAATACTGCAACCTTATATCTAAAATCATGAGTCATCGTGGATTATGTCTTTCATGGCTTTGAGTATAATCATTGGTGGATTGCAATTCACTCCCTAGCAACCAATCAGAATACCCTAGCAACCATTTAGCAAGAGCTGTATCTTTGTATCAGAACATCGTAGAGATATGGGGTTCGGCTCGTTTGACTTTTTTACACTATTTTAACATTTTGTGACCCAAGTTTTGCCACTGTAAGCACCACAAACATTTCCTTCAGTGTTCTATTTGTCAATGCTTCGTGAGAAGAGAGGGAGACATTTCACTGAATGATAGCACCTTTTTTGCTGATGACTTTGAACAGGTGTGTGAGGTAGCTTATTTTTTATAATTTATTTTGTACAATTCAGCAAAACTACACAGGCATGCCCTTAAAGGTCTTAAGGTCCCAAATCGCTTGAACCCGACTCAATGGCCTTGTAATTCAACTAAACACGGCCATTTCTGAATTGTATTTTACGGTATAAATCTGAAAAACTAATTCTCGTTAACAAATTATCAGAATGACTTAACATTAAGGATGTGACATGTTTGTGACATGGTGCACCTGTGTGTAAGCTACATAGTCTGTCTGAACCGTTTCTGACCATCTCTTACGTTTTTCTGGATGCGATGTGGTGTATCAGCCTGGTCGACGACATCTGACATGTTGTATGTGCTTTAATGCTCGAAACCCGGTAAACGCTGCTTGCAGCTTTAATTATTATTATTTTTCCGCCATAAAACGCGTCGCCCAGGCCAAACCGTAAGTCGTAGAAACTTGCCACTTGGTCAACTGGTTGTATATTAGCAGGCTACTCAGATACAGTGAACCAGCCAAATCGGCCCATAGGTGGCGCTATAGCAATGCCCGACGCGTTTGGGCTCATAACTCCTAAACCGGCCATCATACACTCAAGTGTTTGGTATCATTGTAATCCCTGGCTCCAAACTTAAAAAATGTATATCTCCGTTTTCATTTCCGTCATGAAAAATTTTCCGCTATTTTCGATTTTGTCGAAAAAAATAAAAACGAACTAGTCCTAGGTTTTTCGCCCGATCGGAATCATTCCAGTGCTAAAATGTTCCTTGGAGTTTGAATATCAATAATTATCAAAAAAAAGTTGAACTTTCGACTCACGGTCAACATGCCACGCCCACACGTCTGAATTGTGGGCAGGCACTAGAACATTATTGGCTATAACTGGGGACAGGAATGAAGTATCAACACGACACTTGGTACTTGTGATGAGAGTCATGGCCTGAGGTTTCATGCATCGTTTCGTCACAGCGCCACCTAGTGGTCAACCGAATCGAATAATGCTTATAACTTCGGCTGAGTTTAACGTATTTTCATGCGACGTTTTTCCTTGGAGTCCTGAATTGTTGCAGAGTCCAATGATACCAAGCATGCCAGGTTTTGCTTTACGGTTGGTTCTGCACAGGAAAATAGCGCTTAAAAAACATGCGCGAATAACTCCGCGAGGGTTCCTCCGATCGACTCGAAACAACCATAGGAAGAATATTGTATTACCTTCTGAACAAAAAGTTTTATTGGCATTATGTTAAAATTTCCATCAGAAATGGCCGAAAATTGCAAAAAACGAAAAATTTACTCCAAATTTTGTGTTTTTTACACATAAATGGTTATAACTCCGCAACGAAATGATATTTTTTTACCAGATTTGATACGCTGATGTCTGAGCAGAGTCTGAGGCAATACAAAAAAAATGGTATGCCTGCACCACTAGTTGGCCTCATAATTGAACAAAACCTTTGACGTTGAGCTAGCACAATGGTCATACAACAGTTTTTTTCACTAAACTTAAGTGTATAGCCATGATACTAGCTAGATGTAACACATTCATGACGTTGCATGCACAAGTTTTTCATAGCGCCACCTAGTGGTTATTTGTTATTTTGACTTAAAAATACTGCAACCTTATATCTAAAATCATGAGTCATCGTGGATTATGCCTTTCATGGCTTTGAGTATAATAATTGGTGGATTGCAATTCACTCCCTAGCAACCAATCAGAATACCCTAGCAACCATTTAGCAAGAGCTGTATCTTTGTATCAGAACATCGTAGAGATATGGGGTTCGGCTCGTTTGACTTTTTTACACTATTTTAACATTTTGTGACCCAAGTTTTGCCACTGTAAGCACCACAAACATTTCCTTCAGTGTTCTATTTGTCAATGCTTCGTGAGAAGAGAGGGAGACATTTCACTGAATGATAGCACCTTTTTTGCTGATGACTTTGAACAGGTGTGTGAGGTAGCTTATTTTTTATAATTTATTTTGTACAATTCAGCAAAACTACACAGGCATGCCCTGAAAGGTCTTAAGAATTACAAGGACTCAATGGCCTTGTAATTCAACTAAACACGGCCATTTCTGAATTGTATTTTACGGTATAAATCTGAAAAACTAATTCTCGTTAACAAATTATCAGAATGACTTAACATTAAGGATGTGACATGTTTGTCCTATAGGTGCACCTGTGTGTAAGCTACATAGTCTGTCTGAACCGTTTCTGACCATCTCTTACGTTTTTCTGGATGCGATGTGGTGTATCAGCCTGGTCGACGACATCTGACATGTTGTATGTGCTTTAATGCTCGAAACCCGGTAAACGCTGCTTGCAGCTTTAATTAGGGGTTCAAGCACGAAGTGCTGAAACCCTATTGTAATTGCCAAGGTTTTTATTATTATTATTATTATTAGTTATTATTATTCTGCCGTAAAACGGAACGTGCAGACCAAACCGTAAGGCCTAGAGACTTGAAACTTGGCCAAATGGTAGGACCAAATTTGGGGAGAGGTTGACAGAGTATCAACCCGATTGGCCCATAGGTGGCGCTATAGCGATAACAAACGCGTTGATGGTCATAACTTCCACAAATCTTATCCAAATGTCAAGTGTCTTATATCACTGGATTCCTTGCGTCAAGGCGAACAAAACGTATATCTCCGATTTCATTTCCGTCATGAATTTTTTTTCGCTATTTTCGATTTTTTCAAAAAAAATAAAAACAAACTCGTCCTAGGTTTTTCGTCCGATCGGAACCGTTCCAGTGCCGTAATATTCCTTGGAGTGTGAATATCAAAAGTTATCAAAAAAAAGTTGAACTTTCGACTCGCCGTCGTCAAGCCACGCCCAAACGCCCCCAATGAGCGGAGCCTCTTGATCTTAAATGGCTATAACTTAGGAAGGGAAGGAGGTATCGACACCAAATTTGGTACACATATACAGGGGACTATTCTGAGGTCAGGTGCAAAAAATTGCGCCGCTTGACCACTAGTTGTCGCTATAACACCACCTCAAATTTGAAGGGCTGTAACTACGGAAATATGGGACCGATCAACTTGACATTTGACAGGTGTGCTCCTGGTCTGGGGTACTATCTATGTTTAAAAGGAATTTTGCGTAACTCAAAAAACATGGCCGCCATCGGCCAATCAAGAAAAAGCAGCTATTAGACAGGGTTAACGGAGGCCGATCGAAATGAAACGCGGTGGGCCTGTTTGTCTCTTGGCCATGAAGGTCTGTGCAGAGTAAGAAAAAATTCGGACTCCGGAGGGCGCTATCACGTTTTTTCAGTGTTTAAGTGATTGTGTATTATGCAGTGTTTCAGATATCAACAAGATCCTCATATCATTTAATAGAGGTACTTAAAATGAACAACTTTTCCTCAAGCAGCACTTGTCTCAGTCGAATCGTTTGTTAGATATTCATCATTTTCTTTGAAACCTACTTTTGCGAACTAGTCCTAGAGTTTTTACCCGATTGCCGCAAAAATTGGTATGTAGCATCTAGAGACACTTACGGCAAAAAGTTATTAAAAGAATTTTGATAAATCAATCCGTTGTTGTATAGCACGTCAACAAATTTTACGTAGAGCGCAAAAAAACTGATTTTAGGCTGTATCTTCGTCAAACTTAGGCCTATTGACACGACACTTAGTACTTGTGATGCCAGTCATGAACTGAGTGTGCATGCACAGTTTCGTCGCAGCACCACCTAGTGGCCAGACAGATGATTTATACACCTATAACTTTGGCTGCGATCAACGTATTTTGACGGGACTTGATTTTTAGGAGTCCTGAGTAGTCGCCGAGTCCAACGATACCAAACATGCCAGATTTCGCTTTACCGTTAGCCCTGCGCAGCAAAACAGCACTTAAAAAACACGCGCGAATATCTCCGCGAGCGTTATTCCGATCGACTCGAAAACACCATAGGAAGAACATTGCATTACCTTCTGAACAAAAAGTTCTATTGGCGTTATATTAAAATTTTCATCAGAAATGGCCGAAAATTGCAAAAAACGAAAAATTTACTTTAGATTTTGTGGTTTTTACACATAAATGGTTATAACTTCGCAACGAAAAGAGATTTTTTCACCAGATTTGATACGCTGATGTATGAGCAGAGTCTGAGGCCACACAAAAAAATTGGTATGTCTGAACCACTAGGTGGCCCTATAATTGAACAAAATATTTCATATCAAGCAAGCCCTATGGTCATACAACTATTTCTTCACTAAACTAAAGTGTATAGTCATGAAACTAGCTAGATGTAACGCAGTCATGACCTGAGGTTGCATGCCCGATTCTGTCATAGCGCCCCCTAGAGGTTTGGAGATAGAAAATAGCTATTTTTGCCTAAATCTACTGCAACAGCACATCTAAAACCATGAGTCATCATGGATTATTCTTTTCATGGCTTTGACTATAATCACTGGTGGTTGCCAATTCACTCCCTAGCAATCAATGAGAATACCTTATCAACCGTTTTGCAAGAGCTATAACTCTGCGTCAGAACATCGTAGAGACACGGGGGTGGGCTCTTTTGACTCATTAACAACACTGTAACATTTTGAGAGCTGAGTATTGCCACTGCAAGCACCACTCATTTTTACGTCAGTGTTCTAGTTATCAATGCTCGACGAAAGAGAGGGAGAGATTTCACTAAATGAGAACACAGCTTTTTTGCTGATAACTGTTATATTGTTTTGTCTGAAATCAAGAGATTTTCTTAGGTACTTTAAACTGCTCATCCGAAGTCAACTTTACTTTCTGCTGTGCCCTTTTTGGCTTGACCCCGGTGATTGCTGCTTGCAGCTATATTTAGGGGTCAAGCCCCGAAGGGGCGAAGACCCCTATTGTATTTGTTAGTTTTCTTATTATTATTATTAGGGGTCAAGCCCCGAAGGGGCGAAGACCCCTATTGTATTTGTTAGTGTTCTTATTAGGGGTTCAAGCACGAAGTGCTGAAACCCTATTGTAATTGCCAAGGTTTTTATTATTATTATTATTATTAGTTATTATTATTCTGCCGTAAAACGGAACGTGCAGACCAAACCGTAAGGCCTAGAGACTTGAAACTTGGCCAAATGGTAGGACCAAATTTGGGGAGAGGTTGATAGAGTATCAACCCGATTGGCCCATAGGTGGCGCTATAGCGATAACAAACGCGTTGATGGTCATAACTTCCACAAATCTTATCCAAATGTCAAGTGTCTTATATCCCTGGATTCCTTGCGTCAAGGCGAACAAAACGTATATCTCCGATTTCATTTCCGTCATGAATTTTTTTTCGCTATTTTCGATTTTTTCAAAAAAAATAAAAACGAACTCGTCCTAGGTTTTTCGTCCGATCGGAACCGTTCCAGTGCCGACATATTCCTTGGAGTGTGAATATCAAAAGTTATCAAAAAAAAGTTGAACTTTCGACTCGCCGTCGTCAAGCCACGCCCAAACGCCCCCAATGAGCGGAGCCTCTTGATCTTAAATGGCTATAACTTAGGAAGGGAAGGAGGTATCGACACCAAATTTGGTACACATATACAGGGGACTATTCTGAGGTCAGGTGCAAAAAATTGCTTGACCACTAGTTGTCGCTATAACACCACCTCAAATTTGAAGGGCTGTAACTACGGAAATATGGGACCGATCAACTTGACATTTGACAGGTGTGCTCCTGGCCTGGGGTACTATCTATGTTTAAAAGGAATTTTGCGTGACTCAAAAAACATGGCCGTCATCGGCCAATCAAGAAAAAGCAGCTATTAGACAGGGTTAACGGAGGCCGATCGAAATGAAACGCGGTGAGCCTGTTTGTCTCTTGGCCATAAAGGTCTGTGCAGAGTAAGAAAAAATTCGGACTCCGGAGGGCGCTATCACGTTTTTTCAGTGTTTAGGTGATTGTGTATTATGCAGTGTTTCAGATATCAACAAGATCCTTATATCATTTAATAGAGGTACTTAAAATGAACAACTTTTCCTCAAGCAGCACTTGTCTCAGTCGAATCGTTTGTTAGATATTCATCATTTTCTTTGAAACCTACTTTTGCGAACTAGTCCTAGGTTTTTTGACCGATCTGAACCGATCCAGTGCTGGAATAGTCCTTAGACACTGATTATCAATAACTATCAAAAAAAAGTTGAACTTTGCACTCATTGTTGCAACACCACGGTCAAAAGTACGAAGAGGCGGTGCCACAAATACTACAATGGCTATCATTTATGATAGGAATGAGATATCAACACGAAACTTGGTACACATATGTATAGACCCAGGCCAAGGTCACATGCAAAAAATTGCAGAGATTGTCTACTAGGTGGCGCTATAACCTAAGAAAAAATAACGATAACTATAGCATATGTATACAACACATAAATATTTGTCTGACCTACTTTTTATTTTGCACATAACATCTGCTTTCAGATTCTTATAAGGGTCTTTTAGGATAATTACATATCTTAGAAAACATGCCGACCAACAGCCAGCCAGCATTAACCAAGTACGAGTCCAGCGTAATGGTGTGCCATTACAACTAAACTGATGGGCCTGTTTGTCTTATGTTCTCAAGTGTCTTTGATGATTTTTGGCTCATCATTCCGGAAATATTTGCATCTAGAACAACGGGAGTTACGTTAACTGTGCCCTAGATCAATGGTTCTCAAAATTATTCCTGGAGGCCCACTGCTCTGCACATATACGAAAGTCTTCTATTTTAAACAAATCTACTTTAATCATCAGTAGAGATTTGTATGAACTGAACTGATTGTGTCAGATGAGAGAAACATACAAAATGTGCCGAGCATTGGGTCTTGAGAAACCACTGCGGTTCACTGAGTTGAAAGTACTGCTCTAGATGTTTATGTTTATATGAAAAACAATTGTATGAATTTGCTGTACTATCTGGGCAAATATCAATATGAAACATAAAATAAAATTTTGTCGTTGTATTACTGGATTTGATGTGATGTCACATAGTGAGGTGGGCACCATTTGTAACCTGTATTCTTTATTTCATTTGTAGCTGCTGTTATGTTCCTTTTGTCCATGGGTTTGCATCTGCATGAAAATTATTATAAGATTTAATGATTTGCAGTCATTTACCTCATTACAACTAAAAGACTTGAGGTAATCAATTCAAGCATTTTGAAATGTGACATTTTCAAAATGGGCCAGACTAAGTATATCTAACTAATTAACTAGTAATGTGAAGCTTATGACAAAATATTAACAGTTTTATTAAGATCAGACAATATATGTCTTTCCAAGACTAGGGCTGGTTGAATAAACATACAGTAGCCATTAAGTAAAGACTGTGTTTTAAGGACTAGTCTGAAGAACTAGTAGTTAGTTAGGGCTAATCAGTCTTACTATTTGGATTTAAATATAATTTAAATAATTTAAATATTTTTTCACATGATACTTGAAGCAGTTATGTTCAATCATGAAGACAAAAATGTATGACTAACTTTGAATACTAGTCTTAGAGATTAATGTTACTGACCATTGGTTTAAATGTAGTTACAGACAAAAATTTAGGTTTATGTTTTAGTTGTCTTACTTGAAAATAGCTTACACTGGCCTACCTTTAAATATATCTGGGCCATAGTTTTGTCTTAAGATGTACACCAGTAATGTTTTTTATAAGGTTTGTTTGTAAAAAGTACCTAAATGTTTTTACATAACTAATGGCTAGTCATGCATCAATTTAAACCTGTGGGAAACAACCCTATGAAGTTATAAAGCTTCAAATGTTGTCTTAGAATTCTTCAAATCCTAAAGACCACTTCACACTGGTCAGACAGACTCCAACAGACGCGTCTGTTGGAGTCTGTCTGACCAGTGTGAAACCCCTGTTGGAAGTTGTTGGATCAAAGTAAATGAGACTTTAGAATGTGGTTGTCTGTTGGTGTCTGTTGGTGTCTGTTGGAGTTGGTAGTTGTCTGACCAGTGTGAACTGGCCTTAAAGGTATGAAAAAGATTGCTGTAAATATGTGGATCCTTAAAGAACAATAATAGGCCAACATTAGAAATAATAACTAATAATCACACATAAAGAGAATAAATATTTGGTTATCAGTAGCTTTAGTATTCTAATCTATTTTCCATAACATAAACACGTCATGCTGTGTCTTATAAAGTTTTCAATAATTGTTTATAGAATTATTGCAATGAAATTGTAATGTTATGATACAATTGGTTATTTTAAATATAAATGTTTACTGAAAACTTACTCTAGCACAGCACGTGTGTAAACACAAGGCAAGGCAAGGCAAGGCAAGGCAAGTTTATTTGTATAGCACATTTCATACACAGAGGTCATTCAAAGTGCTTTACATAGAAATGAGAAAACAATATATAAAAGAGAAAAAAGAACATGTAAAAATAATAGATACACAATAAAATCACAATAAAAAAAGATACATGAGAATTTTGAATAACAATTAAAGAAAATTAATGTGATTTTAATAAAAACAGTTTAAAATGTTAAAAAGAATAAAACAGGAGTAAAAGTGGCTTGAGTTAAAGGTGCAGTCAATGTAAAGCAGCACAGTGCTCATTCAGTAAATGCAGAGTTAAACAGATGTGTTTTTAATCTAGATTTAAAAGTTAGTATTCTAATCTATTTTCTATTTTCTATTTACAAATAAGTGCTTAATAGCAAATCTGACTGACATTTGCTTAATGACATCATATTTGTTATTAACTCCATTTGATATAAACAACACATCTGGATCAGTTATGTATGGACATAGCCAGTTGTTAAATATAAAAAATGTACAGCTTTAGTACTATTTTTAGGCCTACTATAATATGACAGAGGCTGTCATCTGAAAAACTTGTATGTTTGCACATCATATCTATGTCAAAGAATATATATGTTCTATAAGAACTATTACTTTTGTTTAAAAAATAGTCTAAAAGATTTAAACAAGCAACCATTTAGTAAGACCTAGATCTCTATGAATTAAAATGACTGTTTCAGATGAGAGAAACATACAAAATGTGCAGAGCATGTTTGTGTATATGTTCCTTTTGTCTATAAAGATATATACGGTTTAATAACTTGCATACCTCACTTTATTTACCTAATTAAAACAGAAAGCCTTCATGGTACTCGATTAAAGGACATGAACATGAATCTGCTAAATGAAATGATATTTGTTATTGACACAATTTAATAACACCATCCACCATTCAGATAACGTATCTGGTTTTGTTTTATTAAATTGTTTCAGTTCTTACACTCAACAACAGTAAAGCCAGTGCAGTACAATTTTCTCTACACTGTATAATACAAATACAAAAACAACTTTGCAGAAGTATAGCTATCACACAGTCATTTTGAAAACGGCCCTGACGAACGGCCCCTAAAGCTTATGACAAAGCATACAAGTATTATTGAGATCTGGCAATATACTCAAATTCCTTATTGTGGTTTTTAGGTGCAATTTTCCGTTATGTCCACTAGATGGCTGTAGAGGATCAATCACTGGCTGACATTTGCACTCACAGAAAACCCAGAAGATGATTACTCTTTAACTAAGTCTACTATTAATAGAACTCTGTACACATTTAAAGGTGCAGTGTGTAATTTTTAGAAGGATCTCTTGACGAAAATGCAAAATGATATACAAAACTATATTATCAGGGGTGTATAAAGACCTTTCATAATGAACCGGTATGTGTTTATTACCTTAGAACGAGACCTTTTTATCTACATACACTGAGGGTCCCCTTACATAGAAGTCACCATTTTGTGCCGCCATTTTTCTACAGAAGCCCTTAACGGACAAATTTTTTTACTAAGTTGTCTCCGACGATGACATGTTTGTCTGGTGGCGGCTACTGTAGCTTCTCTATGTGTTTCAAAAACGAGGGGTGAGCAGTGGACTAAGCCATTGGTTGCAATTCGTGACCTCACCACTAGGTGCCGCTAAAATGTACACACTGCACCTTTAACTTCATGATTTTACTGTTATAATATTAAAATCACATTTAGTGAAAGACTACCACTTAAATTGTTCTGAGTTATCAGTTTTAACACTCATGTCATTTTATGATAGCTGTGAAACGTGAACATAATTTTGGAGGCACTTACACGACATTTGCAGTAAGAATTATATATTTTTTGTTTTTTATAAAAAAAAACTACATACCAAATGAGTGTATAACCGTGTCAATATTAAGTCTTGTTCTTTAACAGTCTTGTTTCTTCTTTCTCAGGTAAACATGTGTGTGTACAATATACAATGCAGAATATCTATATGGCCATGTCCTTAAACGTCTTGTGATCTAAATGGCTTGAACCCCGATAATCGCTGCTAGCAGCTATATTTATTATTATTATTATTATTTTTCCGCCATAAAACGCGTCTCCCAGCACAAACCGTAAGTCGTAGAAACTTGCCACTTGGTCAACTGGTTGTATATTAGCAGGCTACTCAGATACAGTGAATCAGCCAAATCGGCCCATAGGTGGCGCTAAAGCAATGCCCGACGCGTTGGGGCTCATAACTCCTAAACCGGACATCCTACACTCAAGTGTTTGGTATCATTGTAATCCCTGGCTCCAAACTTAAAAAATGTATATCTCCGATTTCATTTCCGGTATGCAAATTCTTTCGCTAATTTGCATAATATGCATTTCAAGCCAAAATGAACTAGTCCTAGGTTTTTCGCCCGATCGGAATCGTTCCAACGCAGGAGAAATCTGTGGAGTGAGTAGGTAAATAATTATCGAACAGAATTTGAAATTTCGCTTCATTGTCACTAAGGGGCGCCAAAACTCCATACAGGAAGTAGCCTATCGTCAATGAAATGGCTATAACTGGTGAACGGTTTGAGATATCTTAACGAGGTTTGGTACACATATGTACCAGCGCACTCCGGGGTTACAGTAAAAAATATGCGGATTTTGGCCACTAGGTGGCGCTATAACAGGCTTGAGCTCGGGAATGGCTATTACTACACAACCGTTAGCCCGATACACTTAATATTTTGTTCTGTGTGTCTTTGTGCAATGTACCATGAGGGTCTAGAAGGACATTGGCGTATCTCCAAAAACATGGCCGTCATCGGCCAATGAAGGTTGAGGACTGATTTGACAGGGTTAACAAGGGTCGATCGGAACAAAACGCACTGTGCTTCTTCGTGCACTGCTCTTGAAGGCCTGTAAGAATTACGGTGTCATTTGGCCACTAGGGGACGTAACACCGTATTTTGGTGCCTGTATCACGTGACGTTTGACATACACACACAAACATGACATCATATGATAGACCGGCTCATGACGAAAAACTTTGCCTCTTGAAGCGTTGCTGTCAATCAAACGGTTCGTTAGTTATTGGCGATAACGTTCAAACCTACTTTTGCGAACTAGTCCTAGGTTTTTCGTCCGATCTGAACCTAACCAAGGCTGATTGACTCTGTGGAGTGTGAATATGAATAATTATCAAAAAAAAGTTGAAATTTGTATTCATACACGCGAGTAGTGGCCAAAAACCGAACTGGGCGGAGCTTAGAACATTTAAACGGCCATAACTCGAGAGGGGTTTGTGATATCATCATGGGGCTTTAATAATATGTGTAGGCCATCGGTCTAAGGTCGTGATATAAAAAGCTCGCCGATCGGACACTAGATGGCGCTATAACGGGGAAAATGGCACTAAATACTGTGATTATGCAATGGTTACAACTTTCACGCCTATAACTTTATCTGTGGTCAAGAGATTTTCATGGGAGTTGCTTTTTTTAGCATCCTGAATTGTTTCCGAGTCCTAAGATACCAAGCATGCCAGATTTCGCCTTACAGTTAGTTCTGCACAGGAAAATAGCGCTTAAAAAACACGCGCGAATAACTCCGCGAGGGTTATTCCGATCGACTCGAAACGACCATAGGAAGAACATTGCATTACCTTCTGAACAAAAATGTCTATTGGCGTTATATTAAAAATTCCATCAGAAATGGCCGAAAATTACAAAAAACGAAAAATTACCTCAAAATTTGTTGTTTTTTACACATAAAAGGTTAAATGGAGAGATTTCACTAAATGATAGCCGTTTTTTGCTGATAACTGATGTATTTAAGGTTGTATCTTCACCAAACGTATGCGTAATGACATGGTACTTGGTAATTCTGATGGCAGTCAGGACATAAGGGAGCCTGCAGTTTCGGAAGCATATTTTACACGCCTACAACAAAGAGTCCAACGATACCAAACATGCCCAGTTTTGCCTTATGCTTAGTCCTGGGGTTATCATAACACAATTCAGGAAGACATTAAATAAGACAAGCATTATCTTTCCGGCTGTGTTTGCTGTTCACTGTAGGTCCTTGCGGTCTGCTGCGCTGCTGTGTTTGTGTCTTATGTACACGTGTGCAGTCTGTTTGCACCATTGCACCATACCACGACTCAATGGCCTTGTAGTTCAACTAAACACGGCCATTTCTGAATTGTATGTTACGTTATAAATCTGAAAAACTAATTCTAGTTAACAAATTATCCTCATAACGTCACATTAAGGACATCACATGTTTGTCTTGTAGGTGCACCTGTGTGTAAGCATACATAGTCTGTATGATCTTTTTTTGACCATCTCTTTCATTTTTCTGGAGCGAGGTGGTCTATCATTCATTGTGGCTGTGTTCGGGTGTAACTGCTGCGCCTGGTAAGCGACGTGTGAGGTTTTTGACGTTGCCTTAAAGGTCGAAACCCGGCAATTGCTGCTTGCAGCCATATTTATCAACTATTTTTATTATTTTTCTTCTGCCGTAAAACGGATCGTGCAGACTAGTGTTGCTTTCGTCAACGAAAAGTATGACGAAATATAGTCGTCAACGAACCTTTTTCACGTGACGAAAACGAGACGAGACGTAACGAAAATGCTGGTCATGTGACGATGACTATAATAAAATGTATAATGCAATATTGTTGACGAATAAAAACGAGACTAAAAGTGGTTTACAAAATAAAAACTAAGCTAAAATGTCTCTTCATTTTCGTTGACCAAAACGAGACGAGACGAAATGTTAAAACGTTATTTCGTCTTTTACCCATCTCAGCATCTCCGCGCCCCCACCACCTGACTGCAGGTGATCACGTGTGTTGTTGGCGCTGCGTAGATCAATCAAAACATGAAAGTACCGCGAGAGTGAGTAGAAAGCATGCGGAGCAGTCTGCTCTCGCGATGCTTTGATATCATACGCCTCCATTTGCACGTTAATGGGCATTTCAAACAGTGTACGCGGCAACCGCGAGACATGCGGAAAGCGGAGAAACGGGGGCGGTTACAGAGGTGAAGCGGAGTTGGTCCACAAGCCTTGCTCGTGCACCTAAGATCCTCTCCCTTTTACGGACACGACTCTTCATGGCAGTCGCTGTTGAAGATAAACACATTTCCACTAAATGCTGCACAAAACGCTTCCACTGCATGAGAGAAGCTGTAGCCACGCGGCGATTCCGACCGGGAAGATGCAGCATTCTGGCTCCAAATGTAAAAGAAAAGTCCAAAATAAATCCCGTGCATCACTTTCAGGTCAGTTCAACAAGCCTGTTAAAATCTATAGCTTTGATTGCTGACACCACCAGTATAACAATGTACAAATTTATATCATGTAACAGTTGTTTAAATGACATTGTGCTGCGTTGCGTTTTGAAACATTGTAAATATATCTATGCTAAAGACATTCGTTGTTTTGTATATGCTTAATAACTACACTTATTTATTATTTAAATAAACAAAACATACTTCGCTGAATACTTGAGTATTAAATCAATCAAACACCTGTACTGTTGAGAACATAACCATACATACCAACTTTGCTTTTCTTAATAGACATCTGATGTTTTCTTAAAGCTGACTTTCAATTTACTTACAAGAAAAACATTTAGTAATTCTCCAAAATTGCTTGGATTTATACTGACATTTAAGATCAGCTTTGTCACATTAGATTAAGCCAAAGTCCATTAGGTACACTGGTGGTAACGTACAGATGCAGAAATATAAACTATAATAATATATAATTACATATGTATGATTGTAGTTTGTGCTGCTGTCAAAATACAATTATAAATGTTAACAATAGCATATTTCTATTCTCACACATACTATAGTTGTGTGTGACCCATTTGACCTTGTGTGTGTGTGTGTGTGTGTGTGTGTGTGTGTGTGTGTGTGTGTGTGTGTGTGTGTGTGTGTGTGTGTGTTGCTTAGACTACTTTTGTTTTGATTATGTAGACTTTTATGTAGACTCCTACGAACAGTCAAGTCACTCACTCAGAGGATAGTAAAATAAATATCTATTCAAATCAGAGCATCTTCCATGTCTGGAATGGATGTATTCTTGGGTCTATAAGGTAACAATAATATAACTTTTGTTTGAAATGGGTTTGGCTAAAAGAAAATATTGTTTTGTCTATAATACTATTAGGTCATTATACTATATGGGTTAAATAGAATTGCATTACTAAAAAGAGACTAAATACAATTTCACTGACTAAAACTAGACTAAAATGTCATCAGTTTTCGTCGACTAAAACTAGACTAAAATAGTAATGGATAAGTCTGACTAAAATAAGACTAAAATGGCAAGAATTTTAGTCGACTAAAACTTGACTAGACTAAAAAGAGTATGACATGACTAAAACTAATAAAAACTAAAATGACAGCTTGACACAAAGACTAGACTAAAACTAAAATGAAAACAGGCTGCCAAAAACAACACTAGTGCAGACCAAACGGTAAGGCCTAGAGACTTGAGACTTGGCCAAATGGTAGGTCTCATTCGTGCGCGAACTTGACAGAGTGTCATCCCAATCGGCCTATGGGGGGCGCTACAGCGATAGCAAACGCGTTGATGCTCATAACTTCCACAATTCTTGTCCAAATGTCAAGTGTCTTATATCACTGGATTCCTTGCGTCAATACGAACAAAATGTTTATCTCCGATTTCATTTCCGTCATTTAAAATTTTCCGCAATTTTCGATTTTGTCAAAAAAAATTAAAACGAACTAGTCCTAGGTTTTTCGCTCGATCGGAATCGTTTCGGTGCTTCAATGTTCCTTGGAGTTCGAATATCAATAATTATTGAAAAAAAGTTGAACTTTCGACTCACGGTCGACATGCCACGCCCAAACGTCTGAAGTGTGCGCAGCCACTAGGGATTTATTGGCTGTAACTGCGGACAGAAATGAAGTATAAACAAGACACTTGGTACTTGTGATGACAGTCATGGCCTGAGGTGGCATGCGTCGTTTCGTCACAGCGCCCCCTAGTGGTCAGACAAAACATTTAAAAGCTTATAACTTAGGCTGAGTTTAACATATTTTCATGCAACTTTTTTCTTTGGAGTCCTGAATTATTGCCGAGTCCAATGATACCAAGCATGCCAGGTTTTGCTTTACAGTTGGTTCTGCACAGGAAAATAGCGCTTAAAAAACACACGCGAATAACTCCGCAAGGGTTATTCCGATCGACTCGAAACGACCATAGGAAGAACATTGTATTACCTTCTGAACAAAAAGTTCTATTGGCGTTATGTTAAAATTTCCATCATAAATGGCCAAAAATTGCAAAAAACGAAAAATTACATCAGAATTTTGTGTTTTTACACATAAATGGTTATTACTCCGCAATGAAATGATATTTTTTCACAAGATTTGATACGCTGATGTCTGAGCACAGTCTGAGGCAATACAAAAAAAATGGTATGCCTGCACCACTAGTTGGCCTCATAATTTAACAAAACCTATGACATTGAGCAAACCCAATGGTCATACAACTGTTTTTTCAATAAACTAAAGTGTACAGCCATGATACTAGCTAGATGTAACACATTCATGACCTGAGATTCCATGCACGAGTTTGTCATAGCGCCACCTAGTGGTAATTTGTTATTTTCACTTAAAAATACTGTAACGTTACATTTAAAATCATGAGTCATCATGGATTATTCCTTTCATGGCTTTGAGTATAATCATTGATGGATTGCAAGTCACTCCCTAGCAACCAATGAGAATACCCTAGCAACCATTTAGCAAGAGCTGTATCTCTGTATCAGAACATCGTATCGACATGGGGTTAGGCTCTTTTGACTCAATAACCCTATTTTAACATTTTGTGACGCGAGTTTTGCCAATGCAAGCACTACAAACATTTCCTTCAGTGTTCTTTTTGTCAATGTTCCGTGAGAAGAGAGGGAGACATTTCACTGAACGATAGCACTTCTTTGCTGATAACTTTGAACACGTGTGTCTGGTATCTTATTTTTCATCATTTATTTTGTACAATGCAGCAAATCTACACAGCCAAGCCCTTAAAGGTCTTAATGTCCCAAATCGCTTGAACCCCGGTAATCGCTGCTTGCAGCTATATTTATTATTTATTATTTTTCCGCCTTAAAACGCGTTGCCCAGCCCAAACCGTAAGTTGTAGAAACTTGCCACTTGGTCAACTGGTTGTATCTGGGCAGGCTACTCAGATATATTGAACCAGCCAAATCGGCTCATAGGTAGCGCTATACCAATGCCCGACGCATTGGGGCTCATAACTCCTAAACTGGACATCAGACACTCAAGTGTTTGGTATCATTGTAATCCCTGGCTCCAAACTTAAAAAATGTATATCTCCGATTTCATTTCCGGTATGCAAATTTTTTCGCTAATTTGCATAATATGCATTTCAATTCAAAATGAACTAGTCCTAGGTTTTTCGCCCGATCGGAATCGTTCCAATGCAGGAGAAATCTGTGGAGTGAGTAGGTAAATAATTATTGAAAATAATTTGAAATTTTGCTTCACGGTCACTAAGGGGCGCCAAAACTCCATACAGGAAATAGCCTATCATCACTGAAATGGCTATTTCTTGTGAACGGTTTGAGATATCTTAACGAGGTTTGGTACACATGTGTACCAGGTCACTCCAGGGTCACAGTACAAAAGATGCAGATTTTGGCCACTAGGTGGCGCTAAAATAGCTTTGAGTTCGAGAATGGCTATTACTACACAACTTTTAGGCCGATACACTTAATATTTGGTATGGTTTGTCTTTGTGCAATGTACCATGAGGGTCTAGAAGGACATTGGCGTATCTCCAAAAACATGGCCGTCATCAGCCAATGAAGGTTGAGGACTAATTTGACAGGGTTAATGAAGGTCGATCGGAACAAAACGCACTGGGCTTCTTTATGTACTGCTCCTGAAGGCCTGTAAGAATTTAGGTGTCATTTGGCCACTAGGGGGTGTAATACCATATTTCGGTGCCTGTATCACGTGACATTAGACATACACACACAAACATGGCATCATATGATAGATCTTCTCATGGTGAACAAATTTGTCTCTTGAAGCGTTGCTGTCAATCAAATGGTTCGTGAGTTATTGGCGATAACGTTCAAACCTACTT